>NC_039513.1:5606135-5953002 GCF_003672135.1 Ooceraea biroi | reverse complement strand
CGACGAGTCTTACCCCTGGAGGGCAAATCGTGTTTCTCCCTCCACCCCCGTCCATGAGTACCGGGTCCGAGTTTCGCTTCGCCCTGCCTGCGGCTTCTTTGGCTCTCTATTTCTCGCCTTCCTACACATGTTCTCGTCTCTTTCTACTCGGTAGGATAATCGCCTGAAACCTGAACGGCCAGAGAGAGAAAGAGAGAGAGAAGGAGAAAGATTGCGGCGCATTCTTCACTTCAAGTTATTTAAAAGTACAAAGGGTATGTATAGATTTTTCTGCCCTGTTAAGGACTGAGCGTTGTTGGTGCGGGTGGGAACGTAACTCACCTGGAAAAAAAAAATGAAACACGCACCTCGGAACAAGAACTTCCGAAGCACTTTATTATGTTGCGTGCCGGCTCGAGCCGAGCTGACGGCGTCGCGTTAATATTTCTCGCTGAGAACATTTTAACATGCAAAACTGCAGGATTTCTGTGCAAATCAAGATTCAATCGGGCCGACTTATGTAAATTCGTTTTCCCTGATGACCGGGAGCATGTTTCTTTAAAAGTTTGCGAACCGAGATTCAATTTGAACTACGGACTTTGTTTCATGCATCATAACGCATCGTCTGGAAAAACTTGCGATTGCGATCACTGCGAAGCAACCGAACAGCTGAAGGACGCATAGTTTAGCGACGTTTCATATGCACTGTGCCCACGGGCATCAAAACGAGTTGGATGACGTAAACTTTCGGGGACTCCTTGTTCAAGGTAATCACGTGCATGTGGAGGACGGTCCAGTCACGGCCAAGGACAATTGTCAAAAGGAATCCGTTTTTTAGTGCGTTCGCCGTGACCGGTCCACACGAGAAAGTTTGTTCGGAATTGTGGTGGACTTACGAGATCTCGATACATGCATTAAATATAATACGTGTGATCATTTTATTCTTCACAAATTCTTCAAAATCCTGAGAAAAAGAGAAGATCTAATTAGCTACGATTTCTTTTGTATAAGATCAGCCTTATTCTTAACAAATAAATACGGTTACAACTGAATAATTTTGCATTTAATACGGAAGAATATTTCTCTCTCCTTAGATAGCATCATAATTTTCTCGCGAGGGAAAGTCACCTATAATTACGTGAAGGAAGTTACTTTTATTTTTTCGTGCTTCCCTGCCGTTGGGTAACTTCGCCTAATGACGCCGAGCGAGGTTGTATCTCGGGACCGCTAATTCCGATCTTGATTAACTTACTGCCGAGCGAAGTCCGAGTTACTTTGAGTATGACTTTGCATAAATCGCGCGCGACCGGAGATTAATCTCGGTGCAAACGTCGTTAGGCCGGTGTTCCATCGGGATTTGGACTCGAGCTTTTTCAAAAAAAGAACCCATCCTTGAACGTAATCCCTCTCGTCATCAAGACTCACTTTATTTTCTCGTCGTACCAATCGCGGATCAGATTCGATATTTTTTTCGTGGAAAACAGCTAGAATTTTCTCCCTTTTCACCGGAAACAAAAAATACGTTTCATGCGTACTAGATATATGCGTTTATTGATTGCGGAAGTTTGTTTAGAAATTGTATGCTCTTTGAACCTCCACACAATCCAATTGAAAACTTTAAATTAATCTTATATTGCGAAATAACAGAGACGATTTCGTAAAATATAATTTAACTAATGCAGTAAGAGTCGTTTAATTCGTGGAAATAATTAATTATATAGAAGATAAAATTTTTCATGATTGACTATGTTATAAAAAGGGTTGATTGCTGTGGTTGAGAAATGACACAGTGAAAGGTGTCTCATTAAAATTTCGACTTTTATGATACATTGTAGAGGAGTGAGAGCTCGCGACATTTGGCCCCCGATAGTTAATTTAATGTAGAAGTAACGAAGACCGTTTGAGCAAGTTAAAAGGTGTATTGATGTCAATAATCGACCTACTGTCTCGCGATGCTCGTCTCTTGGCGTAATTCTCTCTCTTTCTCTCTCTAGCTCTTCCATCTTTCGCTCAGAATTATCGTGTCTATTTTTATTCACGCTGGAACGTGTCTCTGGCAAAATTGTTTAACACTTCTGTCGGGAACACTGCACACGTGATCGACTGACTAATTTTATCCTATGCACTCTGGCACTTTGCCGCTCTGCATTCTTTATATTACACTTAGTAACTATATCGAGAGCAAATGTTCACAGGATTCCAGTTGTATTATTATTTGTTAACATTTGAATTGAAAAGATTCGTAGATAAAAACATATAGAGGTTTGATGGCGTTTTTTTGAAGATTTTTCAAAATTTTATTGAATCACGTAACATAAAGAGAAAAGTATCTAAATATTCACTTTTAAACTATTAACACGTTTGCTTTAACGTCTTTGCAAAATGATATAGAAAGAAGTACAGCAAAAACTATGGCATTAAATTATTTTAATTTATGTGCATACAATTTTGAAATAAGCAGAGAAAATCCAGTTTTGCATCAAGCTTCACAGCGAAATGATCTAATAGCTTCACATCGCAATGTATTCCTCGCCGATTCACTGCGCAAAAGCTTCTTGGCTCCGCCGACGAAGCTTTCGCGTTCCTTCCCAAAGCTCATTCGAGCCACCCCCCAATCTTCTTAGCGCGTCATTTTCTGCAAGTAATCTGCGATCGATAGCTGCGAGTACTTCCGCTTTTCTGTCTACCGGCACGATTTTCGGATCTTTCAAGAGAGAGACAGCATCGCTACGCTCATCCGTCGACAAAACGAGTCATCTGGTGCGTCTAAAGTGGGCTCCAAGAGAAGGAAGCTAAGGAGAGCGAACACAAGAGAAGAGGGTCTACAGCACAAGCTGTTATGCTCGAGTCATTGTTATTGGCGATCTCGTTCCTCGAATTTTCGTAATCTATTCTACTTGTCATCCAAAGTGGCTTGTCGAAGAATGCGATAGTACATTCTGCAAGTGACCCCGCGACTGGTTTAAAAATCCTAAACAGATTGCATGGTATCACAGCACGAATCATCGTTTCAGATTCGTTTTATATTTTGCAAGAGCGTAACTTATCGATGATCGGAGATACTTTATCAGCATCACTGGGATACACGATCCTGTTAATTCGCGACGCGCGAAGATGTCGCGCAAATGTGGTGCGAACGCGAGAACGACGTCGCACAGGTGAGGAAAAAATGATGATTAACTGCGGACAGATGACTTGATACGTGAGGCAGCTAAATCGAGGCAAAACCTACGATTAATAAATGGCAAAAACCTACGATTTGTAATTCCGATGAGATATCGTACGTTCCTCTTATCCGTGCGGTGGAAATTCATCCGCGCGGAATGCGGATCGGTACAACACGCTCGCATCATCGACAGCGCTGATAAATGATCGAGAGCAGAGCGCGAGCGAGCGTTTCATCGGAGTGAAATAATTAAGCGACGTGGATTCCTGTTGGTCTTATTTGCTCGCTCTCGCTTCGCGCTGCGACTTCGTAAATCGACCGGAGAGGGTGGCGGGGGGAGGCAGTCCCGGAGAGCGAGCGGGTAAATTAGTCCGACACGATGGCTATGGCAGGGCGCGCGCGCGGTCGTGGCGCGTAATCGCGACGCGGATACGAGTCGCGGTTTTTCTCGGTTTCGAAAGCGCGCACCGTTTATTATTTAAATTGCACGGGCGCGACCGGCCGATTTATCACTCTTTATCCCTCACGTATGCGACACGACCAAGCATAATCGCCGTGCACGTAGTACACGTGGGGACGTGAGGGATCGAACGCCGCATCTGAATGCCGGTGCGAGCGCCCACGCGGCGCGCATTATACGCGCGCGGCGGAGTGCACGCGCGTAAGTTTATCAGTTGCAATGTTCCCGCGAGCGGAGACCGATGAACCCGCGCCTCGAGCGTAGTTTGCACGACACGTCTTTTCTTTTTCCTCGTTTCCTGACAACTGGCACGCTTGTTATGAAAGTTAGGAAACTTGTTGCCGGTGTAAAGCTGGAATATTTTAAGTTGACCGGGGTACCAGTTAGGCGACGGGAAAACGCGAGTCACCTCGTTAGCATTTTAAAATACACCTCGTCCTTTTTTTATTAGCCCCGTTAACGCACCGGCATGCTAATCGCTAGTGAAAAAGGCATCCTGCAAACTACGCCTCGCGGCAAAGGACCCGGCGAAGCGTAGGTTGATTGGCCCGACGTGTCGATACTTTATGGCGAAATTACGTTCATGAGTCGGTGGAAGTTCATAAATTGCGCGCCCCGCATTTACTCGCGCCTCGCGCCAAGCTCACGATCCACGGTAGTTTCGTAAAGTGCAAAGTTTCTCTAAACATGCTCCGTTTTTTCTCTCTCTTTTTTTCTCCTCGCCTCGATCTTCGTAACCGTACGATCATATCGAGATAACCGACTCGATTAGACTCGCGAGCGATATTTTCTTTTCTTCGGGGAATCACCGTCGTCATCGCCGTCATCGTGAGCTGTCAAGAGGATCGTTTTTATAAGCTCTTTTTCGAATACCGATCTCTAAAATGATGTCAGCCGCAGAACCATCTCTGCCTTAAGCTCTTTGTCCGCGTTCGCCACAGAGAGGAAACGTACCCCGCACGAAAGAAACGCGCGTGTTCCGCTCGCGGCCGACGAGCCCGCGGGATGACAGTTTTTGCATAATTTTACGTCAATCATCGGTCTGACTGTGGGGAACTCCGGGTGATTGCGCAACTCGACGACGATGGGGATCTTCTGAAAAGCCCGGCGAGGAGGCGGCAGATCGCAGCCCGACCAGCCGCTCGCATAATTTGTCTTTGTTCGACGATGTGACCGAGCTAATGTTGGCGAACGGACGCGGATCGTTCTTCCATTATTCCAGGGCGAACTTCGTCTTCGTCTCTTCTCTCTGTTTCCTTCTCTTTCTCTCTCTCTCTCTCCGTCTCTCTTCCACCCTGCGTCGGACGTGTTCCCGAGCGAATCGCTGGGCACAATTAACGTCTATCTAAACTACCGGTCGACTACTACCCGAGACCGAGCGTATCCGATGCAATTTAGGAGACGTCCTCTTCGCCTCCTATGTGTCTTCCGCAACGAGCAGTTCGCGAAAGCCGTACCGTGACGACGACGATGACGACGACGACGACGACGACGATTACGACTACGACCACGTCGCGCACCGACGACGGCTTTGTGACAGTAATTCGCCTTTGTCTGATAACCTCGGACAATTAATACCGAGCTGCTATACGTGCGTCATCATGCAGTCGCACGATAGTGGTGTTCGTTGCTGCCGGCGAGATCGTTGCGTAATACTGTGCATGCATGTCGTAACCCGACGATGGCGGAAGCGTCGTCTAGCATTGAGTTTGCCGTCTCTTCCGAGACCGGATAAGTTACTCGACGTGCAAATCTCGTGCTCGCGAAATCCTCACGCCCCGTCGCTTCGCTGTATCTTTTTCCTCTGCAGGAATGTGATCAAGCTCGAATTGTCCCTCTTCGACTTTCATGAAATCTGATGCCTCCTAGATAATAAAACGTCGTTGATATCTTTGGTCTGTGCTAATATCGAGATCCAAAGATAACAAATAAATTGGTGACAGATGTGTCCGTGGCAGACCAGAACTTTCTTGGTTTGCGGACGTCTTTTCCGAAAATCAATTTTCTCCATTTTTCAGGAGAAGTTTCTTCACAGAATTTTCTCTCGCTTTTTTCTTTGCCTTTGATGGTCCCCCTTATGGCATCAAGTTCGTTAGCAGCCAGCCCATCATTAAATCTGATGCCTAACCGTGTGCACGATCCATCAGTGGCAATGGAAAGACAGTAAGATTCTTCATCATCGTTGCAGGGATTCAACGAATTTGGTAAAAGTCACGGTGGGGGTGAGTGGACGGTTCGCGAGCATTACCGGTTGAAATCCATCGGATGTCGGCCGGGCCTTTTTTGCGACACGATTTCACGAGGGGGACGATTTCGAGCCACGGCAGCTCGTGTCGGGGGCACATAGGCAAGCTAGGGGTGCAAGCTAAAGAGAGATAGATAGAGAAAGAGAGAGGGAGAGGGCAGTGAGAGGAAAAGAAAGAGAAGATAGGAAGGGTAGGAAGGGGGTACTGCGTTGCGAGGAGGCAAGGGAAACAAAGAGCGGCATGCGCAGTAGCGTCGATCGGTGCGAAGCGAAGCAAACCCCACGTTCGTTCGCTCGCTTGCTCGCTCGTTTCTCTTCTACCCGAGCCTGCACAGAGACAGTTGATGGGCGCCTAGCAACAGGCTTGTCAGGGGTTGTCAACCCTGCACCACGGATCTTTACGCGATCGCCGCAAGGCTGATATGTAACCCCCATACCCGTTGGCTGCAAGCGGATTTCCTCGACGAACCAGTGGACCCGTAATATCGCGATTTTCCAGGGGAATTCTTTTCGCAGGGACCCGAATACACCCTCGCACACCCTGCGACAGATAGATAAGAAGCGCGCAATGATACGTAAGGGGAAGATGCACGTGATCTCGCGGTGGTTACGCTTTTATTATTTATTATTTTTATATTAATAAAAAAGAATGACCAGGAAGTCTTAGTATAACGTACCTTGTAATTTTCTGGAAACTGACCCTCGCGAAAATCGCGTTTGCTCCTCGGCTGACGGCAATTCCGAGCTGAGCTTGTTAGTAAAAGTTCAGGCTGAATGGTTGCTTTGTTAAGTACATTAAGCTTAATCATGTTTAAGTATTCTCGTGGCACCGTCCTACTATCTCCCGATTTCCAAGTCTTAACACGCGGAGACCTTGCTCGTAACGTATGCGAGATAAAAGGCGTTCAAAGGGACCATCGGCGGTATCGCGAATGGGAAATCTCCAACGTGTCAAGCTAAAAAAGATATATCGCCGTAACGCAAGCTTCAAGGAAAAAAAAGAAAATGCAGCCGGATTTAGCTCGTATAAATAAACGTGGAGACGCGTCGTGCGCTCGCGACGCGGCGTCGCTTTATTCCTGCAAAATATCAGTCCGACCGTCTCTCGCGCCGCTCGGCCCCCGGGGCGCGGGGGTAGGGGATGGTGTGGCGATAAACCCCCGCGGTGTACTACCGGAAATAACGTATCCAACCTCGATAAAAACCCCCTTGCCCCGGCTCGCACGGCGACGCCAGTCGGCCGGCGTTTCCACGAGCGTACACAGCGGATCCTAACGCAGAAGTTTTCCGCGTACGCTTCGAAGGAATCCCTTTATCTTCGTACGTGCAACCAATGTGCGCCCACGTGGCTGATAGCGATAGGGGGCCGGTCACCGGTGAGATCGATACCGGTGCGAGTCGAGCTGAGTCGATTCACGTGGAGTGAACGGCGGTTGCGGGTCGATTCCAGGTGCAATCTCTCTTACTCGTGCTCCTTCTTCTTGAGCGGTTTTATCTTCGACCGTGGTTGACCCCACGCGACACTCCTCAGGAGAGAGAGACACCCGCGAGATTACGCGCGCACTCGCGGAAACTCGATCGCGCTTTATCTGTCGGAAAATTTCTCGTCTTCCGTAAACGTTGTGTATACTTAGGTGAAATGCTATTTCATAAGAGGAAACGTGTGCTGGTCGCAGCAGTACTACAACTGGATGTGCAGAAATGTGATCCTAATTTAGATCCCTTGCGCATTGGCAGATGATCACGTCTCTACTCGATAATCCTCTTGAGCTGAAAAGAGTCTTAGATGCTTGTGTAATAAAGCTTTTACCTTGCCGTTTATTACCTAGAACCGTAAATAAAATAAGACGACGAGCTTTCCATGATCTATCTGGGGTAGAAACAACATGAAACTTTGAATAGCGCCTCGATAAAGTGTTTAATGGCTGCGTTTTAAATAACATTGGGTTTCCATCTATATTTGCGGATTCTCGCATTTCGCCGGCAGTTAAAGAACTCGTTAAAGACGCGGTCGTTTTTTTACGAGCGCCCCATCTTTCCTTCATTTGACGGAATCGCTCATTCTTCTCGCTTCGTGTATAGCGTTTATATGGCGTTTGTTAATCCTGCCTTCTCGCTTCTTCGTTTAATGTAACTGTTTGCGAGAATGATCTCTTGGCGCATTATGCTATCGCACGGTCACAGGGCGAGATAGTAACCTAGTGACACGGGCAGGAAGAACGACTATTGATCGGTCGATACGACTTTAACTTCTCGTTAACGCTTCCAGCGTGATTCCAATGTGATTTTCTTGCAGTATCTTTTCCATTGTCTTACAAATCTAAGATTTCGCTTTCTTTTTTTTATTACTAATGGTGTCGTTTGTCTTGCTGATTGAATCCAAGAGCCTTGTGCATTGTATGAAAATTATACGTTGTACGAAATGATTACAAGCAGTGGAGACACCGTCGACAATTTTGATTTTTATCGATTTATGTCATTGCATGTATCCAGCGCTATGCGAGTACATCCAAACGGCGGAATCGCGGGGATAATTAACTGACTAGAATTTATCTCGTTTGCGAAGACTAATTCCTCCTAGTAGACGGATGCAACCAGCAGCAGCAGCCAGTCAGGTTCGGGTAAAACAATACGTCCCCGGCAGACAAGGGAGGGACGCTTTTATCGGTCGTAAAACTACGTTAGGCATCCACGATAACGAGGGAGTCACGAGATGCGGCAGGAACGGCAACGAGGAGCGCAGGAGAGAGCGAAGAGAAATCCAATCGCTGGCGGATACGCACACGCGGATACTCGCGAGGACGCGTACACGCATCCGCGATCGTTGCTGCGCGACGCAATATCGTCTCGCAATTTCGTAATGTCGCCGTTATATCGACGACGATTTAAAATGTCGTAAAGCGAAATAATGCGGGAGGCGGCGCGGCGGTACGATGCGCGCGCGCGGATAAGAATGTTTACGCGCGGAACGTCGGCGATTCCGCAGGGTAATTTCGTTACGAGCGAAAAACGCCGCTCGCAAAGATGATTCCGACAGTAGTACATGGACGAATCGACAGGAAATTTCGAGGTACAAGTAGACAACGAATGTCGATCTTTTTCTTCATTTAATTTCCAGCTTCATCAACTTGAACGGAATCCACCCTCGAGTTTTTTAGCTGCCGAGACATTTAATATAGAAATTCAATGTCGCGTAAAAGAATTACAACGCACCTCGTTGATGCAACAATGACTTTTACGTGTCCCGGAGGCGACGTCCATTTTCCATAAACGACGTAACGAAACTCCATTACGAGGGGAAACGTGCCATGGGGCGGTTGGTTGGGCCGTACAACCTGGACGCGTCATTTCCGACGGCTAGTGCATCGCGCGAAGCGGGGGTGGAAGTTGATCGAACGGCGGGAGAGTTGATGAGAGAAAGAGGAAGGAAGGACGGAGAGCGTTATCCGCTGCACAGAGTCGTAAACCTCGAAGGAGCTTGTAATAACGATAAAACACGACGAGGAAACCTGGTCGAGCGGGAAAGCTCTCCGTCTCTCTCTCTCTCTCTCTCGCCTCTACGTGTTCAAGTCGAAGTTAGGCCGGAAGTAGTAAACTCGCTCGGAACCTGGGAAGCCCGCCGCGCATTAACTTCGCTCGCATCGGACATCCCTTAAAATATTATATACACGTGGCCGGACTTAGATTGGTTCGGGCTGCGCCGCTGGGCTTTACGCCGCTAAGCGCTCGCTCCTGACACCGCTCGGTGCACCGTTTAAAAATCAATTTGCGTGCGGAAGCTCTTCCCCGATAGGGGCAACAGCACTATCTATATTCCTCGATAGCATCGATGGCGCTGCTATTAATTTCCCGCAACGCTGCACCTACGACCCGTCCCGATACCTTCGATTTCTTCATTACTCTCTAATCTCTCAACAATGCGAGGGAAGTACGTGACGGTGCTTTATTGCAGTCCGTGTCTGAACAACTAGTACGAGCGCAGGGAATAAAATGCGGGAGAGGTACATTCAGCACACGAGGGTTTTTCGAAACGGACCGCCTTTCTCTCGTACTACAGAACGGCTTCTAAATCGCCGGGACGTCGGATCACCTCGATGTCAAGGCCAGTCCAGAACGAAAGCTTATCGCGAGAGCATACCTCTCTCTTTCTCTCGCGTTCGCGTTCACTTCTGGGAGCAAGAGAGGTCGAGTACAGGCTTAGAGAAAGAGCGGACCGAACCGAAGTGAGAGCCGGTTGAACATCGATCGCGGTCGGCCACGTTACGGGGCGTATGCGCGGGGGCCGCAGCACCGGCTTTCCCGGTTTCCGGGGGCTCCCGAAAGCACCCTCGAGTTCTACGGTCTACGGTAATTCTCCGGCTGATGAGGAACCCCAACCTGCTTCCCCTCCGCCTCTCATCCTCTCTCTGTCTTTCTCTCTGTCTCTATCTCCGTAATTCTCTCCCCCATGCGTACTCGCGCCGCGAGCGTCTATTTATTTTAACGACCGACTAATCCACTACGTGTGCTCCGGCTTTTTGCTCGTTATCGAGGACCTAAGAACGAGAAGGGGGTTGGAGTTACTCGGGCGATACGACTCCGAATTATTCCTCAGGATGCACCGAATTATCCCTCAATACTTTCGCGTACAAACGTCTGGATAGTCAGAACTTGTTCGAAATACAGATGCGTGTAAGAACTTATCGCTCTGCTTGGTAACGTGAGGCCAGGTGTCACCGCATGGACACCTGAGAGTCACAGTTTCGAACGTTTGAAATGTGAACGCGGTAAATATAGCTTCGGCGCGTACATTCGCGTATTAGAAATTGCCGGTTAGCCGCACACGATTATAAGCAATTATAAGCGAAGATGGCTCAATTATATGTACAGCTGTCTCGACCTATCTCGATATTACCGCGATCATCTCGCGCGATACCGCTTCGACGTTGAAGTTCTGCTATCATCGATTGCGAAATCGCGGTTTGCGGAAAGAAGAGCTCGCGGATAAAATTATTGCCTTAGACGGCGGCGATGAGTTATCATCGGCAATTGTTACCGGCTGTATTGCATCCGGATCATAACTTTGCGCGAGATTCACGTTTTATTCGCTGCGGACTTTACTGAAGAAAAAAAAAACAGAGAAATAAAAAAGAAGTAAAAAGTTCGCTGTCCTATCTTTTTTTCTTTCTTTCTTTCTTTCTCTCTTTCCCGTGGGACGAGTTATTTACCGGACTGGAAACCACCCGCGCTTCTAATCCCAAATAAAAGCGTTCGGCGGCAGCCCGGAACGGCTTTCCCTTCATCGTGCTCGCTCGTAAAGGACGAGCTTCCGCTTGCCAAGAGATAAACGCCGAACTCACGTTCATACTCGGGTTATGGACAGACGTATTTATTCCTAGGATCATTGAGCACGTCAAAATTTAGGTGCACCGTGAGCATCGCAAAGCATGTAAAAGCGTGGTAAACTTGTTTAAGCAAATTTTGCAAATTGTGTTTTATTTTCTTTAATAATATAATATTTCTTGAATATAAATATTAATAAAATATTTCTTATACTATGAATAATACTGTATAACATCCAAGACTGCTATGGGATAACAAAGCTCTATCTTGATTAATTTTAGGCAGACGCCGTGTAAGCGAAATCTTAATTCAAGCTCTAATTTTCAAGAATTTGAGTTCGAATGTTTTATGAGTAAATTCTTTTGTTTGCAGGAATCCGTACGATCACGCGTGGCAATGGACTTCACCGGTAGTGTGGGCAGAATTGTCGAAGATCCCAAGGAAGCCAAGGACATAGCCGAAAACGAGGGCATAATCTGGCGACGGAGATGGCGACCGTTCTCGCGAACACCACCGGGCTGTGCGATGGTGAGGTTGCATGGTCTCGATGGCGGCATACACGTTCTTCAACCATGGTTTCATGGCGGCCTCAAGAGAGAGGTTGCAGCAGCTATTATACGGGATCACGGCAGCGTCGACGGGTAAGTTTTGTCCAGAATCGATTAGTCGATTTTTGCTAGAAAAACAAACCAGATAAAATCTCAGAACCATAGACGGAGCTGTAAAGATGTACACTTGTTTCGACTTCACGCGATTTTTATTCCGCAGAATTCATGTGACCTGGTTTTTCTCTATCTTTATATCTATATCTATCTATAACAAGATATTTAAAATTATATTAAATGCAAGATTTAAAAAAGCTGTGCTATTTTTATTTTAATTATTGAAGCACCGATTTACGTAGGATCAAATATTTGAGGTTGAGGAATTAATAAATGAGGAAGAACGACGTTGAATCACAATTTTGCTACGGACCAATCTATTCTGTGAATTTAGTTCACAGATACAGCTGCGAATCCATTTCCCTGCCATGTGCTTGATGAAAAGTTAAATTTTACCGAAGTTTATCTAACTTGAACCATAATTTTATCAAAACTGCGCTTTCGGAATTACGTCATACCCCCTCCAAAAATCGTTCAATCACGCCCGCGGGTTGATCGATAGGACGAATTCGTCACGGGTTGCAACGTTAGTGTCGTAATGATGTCCCTCCAAAAACATCGGTCGATGCTAGCGATGATAACCGTCATCATCCGGGTCGGAAAGGGTCCACCACGAACCGGTTGAGAGTTACGACCTCGAAGCTGCTGGCTTGGGCGACACGCCTGGCTGGTGCTGTTGCGTAATTCTTCTCGCGATTATTATGAGCCATCGTAAATCACGATCGTGAATTCCTATCAAGCGTCTTCTGTTTCTTTCGCCCACCTTTACTCGTCGTCATTCTTTTTGTACTATCTTACTATCTTATTATTTGTTAATCCGCTCACGTCTGCGTGTTTGAATTTTAATGGCGGTACTCGGCTGTCGACCATTCGCTTCTGCGGAATGTTTTGCCATTACATTTTAGCGATACGTCTTCTTTTATGGCCGAGGAAATGTTTAACAATATTTTAAAGGTGCTCTTAATATTTTTTAGATCTATTGAATAGATGGAATTAATAATATATGATATAAAGATAGAGAAAGTACTGACAAATGCTAGAAAAATAGCAAACTTTTGATACAATTTTATTAATTATATTTCAAATAGATTTATTTTACGAATTAAGATCATTTTTCATTGCCTTTTATCTCCCCTCTCTTTTCTCTTTCTCTTTCTCTCTCACATTGTTTTTACCTACCGCCTTGTCCTGGGCTCTGAATCCGTCACTGCGACCATATTGACCCCCCGCATTTAACCCGTATTGACCTGGTAATCCCAGTGAGCGTCACACGTGTGGACATGGACACGCCCTTGAAACATCAAGAAATTATTAATATCCTAAATTAGATTTCATTATATTCGCACGAGCATCCTTGAGGCGGAACGTTACTCCCGCGAGAGTGTTATGTATTTAATCAAACAGAATCATGAATGTCAAACGCGCGTATCAGAAAGAATACAGTTCCCAGATTATAAGGGAAACAAAGGGATATTAGGGCGAGAAGAAAACCATGATTCACTTAGCGTAAGTTTCACGTCTCTCTCCCGTCTCCGAATTCTCTCTGAATTGTTCTCTAACGATTACATTCCGTTCAGCGATCAAGTCTATCGTTCGGATACGTCAGTCATCCACTGACGATCTGCCGAACCACGATCTGAGCGATTGATAACGTTTTGTCGGTATTCCAGCTTGTCTCCCTTGTCTCTCTACCTGTTCCTCGATCTCATCTTTTATTTGCCGTATCCATACCGGCGCCGGAAATCGCGGATAAATGGTTAATTAACGACTCTCTCCATCTATCTCGTCGCGTTTAGCCCCGGGTAATTGAGTGCTCGGGGATCACGTAGTTGTCTCCGGGTTTTACGTTCGTTCAGGGGGCTCTTGCATAAATTTACATAATCTCGATCGTACCCGCTTCGGCGCCTCCGCTAGCGTACTCTTCCTTCTCCTTCCTCCCTCCTATCCCTTGACATCGGCGAAAAAAGAGAAGAGACGGGTAGAGTTCCTCCGCGTCGTGTCTTTCTACGTGGTACTCGCGAGTTCCCTCGCTCTGCCCGAGAGCTCCCCTCATCTCTCGGCTGTCTTGTGTCACGGTCGTCGTCGTCGTCCTCGTCCTCGTCGTCGTCGGACGTGAAAAACTTTCTAATCGATTCCACCCAGGGCATTGTCTACTAATCGCCATTTGTCTCTCTCGACGTTGCGAGTTAGCTCGGATAACTCGAGAGATAGAGGAGACCTATATCCTGGCGGTGGACGGGGGCTCCTTTTGTACCATACGCGGGGGCCGTAATGTCGTTATCCTAACTCGGGATAGTCCTTGGGCATTACCGTTTCGTAGTCGGGCTACGAGTCACCGCTGTCGGTGTGTTATCTGCCTGTCTGGCGATACGCAGGACGCGGGATATTCACTCGCATGAATATTCCATTGGACGAGCACTGGAGTTGATAAGGGACGATACCGGACATTAGCAAACTGTCGCTATGTACAAATAATAATACAGACGCGATATTAACGTAGATCTTTTCTCGAGAATTCAAACCTTACGATACCATGGACATTAGTGTGACAGTAGTTGAAGGAAATGTCGGTCGCATTGAACCTGTTGGGTAGGATTTCCAGCTGTACCGAAATTATAGTGTTCCAGAAAAAAAATATACTTCTTACAATGAAATGGATAATTAAGTACTTTCGATCTTATCTGCGCGAAATTTACGATCGTTACGGATCATTAACCATCGAAATGGCTTATAAACGAGAGAAGAGATCCTTCCCCTCGATTTATGAAATGGACGAATCACTTTGTGCGAGACGGTACGCGTGACAATGAATTTTTTTATGAACACACTGCCGCCGTATCGTATAAAATAATTTTATATTGCTCATGTCATATAATATCAAATATTTATCTTGATCGGCGAACGACGAGTATCTTTTCGGGCGAAATTTTATTGAAAGGGATCACAATCTCTCTTCTCTCGGCGTCGTTGGCGACGGGATTTCTCGATGTAAGAGCACCAGGAAGGAAGAGAGGACCGCTTCTTCCACTCGTTAGAGTTTTACGATCGCGTGGCTGCGTTGCGATCGTTTTACGACGCGATTCTCTCTCTCGCTGCAGTTGTCCTGCCTCGCGGTCGACCGACCGACCGACCGGTCAGTCTTGTCGTTGTCGTCGTCGTCGTCGTTGCATCCCCTGACCTCCATCTTCTCTCCTGCTCGCCCTTGCCTGTCCCTGTCCGTTCCTTCAAGCCGCTGCCGCTCGTACCGCTGCCTTTTACGACCATACTAATTTATACCGCGATACGCTTGGACGAGCCGTTGTTCCGTCGTTCTTCCTGGTATCAAGCATCTAGCATCAGTTGCATCTGATGTGCATGCTGCAAAGAACAACCTATCTCTGCTGCATCTGCTGCATTCCTAGTCCTCTATTCAGATATCATTCGTTTCGGCAGATTTTGACTCTTCCACCCGCTGTGTTTAAACGATACACATATTTATTTAAATGTTTTCGGAAAACTAAAGTTTTCAAACATAGTTATACGTGCGTTAGACATGTGAGACAGTTTGCTTGCTCTAAGTATAAATTTATATTAAGTAATTTTTTTTTTATGTATTTGATATGTTACAAGATAATGTTAAAGATTTCGTATCTATCTGAGATTTAATTACGGCGAATTACCAATTCCAGTTTAGAGTCGATTGAGAAGTGGACTTTGTACGATATAACTTGTGTGCGATATAAATTGCAAATAGTTATAATGACTGTTCTGTTCTGTTGTAACAGCACAGTTCTGTTCAAAATTCTCACGAGACCTGTCCTGTATGCTTTCAGCGTATTCCTGGTCAGAGAGAGCAAGAGTAATCCGGGAGCCTACGTGCTGACCTACAAGTACAGCGACAAGATCTTTCACGCGCAAATCCAGCCCGTAAGTATCTCTCGCCTGATTGATAATTAACGACTAGTAAAGGATCTTTTTAGTGACGAGTTAATTTTCCGGTGATTAAAACTAGCAAAAAGATTTGTCCGGTCGTTTAGTTCAGACTGGAAGTTGCGATTATCGCGAGTAAATTGCCAGTAAAAGTAGAAAACATCCAGTTTTTGCCACCTGAATTTAAGTTTATTACAGCGAGTGAACATTAAACGACTCGGATTAACATCATCAACATCATTTTACGATACAACCAGTCACTCGTAACATCGATCGCAGTGTTCCGTGTAATGATTAGATAACATAACTTTCTAGTTACTTACTAATTATGTATTTTATCATATTTCGTATTTAAAGTGCAACGTGGAGAACTTTTTGGAGAACGATTTCGTGACGTCTTCCAAAAGTCTCGCGTTGCTCAGCAGTGCATCAGCATACTCACGTCGAGCGGTTTGTTCCTTTCAGGTCTTCGACGAGCGTCGCAACTGCTGGCTGTATACCCTCGACAAGGGGGCGACCAAGTTCTACGACTTGCTGCAGCTGATCGAGTTCTATCAGCTGAACGCGGGCTCATTGCCCACTCGACTGACGCACTATGTGCAGAACGGGGTGCAGCCGTCAGTTTCCCGACCGGAGGATGGCGGCGCATCACCGTCGCCGCCCGAGAGCGGCAGCCAACGAGTAAGCAGCAGCGACAAAGCCGCAGAACCGTGCGGCAAACCGACGAGCATTTGAGTATAGGACAGTCGGCGACCCGCTGGTGTTGTCGACGACGATCGCCTGCTCACCGCTTCCGCCATCGGCAACGAATCCGCCGCTCCCGTCACCATCGCCGAAAACATCGTAATGGTGCATCATAGCAGTAGCAACAACAAGAACAACAACAACAACAACAACAATCGTCTGGGGAACAATAATATCGGTGGCAGCGGTAACGGGAACAGTGGCGATGTCCGGGCGACACGATCGGGTTGCTGGAATCTGTGTCTATGCAGTTATAACAAGTGGGATTTGTAGCGCGATCGACGGCAGCCAGGGCAGTATCTAAGCACTCCTGTGAGAAGAAACAACTTCATCTCGCTGTGACGAGGAAGAGAGACGACGAGCAAGGGGAATCAAGAAGAGACGACAGAGGCGATACCGCCTTGAGCGTCGTCATTCATCGTCGGGACATCCTCTTCGGAGATCCCGAGGCATCTTACTACGATAACGAGGACTCAACGTACGCGTGAAATGTCACCGAGTCGTCTGACCCGTGCAACAGAACGACCAATTTCTGGGCTCGAGGCACGCAATACCAAGAGAACGCGATCGCTAGCAGGAGAACCAGAGGATCGTTGTCGATCACGAGGAATTCTTTTTCGTCTTGATTTTTCACCCTTGTTCTGTTATCTCCGCTCACACACGAGTCAGTCCTATAGTATCCTAGCGCAGCGTCGACAGCGATCCTCGCGCGAAGAAACGGAGACCTCTTCGATGTTTTTAATCGTGCATTCACTGTGTTAGTCGTCGTGTAAGGATCGGTCCAGGGGACGATCGTTGGTCCATTTTGTCGTCTAAACGTATCTTCCCAAATATCCCAAATTTCCCAAATTTCCCCCTTTTTCCCTCGCCTGAGATTTTCAACGATAAGTGCGTCTAGACGATCAAAGAGGCATCTGATTTGTTTATTTTAATTTTTTTTCGCCTTTTCCATTTTCTACATGTCCACGATATTTGGCGCGAACTCGATGCGCGCACTACACTTAGATTTACCAACCGTGACGCGGGCGACGTTAGGACGTCGTCCGCGTTTTTCCGCGAGGAGAAGAGAAATGCGCGATTGCGCGGCGCATGTATGCATATTGGAACATCGTATGCATGTGTGAGAGAGAGAGAGAAAGAGAAGAAACAGAAAGAACGATAGAAAGAGAGAATTATTGTCATGGAGTACGATGTTGTAGTTGCGCAACTATGCGCCAGCAATACAAGAGGAACACGAACAGTCTTTCTGCGTGCGTGCGTGCGTGCTTGTATGTATGTATGTATGTATGTATCAATGAGTGGATGGATGGATTGGATGCATACGTATACATACGTATACATACGTATGTACATGAGAAAGAGAACGAGAAAAGTGCGATTGAATTGGCGCGTGGTCTTCCCCTTTTCCCCTTTTTTTTCCTTTGTTATCTTTTATGGCGCCCGTAGCGCGTATCCAGCAACCCTTCCGTTTAGTTATTCCCCTGAAAAGAATGCGCGACAGAGAGTCAACCGCGCGACTAGCTACCACACACGACTTCGTCGTCAGCCGACGACGACGTGCTTAAACGACGAGGGAGAATCGACCAAGTCGAGGGAGAGAAGAGAATGTATGAAGCGTCCGCGTGTTCCGTTCATTAACCGTAAGGCTGTGTGCAGGCAAGATCACTTGAAGGGAACGATAACGTTGCTATTTCACGGTTATTCCCAAGGTTTCAGGGTGTTCAAAATTTAAGCGAGGCAACTTCGCCAACCTGACAGTACGAAAGAAGATGGAGCGTGGATTTCTCACATGCGCAGAGGTGTCGAGGGTGTCTCGCGTCTTGTTCACGAAAATTTTTATCGCGGCTCGCGATAAGGAGCCGATACGCGGCGCGGCGAATCAATGCCGCAAAAAAGCGAAGCGGGAAAGAGCACATACATTAATAAATCTAAGAGACACAATACGATTAGTGTAAGATTCCTCGACGCATCGAGGACCGGGGGACACGTTCGCGGATTCTCCTGATATTGTAGCGCGCGATGACAGATTCGGAAGCGTGTCCTTCGGCATGACATGATCTCATACGTTACAGACGTTTCAGTTGCGCGAGGCATTTGTTGGTTAATACGAAAATTCGGAAGACGAGGTTCAATTAATTATTATAAAATTGTGCTAAAAACACACGTAATAATGTGAAGTATGGAAACGAGAGAGAGTGAATGAGATAGAGTGAGAAAAAAATAAATGCGTATGTTACATGTGTGAGGAGGAGAATAAGGAAGAAGTTGACGACGTTGGTCATGCAGCGAAACAGAAAAATCTATTTAAATACATAAAAAAAAGTATATATGTATATGCATATTCTAAATTACACAATTACTTTTATATTCGAGAATATATTAGTAACGTGATTGGAGAGAAAAATCGATGGTATGAAGTTCGTGGGTGTAGCGTCACCGGGTGCGAACGTTGTCGTGCATTCAGATTTACAATACGGAAGTTTTTTCAAAGTAATGTTTTTCGGATAATAATAATGTGAAAGTCGTATAAGATAAAAGCGGTTCGACGGGAGCTGTGGAGAGTGCAGGGTATGGACGCGAGACAAATTATTTACACAACGTATTATTATTCATCGAAAGAAGAATCCTCCCGCCCCCCTATTCGTACCTATCTTTTTAATAATATATTTTTTCATTGATTATTTATTTACTTTAACGTCGAATGTAGCGCCTGCGCGTCATTGTCTATTTCAAGTGGTGACGTTTTGAATAATTCGAAGAAGTGCAGATCTTACGCAGATATGTAACACAGAACAAATAAAACACACACACATGTACACACGTACTCGCGTACACATACACGTACACTAAACACCCTCAACATGGACACAAATTGCATTAAATTTTAGAATAGTAGCGCTTTATAGAACTGACTATTAGGATAACAAATTCTTCGTGAATGGGTATGAAAAAAATAATCTTTTGTAGAACGGTGGTCTGCAAACGCGGCGTTTATCCTTGATCCGTTCGCGCGAAACCTTCAGCCCCCCAATAAAATTCAAACTAAAAGTCCATGTAACAAAATTACCTCGCGGAATTACGCTTATCGCGAAAAATTGTCCTTTCGGCCTTTCGTGTAAATATGTCTATTTAGGCCAAAACCACCCCCGTTCCCCGAACTCCCTGTCCGCACTGTCCCGTCTACCCGTGGCCCGTCGGCAATTTGAAAATCAACTTTGATAGCGGTTAATCAATCTTGATTTTTCAAGTCGGCACCGCGGAACTTCGAAATTCTCCCTCGGAATCTTTCTCCCGTTTCCTCACGACTTGAACCGAACGGAAAACGAGACGGACGCCGGGTTCCCTGTGACCACCAGCGTAAAAAAGCTATAAATATTATTATTACGATATTAATTAACGATATAAATTATAATAAAATATATTTTGTATTAACGTAGTCACGAATTAATACGGCAAACGCAGTGGTCTTGTGAGACTGAATCTAAGTAAAGAAAAAAAAAGAAAAACGCAAATTAGTCCTGTGCGAATTTCATCGACGTCTGTTAAGAACAATAATAAAATGACCAGGTAAAGGAACGTTAACAATTGTGTTTTCATTTCTATCCCCGTTTGTTTCGTTGCGTTCTATTATCTCTCTGTATTCGCTTCGTTTTATTTCTCGTTAAGTGTCATTGGCGTTGCCGTTGTCGTTTAACAGTTTATTTCATCCATCTATCTCCGTTCGAGAAATCATTTTGCCATTCTTCTTTGTGTAAGAGCTGTGGCCACAACTTTGAGTACGTTGTCACGTTGTCACGAGAGACCGATGTCCACACCCGTACTTGCTGCGCATACGATCGTAAACACCCGCAGACGTTGATGAAACTCACATTGTCACTCTGGCAAACGAATACTTCGACGCAGGGCTCGGCCTCGTCGGATGTCCCCCTCCCCCAACTCAATCAATCGCACGAGTTCGATTGTACAAGCGGCACGCAAACTAAATTCAAGTCCATCGAACGAAGTGAAGGTCCGAGCGAGTATATAGCGGCAGCCGCTGGTTCGGGCTCGCTAGTTGAAGAAGAAATAAAAAAAAGCGATAAGATAAACGTACAAGTTCCGGCCAGGCTTTTTGCTGTTGCACCCTCTCGTGCAATCTGCAACATGCAAAGGCAACTTAATCCGTAGAACATACATGTGTAATGCGATAATTATCAATCAATCGTTACGATCACCTCTGTCCACGGTAGATTCTGATTGACGAAGAAACGAGAGACGTCTTGTTTTTTTTCCAGTTTTGCTATTCGATATTCTCACGTTGATGTCATAATTTATCTATTCATTCGAGGAGGATAGCGAATGTATCGAAACTGTTGATACAAGTTCTAATGATCTTTTCGAATTAAGTTCAGAATCAACGTTTTAAAAAATTAAGATTTTAAGTTACGAGGAGTTCGAAAGGGAAGATTTCATATAAAAATTTATTTCTAACTTTAATCGATGTTCGCGACTTTAACCGAAATGATTAACTCGGTTCGCGGTTGACAATGCTGATAAAAGTCATCCTGCGACGAAAACAGATTCGAACTGGTAGTAATCGAAGACGAATATATCCTTTCCGCGATCACGTCCAGGATATATTGCATTTATCACCGTGTACGATCCTTGTTCGCTAATCACAGATTACAATCGTAGTAGTAATAATAATAATCAATCAATCGTGATCTCGCGCTCGCCCAATTAACGGCGAACGTGGATCGCGAACGAATACGCTTTAAAGAGAGAGGGAGAGAGAAAGAGAAAATGTACATGTATGCGAGATAAATGGTTTAAAAGTTGTCTAAAAGTATCCCCCTGCTGCTCATGATTATCAAGGGGATAACTCAATGGTCACGCACGATGTATGAGCCGTTGGACGTGATATCAATCACACATTTTCATTTAGCGAATTAAAAAGATTTGCAAAAATAGTTACGTAAACATATAGATATCGAGTGTTTCCGATGCTTTTAATCCATTTATTATTGTAAAATAATTAAACATTCAAATAATAGGTCAGAAATATTGAAGAAAAGTTTAAACAGTCAAGAATCAATTAGGTATTATTTTCTTTTCGAAAAAATATAATTTATTACTGACTTATAGTTACTATTCTATCCAACGGCTCGTGATAGATGACCAAGAGGCTAATGTTCTATCGATCGACAATCGCCAGGTGCATGCTCAATGATTGCAGGAGCCATTTGATAATTTCAACCACCTATGGTCAATGAGTATGCACTAATAGGCTGAATGTGGGCCAACCATGGCGGCGTGTATCCCCATGGGAACGTTTCAGCCAGGATAAACCTGCTCGAGGCGGAGAGGCGAATTGAACGAGAAAAAGGTGTGTCGTTGCGTGCGTGGTTGAGTGCGTGCGTAAGTACGGCGCGTTTACTCACTTTAACGAATAGAACGTGTCAGTATTAACGAGCATTAAACCGTTCGACCGTACTCCGAAATACGCGCGACGCGACGAGAGAATCTGAACGTCATCCGAGCGTGTGCCGTATCGTGCATACCGTTGTGCTGTTTCCAGCAGCAAACGTGACAAATAAGACGATAGGCACGGAATACATCATACAGGGTGTTCACACGATAATTGCCGTGTTAGAGACCACGAACGATCAAAAAAGCAAAACGCACAAATTACCGGACCCACCTACTTTGAGATCTCCAACTAGATTTTAAGTATCATCGAAACTTTCATTCTTATCAGAGGCGACTAGAGATTAGAGATATCCGAGGAAACAGATTCGCTCGCGCTGCTGATGCGCGAGAGCGGAAGATTGAATTCCGCTTCCGCTCATCTCATCAATCATCCTCCGATCGTTCGCCGACTCTGTGGACTGCCGTTGTCCATATCGCGGATACGTCCCTGGTTGAAAGTCCACGGAAGTGCCCGTTGTTTCACTAAGGGAAGAACAAGCCAACGTCTCGATTACATTTGCATTTGATTAACACACGACATACTGACGAGATTGGGTGAACCAGTCAGCAATGTCGCAACAACGGGGGCAGTCACTATATCTTCGATGATTATAGGGACCAACGTAGGGTGCGATGATCAGCAGGTACCTATGGCCAATGACTGTACTGCATTCAACCAGGGGTGTCGTGAAGTTTTAGACTTTCAGCGTTTTCTTTGATTTTTTTTCTTAATAGCGCTCTTACGCATATCTCGTCTCGTGCAACGTGCAACAAGTCTCGCGAACTCACGAAGCAACGCGAATACACCAAAGCTCTCTAACGGAGAAGAGGAGACAACGAACGAAGCCGCGGGATTCGTTCCGGTTTCCGAAACAGAGAACGAGTGCTAGTACTGTCGGAGCGTTTCTCGTTTTGAGAAACTCTCGACGACTCGCAGCGTCCACTAAGCAGAAGCGACAGCACTAAAATGGTTCGACATATCGACCTCTCACCCGACACAAATCGCCCCACAATCGACCTCCTTGTGCGCAATAATAATTCGTTTCCTCTGAAACAACAATATTAATCCGCAATAAATAATGTTAGCACCCGTAGCGCCGCGAATACGCGAGAGTTATTGTTATATCTTTGTATGAACATTTAATACGCAATAAATATGTATGTCGTCATCCCACTATGTCTCTGTGGTACGCTTTACTATCCCGGTTTATTATCCATCCGTTCGCCATTATTGTGTTTGTCACATTCGGTTACTACATTTTGCGTTGCAGATAAACTTTTTGCTGGTAATAAACGTTATACATGCACTGCTAGTTGAATATTTAAATTCCTTTGACAATGGGTACGTCATACGAGTCTGTCTCAGAATTCTCATTCAAAAATTACTACTATAAATAATTTAATTAATTTACTACGATTAAATTTATCAATCATTAAACAAAAATTCAACTTTTTTCTATTCAAGCAATATTTATCAAGTTAAAACAAATTTGTATGACTCGAGAAAGAAGGGAAGACGTAACAGGGATAGACAAAAAGCCACGCTCTTTTTGTATCAGTTCCTGATGGAGGATGCGTCTATCTTTCGGGTGGGTCACGTGCTCGCGCACTGACACGTCGACGCCTGCCATCGACATCACCTGCGAATTCAAACTCGCAGGGGAACGATGTGCTGCGCCGCAATGAGTGTGCGCGCAGGTCGGCAACAGGTAAATGGCAGATAAGAAAAAAAGCGAATGGTACTCAGAAGGAGGTGGTAGAATAGGTAAGCTCGAGCGCCCGGGCAGGGAGACAGGTGCGCCGATTGGAGGGGACGAAATGGCTCCCCGAAGAGGTGGGAGAGGTATTCGAGAACCTGAGGGAATCGCCGCCACCGTCACTGACTTGCCTTCGGTTACCGATCGACAGTCAAGCGGCAAAAGCCGTCGATGGTGCGCGTGTAGTAGTTGCTGTTGCGCGCAAGTTCGCATTGAGCGTGTGCGGGTGAGTGCAGGGGAGTGCGTGCGTGAATGCGTATCTGCATTTCCTGCGATGCGGGAATCCGAGGTCGGGGTGCACCGTGCGTGACCACGTGAGTGCGTGCGCGCGCCAAGCAGATTGCGCTGCACGGATGATATCGGTGAGTGATCCTGTTGCCTGGATCTTAATTGTAAAATCGTGTAAAGATGTTTAGATGTATGGTTTGCCTCGATTTGGATGTGTTGTGAAGGTGAGCGAGCAATGAGCACCTTTGAAGAGAAGATGATAGCATCGAGTTTATATAACTTCCTGTCTTTAAAACTGGATTAAAGAGTTTGAGTTACAAAGATGCGGTGTCTATTAAATCTCGTAAAGATATTTATTTAAGAGATCTAGAGATTGATTCTAGATTCTCCTTGTCTTTTAATATATGAGAAACTATTTTTGTACGATCGCGAATGACGTTACCAGCGGGGAACATCGCGGCCGTTAGCGGTGTGCCGCTGATGTGAGTTTATCATTGTCATTAGATGCGCAAGAATCCGGTTACCGAGCTACTCGAATCGAATTAGAGTCGATATTGACGTATATATCTATATATATGTATATATATATACATATATATAGATATAGATACAGTAGCAAGGTAAGCCAAAGAATGCGTAATAAATTTCTTGCGAGTAATTGGACGATGTTACATGGCAGACTCGCGGAGACTTTAACGATCACAGTTGCATAAGATAAGACATGTGAATTGACGTGCATCAAGATAATTTCGCGATTTATACGTATCACGGTATCGATCCATCGTTTCACTATATGTGATATTGATCCCTGTTGCTTAGAAACATTGGTATCATATGTTGGAACTTACAGGCCATTTTTAGAAAAAAATAAAAACAAATCTTCTCGAAAATATTTTCTTTGAAATTGATCTTTCCTTTGTGTAGAAAATATTATTCTATCAGCTATCAATTGCTACAAACAAGTCTCGATTGAAATAAATTAATTTTTAATAGCAAAAATATATAAAGTATAACAAAAATGTTAATATTCATTTTTCAAACTACAAGATTTTATTTTGATGGAATTAAAACATTTTAGTTTGATAGAATTTCGGAACTTAAATTTCGTATTTAATAGCTGAATAAAAAGTTACGAAAAAGTTAACGCAATGATGTTAATATTCGGACATTCGCTATGGTAATAATTGATACATTTTTTTTGGTAATAATCGATTAGAAGTGATCCGATTCCTCCTTTCTTTGTTTTTACCTTCGTTAGAAATAGAAACATAAATTCTTTCCTTTATCCATACCTCTTATCGATTCTATGACATTCTTAGTATGCCTCAATAATACACATATTTCTGGTACCAAGCGGTTCCGAAAACTCTTTAAAAATGCATTAGATTTATGGGAGCGACGGCAAATCGATACAGCGCAACGTTCTGCCGTTTCAATCGTAGTTCATGTAGAACATTGTAAAACTATCATTAAATCGGTCATTAGAAGACTTTGTAATTAGCACATAATTAGTGCTAATTATAGACGGCTAGTCGAGCAACGTACGTCCTGGTTCGCCGCGTGCTGCTTACACGACGATAGGAAACACAGAACCGTGACTGCGTGCTCGAACACAGTTTCTTTGAGACCGATCGCTATCGTAGCGTTCATGATCCTCGTCGTCACAAGGAAGATGATCGCGCGTGTGACGCGGCTCCACGTGACAATTCATTCTGACGTAAACTACGAGACTGCAAGGTTGCAAATTGTACGCGGTGTTATCAACGCGCGCGAAATGTTACAAGAAACAAGATACCGAGTACGTGTGGTGATATGAGTCAGTTTTTAATTAGAATAACCATATTGCGGCATTTCACTAGATGCAGTTTGCCATGAATTGTATAATCACGGGAAAAACGCTGTGATTGACATTTCGCGCCGTCAGACTTCAGAATTAATTATTTTGTTACGGTATTGTCCAGCAAATTACAGAGTACGGCGATGTAAACTGCTAGCGTTACGCATGTGAGCAATAGAATCACGTTCTTTGCTCACTTCACTATTTTAATTCATTATATTAAGGATACAATTTCCCAACTATTAAAATAAAATTAAATTAGCATGAAAAAATAATATTTACTTGAACTTATATTTAGTGTAGAGGCTATTTCATGGATGACGACTATAATCCGGCGTTAGTACCTATTAACCATATCACGAGTGACGATTATAGTTGGCGTGAAAGGGTTAAACCTGAGAAGACCGCGAAATTAATTCCGCAAATGGAAACCGATCGAACTCTGGCGTTGGTCCTGAGAGTTTGTTGAACTGAAATTGGAATCAGTTGGAACTTTTCTGCGTCAACCGATTGCGTCACGAGCAATTGCTTTCCGATTGCGCAAGTTAATTTTCGATAATATTGGGCGAATAATATTCAATTCGCGATTAATTCGTTTGATCCTGACTCGAGCTACAGTATCGAAGCGGTTGGCTTGTAACGCCATACACCAGACATAAAAGCCTTCTCCATGAACCAGTCGGACAACATTCCTGTGCCCCGACTGCGGCTGTCTACCGCCTACCTCTGACTTCTACTCAAACTTTCCTTGCTGAACATTGCGCGATACCGAGTGCGGCACAATTATCGAAGCTTTCCATTATTGCGAGATAAAAAACGGGGCCGGGAGATCCTAATGAAAAGCTGATCTGCAAGTTTACGTGTCGGAGTATGATGAATAGCAGCTCGGAAATAATAACATCCGTACTGTGAAACAAATAATAAGATTGTTCTCGAATATTTTGCACACATTGCTATTGAAATTTATTTCACATGCTAGAAATAGAGATATTAATAATTATTAATGCAGATGGAATAAACAATTTCTTTGAGAGTGGAAAGATTCATAAAAACATGAAGAGATATGAGAATATTTTTTGATAATATTGTAAATCATATTAAATTGTTTGCATGATGCAGGTTGTTCCTGCATTATATCGCATGATTATTTTTCTCTCTTTTAAAACAATGTGTAGTAAAATATAAGAACAAGTAATGGATGCGAGTTCCGATTTCTTTATTAATAGATATCTGACGATATCTATTCCTACTCTCTAAACTCTGACTGTGACTTTTGAACAATTTGCCCGAGGCCATCGCTTTATTTCATAGAATGGCTATTCGAACGGCTATTCGAGTAGGCTGTACCATGTGTTCGCATTCGATCTCCATTTGTTACAAAATCAAGCCTATATTCTAATGCATTGTGTGCCTGTGCGCATTGTGTTTGGTACCAGGTGTACCGTACGGTGTTCGGGTACCGCAAGTAGCAAATTGTAGCCAGTGTGCGTTATAATATGATTTTGTGTGATCGCAAGTGAGACTGCGCGTTTGTCAGAAAATACATAATATCTGGTAACCGGCCAGTGTGGATGTGCCTTAAAAGCACGCAACGTGCCGTAATAGCGTTGAAGTAATATAAGGAAAGGCACGTACAATCGACACATCCTCCAAGACGCTGGCCAAGAAACTCAAAATAAATTAACGCTCTATTCTATCGCAATTATTAAATATACATATAATGTTATTAATCACAATCACTAAGAGTAAAAATTAATTTCCGATTATAGTACAAACTAAATCGTCTACAAATAATTAAAAGTTAACTTTAAAGCTAGAAACTTCGGATAAATAATCAAGATTCAATAAAGATTTTATTTAATTAAGAATTAACTCTTGATTCGTTTCTCAAGTTTCTGTGAAAAGAAAGTAAGGAAATAGAGAAGCTCTCTAATAGTTCTGTCGAAAGAATACTGCCTGAAGGTGGAATAATATGGAGAGGTTTACGTTTCGGTTCGGTGGAATAATTCAACTTGCCTGACTCCGATCGAGAGCGCAAGTTGCTATTACGAATAATTTTCCTTCGCCTCGCGAAGGTATATAGGAAACGGCACGAAGTAAGCATTTACCTCGCCGGTTGATACGAGGAATGAGTCACAAATGCGATACCACGCGACCCTGAGAATATTAGTCTCTCATTACTCGCGTAATATTTTATTTTGATGATGCAGATGACGGTGCGTGCGCGCGTAGGCACACAGGTATGCATAATTTCTGCTCGTGTCTGCTTCGTCGTTTCTTCTAATTCGTTAGCCCTCTCGACCTCTCTAAATTCGTAAATTGTTATCGTGATTCATTACCATCATGCTTGGAGGTATGTACACATTGTCGCCAGCATTCGAGAAGGATTTGTCGTCACGCGAGCGTGATTGTCACGCAAAAAATTTGACGCTCTCTGCAGAATGTAACGCGTCAATTTATAAAACAAACTCTGCAACGTGAGAAATAACGAGGTCACTGGTAGGAATCGAGGCGAAAGTATCTCCGGTGTTGCGCGACACTGGTGGCCATTTCGACGCATCCAGCCACGCTCGTGTGTGCACGCAGCTAACACAGGTGTTTGGGAGTGCACAGGTGATGCGTGGCACTTGGCAGGCAGAACGTTTCCTCTAGCATCGCAATGGTAACCAGTGAACCGAAACGCACTTGATTATTCATGATTTTTCATGATCATTCATGATTTTTTGATCGGATCTCTGACTGGAATTTCTGACTAGAAATAGCAAATATATGATCTTATAAATAAAACATTCTTTTAAAGAAATCAATATAAACGTTATACTAAAATTCTCCTTTTTATGGAATATATCTACGCAATTAGAACATGTCAGAGAAAAATTTTAATTTTAATTAATAACATATTGTTTAAATATGCTTTATAATATGCTTTTATAATGGTACATTAAAATGTTAGTATTTTACAAATATTAATCATGTATAATCTAAACAAAAGATTTGCACAGCTCGGTAGATATCGGAGCAATATAATAAATGTAATACAGGTTCTCTTTTGTGTTATTTGCAGCGCCATAAGCATGAAGCCTCCTCGAGGCACACTTTTCGAGTGCCGTTAAAGATCGCCACGAGCATCGATCGTGGAGCGAGTCACGATCGTGCCCTAAATCCGTGATTCGAGATACAGGAAGAGAGAGGCAGCAGAGCAAAAAAAAGGAGGATTACGAAAGAGACGCGAAGGGAGAGCGCCGAACCGGTTGGCGAATTCGAAATAAGCCGGCCGCGCATCTAGCCGGCATTTGCCACGATTCCCGGATGCTCCCGGATGTAACCGCAAACAGCATGACGTTGCTGGTGATAACTGTCGTCATCTTGTCCATGCTCCATGCTTCGCTGGCCAGTCTCGATCTTCAGGGTGCCAAGTGCGGTGACAAGCGCTGCAACACCTCGGAGTACTGCAGCCCTTACGATACCCATTGCAGACCATGCACGGAAGCCTGCGACGTCAACAGCCGCAATTACCAGCCGAGCGAGTGCATAAGAGACTGTCAAGGTAAGTCGTCGATATAACTTTCATGTAGGAAGTAAAAGAAAGTAAAGAGACTTTCAGTAGTAACTGATCATTAAACCATTAAAAGATCGTGTTTAATTTCATCGCTTTCAATTCCGTGTGTTCAGTTGGTGTACGTTATCCAATATTTCGAGATAGAAATCCAATTTCTGAATTGTATGATGCACTTTTTAAATACGAGACCACATCTATGAGTGTCATTACAAATCTTGAATTTAAAAAATTTCAATTTTTAAATGTTGTAAAGTTTTTGATGAGAGTATGTCGACATTGACACCAGTTATATTATTATGACTCCGAATATACGAATATGTTGAAGATGAAAATATCCAAATATTAACATCTTAGATTTAACGCTCTTTGACGTCTCGATTTGTGTCTTCTCGCGAATTTTGATTTATAAACTGATCATTTTCCACCCGAAACCAGTCATACGCCGCAGTGCATCGCCCTGCCGTCCCGGTTTCTCGGTTTCACGCGAATTGACGCGTATATACAGGAAACCGGATAGTAGTACGATGCCATCATTCACTACTGCCGTGCGCAATGGCGACGGCAGTGAGCCAGCAAGCCAACCCGGGTTCTCGGGTCCGTTGACTTTGCACCTGACTGTCCCTACCGACTTCCCACACGCGAACGCGGTCGATGAGTCACCTAGCTTCTTTTCTTCCTTCTTCCCGTCCGCCCTTCCCCCGTCGTTCTTCTTCTCTTTCAGCCTCTTCGGCACCTCCTCTTCTTCCTCCACCGTAGACCCTTTTTTCCTTTCTGCTCCTGCTTGGGATTCAACACCGGTCCTGCGGTGAAGGGAAGATGTATTTCATGCTCCAACAGAGGTGGAAGAAACCACTACTCCACGCTCAGACGCACAAAGAATGAAATTCTCTATATTAAAGGTGACGAGGAGACTTTTGGATGTCATAGCTGATACGAAATTGTCCGTTCATGGGTTCATTTTTTATTGGGAGTCCTCGTTGTGATATCCGGTTACGTTTTGTCGGTAAACTTTACCCAAAATTATGTATAAGTTTTACGTTGAGAAAGGACTTGTTGATTCGACGTGCTGGTGAATGTATTGGTATCAAAGCGTCTCATAAGCCTTCAATATGTGAAATAGGAACTATTGAGGACAGATTGTTCTTTTCACATTTATGAACAGTAACCGAGGGGATTTTTGAAATGGGGAGGGAGATAGATAAAAAAGAGTGTTCTAATTATATTTTATATTGGAATATTCTAATTTGCCTAATTAATCTGAAGATTAACCCAATTAATAACTTGAATATTGCAGCGTGTTTTACTTTGTGTAATACTTTGGACATCTTCAATAAATAAATATTTTCTCTTTCGTTATTTAATACATTAATAATAAATTAGGATATTACGATTCAAAGCATTCTTCGCGAATTTTGTCCATCATTATCACCTTCGGCCAAGGGTTTGCGAATCGATCCGCATGAGCTCGTCGTCCCAAGAACGTAACATTTGCCTTTCTGTTTGCTTTGGAACGGGGTCATCTCGCGCTTACAGAGTCGCGATAAGGGCTCGCGATTACGTTCGCTCACGTGCCACGAGTAAGCAACCGTAGGTCGGAATTGTTTGCGCTGCAAGTTGCTATCGCGACCGACCTCTTCGGCCTGACGCAGGCGTGCGAGAACCTTCTGACAGGTACCTTCTGACAGGTAGATCATTGACGCGAATAAAAAGAAATGGAAAGCACTGTGAAAAGCACCGAAGAGAATTGTGCTGAGAGAGACGACAAATCAATTGTACGATTCAAGTCAAGTCAACTGTAATGGAATGAAATTCAGTTTTCTTCAAAATAGATCTAGAGAAAATAGACGTGAAAAAGATACATGTTTTAAAGGATAGATTATTGTTAAATACTTAATAAATTGTTATTAAATACTTGTAATTCTAATACACAATATTTGATGATCGTAAAATTAATCTGTAGAAATTTAAATACATATCTATTCGATGTGTAATTATATGTTTTTAATTTTAATTATAATTATACATTTTTTCTCACTAATATTCTGTTCTCGGCACCTTTATTTTAGAACAAACTTTATTTCTTCATAGTTAGATTAGAGAATATATTTATATTATTAATGATTTATATTATTACTAAATTATTATTAAAGAACATTGTTAATATTATCGAAAGGCGAAAATTAATTTTAATTAATTTGTTTGCAATTGACTCGACTTCCTGCAACTGTTAGTCTGACTTTCGTTATACGAACAATAGCGTTGAGTTTCTCTCTCACGCACCGACGCATAATACTGTAACATTCACGGTTGAAGTAATTTCCGAGTTAGCATTGCTAATGGATATTTCTCGTAACGCTTTCTGGTTAAAGTTTTCGATAAGCTCATATTACTAATGAAACATGCAGTTAATGTAAGCCTTGAACATCTTCGAGCACAAATGTGGGATATTTGTTCGAGAGGTGTTCGAAACCGTGTAAATGTGATAATTGATTGATTAATTATCGTTTTCTTTCTCTGATTTTAGTTTACCTTCAGGATCAGCGCTATGTTCTACGCATGGACCTAGGACAATACGATGATCTCAGAGGTGAGTGAACTCAGGTGCGAATAGAATATGTACATAATTTTACCGTGAAATTTCGTACGCTTCAGAGAAGTCAGACGCGAGAACCGGAGACTTCAACGACGCAAATCTCGCACAAGCGTCACCCGGTTCGTGATTCTTGCGCGATCGTCACTCAAAATCGCCGAAGAACCGGTATCGCCACTGTATCACTACTGATCTCATGGTTATTTTTATCCTGGAGATATAAATTGATCAACTATTTGCAGCGGAATATAAATAATTTTCTTCAAGAATATTCATAGAAAATTCTTATTAAAGAAATTTTGACGTCTTAATATCGCTATATATCTTTTCTCTCTCCATTGATTTGCGTAAATCGCGATTAGAGGACAGTAGATAGACATTTTGTAACATTCTGTTTGCTGTAGTGTGTAGAATCACTTTTGCTTTCTAATATGAGAAAGATAATTGAGTTTGGAATGCAACTCGTAATTTAAGTTACTTTCGCCTTCAGTGAAAACATATATTGTAAAACACTTGCGCATGTCTTCTAAAATCATGATATGTATATATACATGTATAGATATAAAATATTTTGCTAATATTTTCTATAATAATTTTAGTAACATTTATTTTTATAAAACCTATTGTTAATATTTTTATTTAATAATTGTAATTTAATAATCGTAATAATGTCATTATATTCTTATGTAATTGTCACACTACCAGCTTTTAAAATCTATTTTTCTATTATAGAAGAAGTGGAAAGGCTTAAGATTATGTTCACCGTTACAACGACGTTGACCTGTTTTTCATTATTGGGGATACTATACCTGTTAGGAAGGACCTTAATACGGTGGGAAAAAATCCAAAACACCTTGCGGGCTGTATTCTCAAAGAATTGGGCAAAAGTAAGGCCTGTGAGAACGGTCCCTTTACAAGAAACTCATCTTTCTTGTTGCGACAGATTCTTGATCGGGCGCATAGATTTTGTGTAAAGCTAAATGCTATTCCTTGTTAAAATTATTTAATCTAATATTTAATTATTAAATCTGTCGCATTTTTTTATTGCAATTCTCAAGAAACATTTTGTTTTTAATATTATTATTTTGACAAGTTTACAAGAATGCTTGCGTGTTGCTTGCGAAACAGTTTTAGATATTTTGACATTGATTTTATTGTTGCTTCAGCAGGCGACTGGTAAGAACAAAGTGCAAAACGATGTCGAGACGGCCGTGATTAAACAAAACGGTCTTAAATTAGCTATGCCTACGATAAGTGCCACAGTGGAACAAGAAGCCAAGAGTAACACGAACAGTAATGGCACCACGCCGGAGACTACGAGCACTTCTCTGTCACGACGCTATCCCAGCGAAGACACCACTCTCGATTTTGCTTACGATAATCCGGCGATGACACCGAGTCCGGAAGCCGCACAGCTTAGGACGAAACGCGAGAGCTCGTTTTAAGGCAACAAATTTTGATGAACATTGGTAAGAATACATGCACACATTGTTCTCGACTTTGGATTTGAGAAAACGTTGCAACAAAATATTTGTAAATATGCTTCTCTTCGTTTCGTGGAAGCAGTATGTGACTTAAAGTTCCACCGTCGAAGTTGGAATAATTTTGTGATGATAATCTATTTTGTAAAAAGAAAGGACATTTCAAAATGCCGAGGAAAAAATTGTTTTACTGGAATCTTGAATGATTCTGGCTCAAGTACATTCTCGGGCAGGAAAATGGGAAAAGGATGTGGCGAAGCGTGCATGCGTGCACATGTAACGTGACGTGGCCGCTCTTCTCTATGCCGCGAATGTGCATGGAAACTTTTCTTAAGATTTTTCAAGTTTTTGGAAGATGCTTTTACGCGAAGTATCTTGTTAATGCATGTTAGTAACGAGCGATTGAATGAGAGATCGCCGAACGTCACTTTGTCTTTTTGAAAAGCAATTCGCGCGGTTTTCACGTACGTTACACTTTCTAAGGACAGTATTCATAGCCGACGTAGTTTTCCTAAGAATGACCGCAATCTCATCGTAGATTAATTACTTATTCATAGTTATTTGGTTTCTCTATAATTACTGAATCATAGAGTACCGAGTCATACAGATGATTTATTGCAAATGACACATATTCAATCAAAATTTGATAATAATGCGCGATTATCACGAGTTGATTACGCTTCGAATGAAGATGCGCGAAACGTATAGATATGCAAAACTTAGTGCCTGCATTATTTCTACGACGAAACTGCGAACATCGCAGTTATAAATTACTTGTACAGTATAATGTAATAATATATTGTAAGCTTGGAGTGACTCGTGAACGCATATCACGTCTCCGCGAACCGTGCGGCTGTGTGACTTAATTAAATAATGATCATTAACGCGACATACGATCGTGCAATATAGACGCGTGCGATGCAGTTTCGTCGACCTTCCCGCGAACTTTTTCTTGAACTTGCAATCGTTTTCACGACAAAGTTTTTACTAGTGTTATCTATCGTTGAATAGTCTCATAGAAAGGCAATGTATTTTTCCATTTTCCCACAACTGCTGTTTTGTCATCACAAATAATATTATTAGGTCGAAGTATAAGTTGACGATCATTAGAGCGCAATTCTTGTCGCAAATCATGCACAGCGCGCGTCCATATATGTTTTTAATACTAAGTACTTAATAAATATCTTAAGAGAATTGCATCCTTATCAGCCATTCCGTCCATGAAAGGCCTTTCGAGCAAACGTACGCGTGCAAGGCAGCGCACTTTGCATAGGTCAGTGACGTTGCACGCGAGGACGAAGGGAAATCGATAATAATTTTATCGCGAGCCGACGAGCCAACGCTCAAGCTATATTATATTCTAACGTTGTTCAATCGTGGCAATGTATTTTAAATGTATTTTACAATTCTGATGGGTTTATTGTATCTATATCCGCAACAATAAATTTTATTTAACTATTATTGTACTGACAAAAACAAAAAATTGTTTATTAGACTGGTTTTTAGCTCAAAAAAATGTCTGTTGAAAATAATCTTCTGTAAAATACAATTTGCTCAAAACTGACGCGCTCAAGCATTGCTCCATGAGAAATGCTCTATTTTCATCGATTGGGAGGAAGTGCTCGATTCATGCTCAAATCAAATGGATGTGAACATACAGAGAAATTGCTCAAAATTATTATAATTGTTCTCGTACTTTTTTCAGGAAATTATAATTAAAAATTTGGATAAAAATAATTCTTCAATTGAAAGATTTGTGTTTATATCAATTACAAGAAATGTTTCGCCTTCGCGTTGCAGCAAATGCTGGCCTTAGATTTAATCATCTGCACACCACACTTCATACTTAGCGATTAGGGAATTAACAATAACACACTACGATGCACTTCTCACTTCACTTTTTGATCCTCTACGAAAGTGGATCAACGTCTTCCAGAAATGAAGATATTATGTTTGCCCAATGTGGTAGCTCCTAGCTTTAAGTTTGCGAGTCGAAATATAAATATAGAATTTAATCTATTTTTATCTAGATTTTTATTTTCTTCGTTGATGCGATTAAGTTATATGAAAAACATTGTTCGCTTCAGTGTTCGTTCATATAACAGTATTTGACAGAAAAATTTTAAATTATAGTAAATAGTGCTTTTATATTTGCAACTCTTAACTTAACGAAACTCTTAACTTTTCCTTAATTTTTTCTGTTATATTTAAGTAAGTTGTATATATCTAATTTTATATTAACTTAATTATTTTAAATAATAATTGTAGCGGCTTTATTGTATCTTATTTTAGTAATTTAAAGATATTGCGAGTAATATATTGACGGCATTATTTTATCGATAATGATCAACGTATGATACTTTAATACTCGATTTTTCAGTTTCAGAGAATATTGTAAAAATATAATTTTTGATTACCATAATTTTAATAATGTAAAAAGCGATTTTTGGCACATGATGGTATTTTAGAAAGTACTACTATATAAGAATGTATTAGGATATTTCTAAAAATAGAATAGAAATGGAATATGTACGCGGCTTTCCTTTAAACTGAATCTGATAATTCGCACTGATTATATTACTGTACTTATTGTTGTATATTATTCTATGAATATTCATGCGACTTGCATTGTGCCTTTTCTGATGATATCTAAGGCAATCGTAATTGCAATAAGAAATATTAGCACGGTGTGCCTTTTGGCGGATTTTTCCGATGTTAAAATATATCCATAATATAGAAATGTATTCGAGTAATATAATTGTAATGCAGAAATGACATCCCATATACACATACGCAAAACACACACACATTTTTTAATTACATTCGCTTATTTAAATAAATTGCAGAAATGAGAAAAGTGCAAATCTAATTTAAAACGTGCCAAACAAGATATTTCTCATTACGTAATAAATATATTTATAAAACATTCTATATATTATAATTATCTTTCTTTTAACATATTTTACGTGTTATCAACTTTTAGATATATAATATTTTACAAATTGCAAGCTAACATAATATTTAACTTTTAATTAAATTAAACAGAAGTTGACGGATCGTTTTATTAAATTGAAAATAAATTTGCACAATTTGTGTATGTATAATTATGGTGTCATTTTCTGCAAAAATGTTTTTATAAACGTCAAGATACAGTTTAGATATTGATTTAATTTATTACAATAGGTTTATCCACTACAATGATGTTGGTTTATCCACTACAATGCATCACATTGCATAAATAAAATACTTCCACGTGACTTGATTTTAGTTGCGAACATAAGGCGGTTGAGAGATTGTAAAAATTAGTTGATATGATAATTTCATAAAATTTGTAAACACTATGATATATTTGTAAAATATTTGTATGCTACCGTTAGATGCAGAATTTTACTTGTCATTACTATTATCAATTGTTAAGAAAAGTTGACGCGATATATGTATTCTACATTGTACATTTTTTCGTGATATATTCGTTACCGAGATATATTTCTATATTCTGAACATATGTCAAATATTTTATAATTGTCGTTATCATTATGTCACTCTAAAAAGATAGAGTAAACGTTGTATTTTATTATATTGTACTGATTTATGGATGCTACGACTTTTACATTAATTGGAGCGTTCAGCATTATTTGATTCGAAGAAGATCAAATAAATCTTTTGCCGAACAGCAGAGATTTTTTTGTAAATAAATATATTGATATATCAATGAAAGAGAAACTGTAAAATAAAATTTATTTCTTTGTCATATAGACTTTACCATTTGAATCCTTTTTGAATAGCTAAAATGATTTTCTGAAAATATACCGAATAAAAGCTGATCATACATCAAATGTTTTAATGGTAGATCAAGCGACGCGGTAGCGTCGCGACGCCAAGTACGTAAAAAAACAAGGTTCCGAGCAATAAGTATCACTGCATAGACGTCGAAAGTTGCTAACTTCATTGCATAAACGTCGAGCGCTACCGTATAGCTTATCCGGAATTTCATGCCAAATTCATGTCAAACAAGCTTTTGATTACAATATCTCAAGAACTAAAGCCTTATTTAAAAATTTAACGGCACTTTTATAATATAATATGGATGCAAGCTTTCGATTGCGACCAATTCGAATAAGATTAGTGCAGTCTATCCTGAGATATTGTAACTGAATGTTAGAATTGTGACGTTTCGTTTTCCTCCTTTTCCGAAATCGAGGTTCAGACTCACGTACGTATGCTCGCACATACACATGCAAAGCGATTTTGTCACTCAAGGTGCGTTCACAGATGCACGATTTAATTAAATATTAATTAAAACTGATTTTAATACATGGAAAATATTTTATTTTACGATTAAGATATAAATCGCAAAAACTATTATATAAAAAATTAAAAATTACTTGTTTCAAATGAAATCATCGTGATAGCGTCGCAATGATAAGGAAATAATTATTCTAATTTTGAAATATAAATTATGACAATTTAAGATAAAGTTGAAACATTTTATACTCATAGAATGAAACCGAGAAAGAAAGAGAGAGGGAGAGAGAGAAAATTTTAAATTGTCACAATTTATATTTGACAATTAGAAGTATTAAGAAGATTTGCACGATTAGATAAATCTTTAATATCCAACATTTTTATGTTTGATAAGATCTCACAGCAGAAATAAAATATGTTATTGTGGCAATACAAAACTACATAAAACCATTTAAAATTAATGAAATGTAAAAACTTTTTACAAAAAGTAATGAGATCCTTTTAAAAAACCTTACAAAGGTAAAAAAATATGCCAAGTACATAAAAAAGCAAAACTAAATATGATGAAATCCATAGTTAACTAGCCAAGTACCTAGAAGCAATTCAGTTTGAGGATTTGTAATTTGAAATAATACTTGGCGTGCCCGGGTCGCATTAAAACGTACGTCCTACCTATAATTTGTGTAAACTCTATGTGCAAATTATTTGTATTGAGTGAGTAATGAAAAGGAATATTTATAATCACTCCGCTAATGTGCAAAACTGTAAACGTATTTGTTTTAATATCACTAAATACAAAGATTTACGAGTCATTAGTGAAAATACTCAAGGCAGTACAAATTTAGAAGAATGCATGTCCAATGCGACCAGGGCACGCCAAGTATTATTTCAAATTACAAATCCTCAAACTGAATTACTTCTAGGTACTTGGCTAGTTAACTATGGACTTCATCATATTTAGTTTTGCTTGTTTATGTAATTGGCGTATTTGTTTACCTTAGTAAGGGTTTTTAGAGGGATTTTATCATCCTTCTAAAATTTCATTTTTTGAGAAGTATAAATTTTGAGAAAATGAATTCTTCAATGTACACATTGTCATTTGCTTATGCTCTGTCTACACTGGAAGATGATCCTATTTGTGGCTCATCCGAAGACAGTCGAAAATCATATATTGCAGTTGGTTGATCATCCTCCAGTATAGACAAGGCATCGGATGAGCTACAAATAGGATCATCCTCCAGTGTAGACAGAGCATAACGTTTGTAAAAATCGTTTATGAGAACTTGCTTTTGTCATCGTTACTTTATCATAATGCAGAAGAGTTTTAGTTAGAAAATTGAGAAACGAATAATTTAATACGGATTAAAATGCGGATAAGATGGAGACAAAAGCGATCTACGCAAAGTCCATTGGCCGTTTTACTGGCATAAAGTACCATCACGGAAGGCGGCGGCCGAGGGCGATGTGGAGCAGTGGCGGCGGAGAATCCGCAATTATTCAATCGTGACTCGTGTGGAGTCGCGTTTATAACGCATCGCTCTTTCACCGTCACAGACGTTTCGTAGAACGCACAGAAGTGGCACATCCATAATCTCGTTGCTTCATCAACGTGCAATCTCGAAATCTCAGTTCCGCGCGAGATCAGAAAGATCGGAGCGATTGATTAACGTGCGTTAATCTCATAGAAACAGATTCGACATCAATCAGCTATCGCCTGTCATACCTCTTCAGTCAATTTTTCGTGAATCTTTTAAAAAAAATTTGACAAGTCTGGAGTTTTTAGTGACACATGATTCTCTGACTTTACAAAGCATGAACAAATTTATATTAGTGCAACAGTGATCGCGATTTTTTGCGTATTTAATAAAATTGTAATAATTTAAAAAATTTCGACAAATTTAAAAAATAGTTTGTTGAATTTTTTGGTGTGCTGTTTACAGTTAAATATTTTATACGCTTCAGCGGTTTTGCACTTTTCTTTTTTTCTAAAAATCTTTAAAATAATAAATGCTAAATGTGAGTTTAACACTTGCCGAACTTCCGTAGGATGTGGAAGAATTCACACGCGACGAGAGATAATTGTGACCTTCTGTGTCAATTCGTGGATTTTTATAAATCTAGACTCAGTACATGTTAAAATTATAGAAAAATATTGAATATTAAATATTCCATATTTCTCTTGAACTGTGTTCTCTTCGATAATGTCTGCAGTGAAATCGAAATATAAAATTAACTAGTTGTGAAAATCAGATTGAAATTTTTGAGTGTTGTGTGTGATAAAACAAACTTAAGAAGCGATGGATACGACGGAAAATCGACGGTCGTTTGACTTGGTGGATTCGATCGTTTTTATTGGGTTGTTGGGCATCTCTGCTCTCGTAGGCGTCTATCAGTGTTATGCATCCAGAAAGAAGGTGGATGCGGTGGGAGAGTATCTCGTAGGCGGTCAAAAGATGTCTATATTCCCAATAAGCATGTCATTGATAGCAAGGTAAAAATTTAATTTTTTCAAAGTGTTCAGTTCAACCTTTGAACATTATAGTTTTGAATAAAATGCGTAATAAAAGATATTTGATTTATTTTCTGAGATATTAATATAATGTTTTCTTTCTATTATAAAATATAGGATATAAAAATAACTTTATTAATTGACCTAAAGCTTATAATTTAATAAAAACTTTATTAAAATTATATATATGCTTTAATAAAAAAATATAGATCAGTAGAAGAACTGTTCTATTGACCGGAAATGTATAGGGCATGTTAGGTGACGTTTGCTTCAATTGGCTGTCAAGGCTGTCAAGGCTCTCTTCTAGTTAAAGTTGTAATTATTAATAGCTACATGTCCACGTGTCAAGCTAACCCGGATAAGAAAATTCATTCTAAAAGCACCCCATCTTAGTCGCTGTTAATGTTTTATTGGCGGCTATTGCTATGCTGCTTAATTTTCTTTCGAATTCAGGCATACGTTGCTGTGTGCCGATTACATTTTCAATTAACAATTCCGAACATATAAAAGAATCTTTAATTATATATTTATAATACATCATATAAAAATCATAATTTTATTAGAAGCACAAGTTATTATATACAGGATTAATGTAACATACAGCCAAAATTTAATTTATATATATAAGAATAATATTACATTAATTGTTCCTGAATATTTATTTCGTATTTTTCTGAACTTTTATCTTGCAAATTAAACTTGTATATAATTATTCATTTGAATAATAGTATAAAAGTCGGTACCTGATAATGCATCAATTTGCTATCTAAAAATTAGTGAGGAATAGCGTCATTTAAATTTGCATTGTGCAAATGTCACACAATTACGAGCCACTTTAAGAGCAGCGTCTTAAAATTGCAGCTACGTGTCGGGCATAGCGATGCTGGGATTGCCGGCCGAAATGTACGTTTACGGCACGCAATTATGGAGCATCGTGATCGCAGATACTTGCGTGTCTATAACAATGGCGATCGTGTATCTGCCGGTTTTTTATGGACTTCAAATTACGTCTTCTTACGAGGTATACATGATTGAATTTTTTTACTGACAAATCATGACCATCAATAATTTTTGTTCTCATAGTACTTGGAGCTCAGATTCAATCGAGTAGTCAGGCTCATGGGATCCTTTATCTTCATCCTCAAGATGGTGAGCTTATGGATGCAATTATTCGCTTCTTTAGAATGTACCGGAAATTTTTTGTTAGATGATATTATTCCTATTACGATTGAAAATTCACGAATATGTTGAAGTTGGTAATTGTAGATTTCTCGAGCAATTTAACGCGTCTAATCATATGCATTTGCAGCTGCTTTATATACCGCTAGTGATATATGTGCCGGCGCTAGCCTTCAATCAAGCAACAGGAGTGGACCTTTACATGATCGCGCTAATAGTCTGTGCCGTGTGCATTTTCTACACAACATTGGTAAAAATATTAATTGTAAATCCGAATATAGATTTGATCTTCGATAGAAATCGATACATCTGAACTTTGATGAATGCAGCAATCGCATTTGACTCGGAGTTTGATATTAAACAATTCATGTGTACAATTGACAAAATATTACAGAAGAAAATAAAATTATATTTTTTATACTAAATAAACAAAATATTCTTAATCTACAGTAGAGATTAACGCTAGAATGTTTCGAAGGAAATAACATTTTGTTCTGCATTATAACAATTTAAAATTTAGCATAATTAGCATAACAACACAATAAAACACAATAAAATGATTTTTTATTTTAGGGAGGTTTGAAAGCCGTCGTCTGGACAGACACTATTCAGACGGCGATGATGTTTGGCGCCGTTATCACCGTTGCTGTACTCGGCACCGCCAGAGTCGGCGGCGTAGCGGAAGTCTGGAAAAGAAATCTCGATACTGGAAGAATTGAATTCTTCAAGTACGAAGAAATTTCTCTTGTAACTCTTTAAGAAGTCTTTTATTATATCAGTTTACTCTATTTACCAATTTTATTAATTTTTTATTTTGTAATATATTGTACAATATAATGTACAAGATACAGTACAATAAATGTTAATATACTTTTCTTTTAATCAGCATGGATCCGGATCCCACGATAAGGCACACTTTCTGGACCGTGGTGGTCGGCAATTATTTAAACTGGTTGGCCACGTGCTCGGTGAACCAAGCGATGGTGCAGAGATGCTTGGCAATGCCGAACTTGAAGAAGTCTAATGTGTGAGTCCAAGAAATACTTGAAGATGCACGACGGCGCGCCTCACTTATTTAATCCCGTTTTGCATCTAGGGCGATTATGATAATGGCCGTAGGCATAATCAGCATTGTCTCATTATGTTGCTACACGGGAATCGTTATCTTCGCGGCCTTCTACGATTGTGATCCGGTTACGACGAAGGTAAAATGATTTTGGCATAAAATTAGTTCGTGAAACAGAAATCTTGAAATCTTACTGTTGCTGATTAAAGGTTCTACATGTCCACATAATTTTTATTACTTGGAATCTTGTTTTAAAAAGTCTCTAATTGTAATTAATTAATTTCGAGTAAGACATCACAACAATAATACATGTTCAATTTTTTATTACTGTGGACTCATAATATGATTCTGTTACATTAAATATTCTGGCAAAAATATTAATACATATAGATTGCGTTTTAGCAAATACGAAAGCCCGATCAGCTGTTACCTTACTTCGTGATGGAATTGTCACATGCGATACCAGGCTTACCAGGATTATTCGTTTCTGGTGTATTCAGCGCAGCATTGAGGTATTTACGAAACAAATTTAGAAATTTACAAATAATAATTATATATAATAATTTTATAAATTATTCCAACTTGATCCCGCTTTATTTGTCGATTTTGCGAATTTTTTCGCTGATTTTATGCCGTTTATAGCACTCACTGATTCCAAAATAAAAGTAGTCAGACCAAGTATCAGCAAGAGTGATGATTGAGATAAAATTTAAAAAGGTCTCACTTTTGCTGATGCTTTGTACATCCTGTTATCTCATTTTGCGATTATGTAATACACTCGCTCGTTGACCCTTAGCACAATGTCAACTGGATTGAATTCTATGTCGGGTGTAATTTATGAAGACATGATTAAGCCGTGTCTCCGTAAACCGATATCCAACGTAGGCGCGAGTCGTATAATGAAAGCCACAGTCGTGATAATAGGAGCTATTTGCGTGGGTCTCGTCTTCATGGTGGAAAAACTGAGCGGTCTAATTCAGGTAAGACGTGTGCCAGCGCGTGATTTAGAAACGTTAGTTTTACAACTCCTGACTAAATTGCCATCATCAAGAACGCATTGATCCTCTTTTCAGGCTGGTAAGAGCCTATCAGGAATAACGGCCGGACCGTTACTTGGAATGTTTACGTTGGGCATGCTGTTCCCAATGGCCAATTCAACGGTAAGAATGTGATGATAGAAGAATCAATAGAAATATATATATTGTAAGTTTCCAACTTTATTCCGTCAAAAAAACGTAGTTCCACACTTTCTACCACTTACATCTAGACAATACCTAAATTATTAACAGTTTGTCTTTAAGATATGTTTATTTACACGGGATTTGGATTTTGAGTCTTAATGTAATATCAGTCAGGATGTTCCCTCAGAGCGACAGCAATTTCAACGAGAGACGAATAAAATCTGCCATTAAAATGAAATCGATCTTGAGAAACCCTGTCTACCAAGCGACTTATGTCTTTATCATCTCGCTCCGAACAGGGAGCGCTTATCGGTGCGCTGGTTAGTCTGAACTTGGTCGCTTGGATCTCGTTCGGCACCCAGGCGGCTATCTCCACAGGCTCGATCTACTTCCCAGTGAAACCGGTATCGGTGGAGGGCTGTTCCGAATCGCTGAAGAGCACCGCCGGGAACCTCACGACGATCGTCGAGACCGTTGTCAGGTACATTCGTCGATCACTTTCGCATATGCGTAAAACCGCGCAACGGTTCTCCCGGTATTCGGTTCGTAACTCTAAGTCAACTTTAATTTTTTTCAGAGAGCAACCCTTCTTTCTGTACAGAATGTCATATCTCTGGTATACGTGGGTAGGTTTCCTAACTACAATCTTGGTTGGCTTATTAGTATCGTGGTTCACGGGCCCGTCTAAGTACAATCGCACGGACAAAAGGCTATTCACACCGGTTATACATGGTTTCCTAAGCTCAAGTGATTCACAGAAATTGGTACATATATATATATATATATATATATATATATATATATATATATATATATATAGCTCTCGCAATTCTCCATCGAAACGTCACGCCAATGTGATCCTGACTTTTGTCTTTATTACAGAATGACGCTGAACTCGGGAGAATGGCGGGCATGAATGATACGACACAAACTTCCGCAAAATGTTAACGAACGTGTTTTTCTTTCCTTCAATGTTAACTTGAACTGGGCAAAATGTATGCATTCGTATTGCGTCACATACAAGTCAATTCCGCATTCGACTAGTCCTTATATATACCATAACATCGCGCAAACTGCAGTTCGCAATATCGCCAGACAAAGGAAACGATGTTGCTTTTACATTGTAAAACGGCTTAATCGTTTAATCGCCACAGTGCACAGTCATCGGTCAATCACAATGTAACCCCTGGTCCACAACCTTGCTTTAAGCTTGCTTTAAACTTTAAACCGTAAGAAAATGACCAAACACAGTCGATTATTCTCTACATATTCTTCTGTGATTGGTTAATTTTCTTACGGCTTAAAGCTTAAAGTAAGGTTGTGGACCAGGGATAAGGAGATAAGACTAAGACACACGCACTTACACATAAATTAATTAATCTTACGCGAACTATACAAACCTAGGCAGTGATACAGAGTTGCGGTTAATTGCACCTATTGCCTACTCAATGAAATAAAGTTTAGCCCGATGGTAACGTACAAATCGAATGAATGAATAGTACTGGTTCATACAATTCATATACAACAAGATTGATTTATCTTTCTCGACCGACAGTCACATTTATAAATCTTACATATAATTTTTATACATAACATATGCATATACGTCACAGTTTTACCACATTTATGTAACGTTTTAATCTCGTACAAAACACTTTTGATTTGTATAACCGTCCTTGTTGTCAACGCTGCTGTCACTATTACTAGCGCATAATCCTACAATTCAATGGGAATTCGTTGAAATCGTAATCAGTAAATTTCACTGCAGCCGTCTATACACTATTTACAATCTATCATGTACTATCGTTACGTACTTGAGTTTGCCAGTCCAGTAGCATACACTTATTACTAGTTCTCACAGCACAATTTTCAACCACAAACGGTGTGCACATGGACATGACCGTTAATTATCGCGCGCGCTCAAAGGGATTTAGCATGATTTATGTAGAGGCGCGTTCAGAATCTGTTGTGAGATTAAACCTAAGTTCACAAATTCCGGTGGTATCTTCAACTGACAAGTTCAGGAGGTGAGTGGAGACATCCCGATCGTTCGGGGATCCTGCTGGCCCGGTTGAGTCGGAGGACCTGGTTGCGGACCGTTCTCTAGATTCTTCAGAAGCTGATTCAACCAAAGTTTGGTCGAAGCATCGTCTTGCAGGCACGTTGCGAACGTGCTGTCCCTCAGTTGATCCGGTAAACACTGTCTTAGGGCAAGAAGTGCCCTGCAAGATCAATATCATCTGCTGAGTCCTCTCTGACATGACATGTAAGATGACATCAAGCACGTTTCATTTTATATTATCATTATACTTACCTAGGGTTATCAGAAAGTCTTAAATAGCACCTAATGACATGTTTAAGTAACCTCCCTGATGGATCCTTAGCAAGGGATAATACCATTTTTCCCAGAATCATAGCTACGTGGCTAAATCTATCGTATGTCTGACAGATGTAAGACAGTCCACTGTCATCTAACAGTATCTTCTGTAAGATAAATGTAGCCACTGTTTTGCTTAGTTCAGAACCGCTTTCCATGATCCTAAGACACAATGGAATAATCTCAGTAGTAAGCAGGAAAGTTATCACTTCCTGTTCATCCGTTTTTACTAAAGCACCAATTACTCCAAGACTTGTCAGTCTTAAATACTCGAACGGTCTTGTCTTGCTTACAGTGTGCAGAAACGGATACAAGAACAAGGGTACATGAGCCTGAAATCATGAGCAAATGCATATATGTAACATAAACCTGTATCAGGATACTCGCATGCGATCCATCCAGTGGATAGCTGCGTAGCTGTTCAGCGAGCCTAGAGCCTAGGTCGCAGCGCGAGGGTGTACCTGTAAAAATGCTGATCTCGTTTCTGGATGGCTGGCGACACACTGCAAGAGCGCCAGAGCATTGCACACCCGGTTACTCTGATAAGCTGTCAGAGTTGCTGGATTGATCGCCGGGTAGATGGTGATGATCTCCTGGAGTAGAGAAGCGGCCGTACCGAACGAATGCCACAGCAACGGCGCCAAGTCGGGTACCACTTCGCGCTTCTTACTCAGCTCGAGCAGAGCGTTCTCCCGCGTCTCCGGATTCGACAATTCGACTATCCACGCGTAGACCTTCTCGCGGTCCACGGTGGGCTGCAGAGCAGCGGGGCTTTGCTGTGAGCTCATCGCACTCGTCTCTTACTTTAATAACCGACACCAATAGGTGATAGCACTCGCAACGAGCAGGGAAGAGATATGTGCCTGGCCGTACACAACCTAACCTCTTATATACTTCTACGTACTCGACTCCGCCGGTATGCACCTCGCGTCCGCTACCGTATACCGTATTCGTGAACGTCTGCACCGTCTCACACGTTTTCACGCCAATTATTTATTCGTCGCACTTGATAAGTAACAATTAATTCACATCACGATGTCTGCGACACACAATATCTCGATAAAGCTAAGACTGGTCAAGATGAATAAGATCGAGTAACCGCAAGGGGTCAGACGGTCAGACCTGCGACGATTCGATAGTATCGATAGACTGCCCGCCTTCGAGAATCGTAGCGCTACTTGTCGATTCGAATTGCAGGCAGGTAGAGAACGTTCCGCGACGGTTTCGAATCGTTTCTGTGCTTCTCGCGCCAGTTAAATTCCGGCTGAAATTCGCGTTTCGCACGGCAAAGACCATTGTGAGAGTTTTCCGCATCCTGTCGGGCGTTGCTCACGCATTAAATATCGCGTGCAACCGTCGTCATGTCCCGATATTTACTCCTGCTACTTCTCGATCCCGGCGATCCGCCTCCGCACGTGCACTCTGAATCCTTTCACGCAATTCGCGCATATACGGCAAGTGCAGAAGTCAAAAACCATTGCCAGGTACGCTCTTTTTGTGTATCGTTGTCTTATAATTAGCTATCTCACGTGCAATTATACTTTTATAAAGTATCAGGCAAATTCAGTATCTGGTATGCGGTGTCATGAATTATATGCATCCACTTGTTGGACGCACGGCAGTTTATGCATTGCGACGGCCATTGCAACATTTCGATGTGATTTCGTTAATGGCCAAATTATTAACCTATTTACAGTACTGAATTACTCTCTTACTGCTATTAACGATGCTTGACACAAACGAATATACTCATGTATTAAACGTAAGCAAAATGATATAATCGATGTTTTATAATTTGAGATACGACTAATGTGTGTGTGCATATGCGTGAGCGCGTAGATGTATACATTTGTGTGGGAAAGTCGTTGTGTGCGCGCGCGCGTTTATACATACATACATACATGTGTGATTATAAAGAAAAAGAAGAGTTTAAAAGCTTAATTACTAAGCGTTAATAAATATGCATTCCTTTGTATGAAATAAACATATGTAAAAGGTTAAAACTTTTGCAAATAGCAGATATAGTAACGTTATCACTGTTTTTAATTATCGTAATTGCTTTTACTTTTTCGTTCGTTTAGTCTCGCTAAAAAGAGCATTTTAAAACGGAAAAGCAAATTGTATCATTGCATGAGATATATTCACTTTGTTACTAATTTAATTAACACTCTTGTTTATTGTTATATAACATTGATGCAAATAATATTCATTTACCTGTATTTTGTCAACAGAACAAGCTAATTATCGAAGTGTAAAATGATCCTTAGCTACATTAATTTAACCGATTTGTAAAACAGTTTTGTAATGTAAAACATTTTCGCTTTAATCAATAAAATGACAAGAAAATGAAAAGAACGATTTCAGATTAAAGACGAAATATCTTTCATGTAATAATTTGAAAATTTTATGTAAATGTAACAATTTTGCAGCTAACATTAGAGTATAACTTTTTCTTTGTATGAGAGGTAAAAGTTATATCTTTTATAAAATATTCAATTTTTTTGTGCATATTTACAGCAGAAAAATTATTTTTACAGCGGATCTCTTGCTGATTAAACCATCTGGTTATTTTAATCATGAGAAAAATTAGGCTCACACATAACGTAAATTTACAATGTAAGAAAAATATATAATTTACAATGTAAATTATAAAAGAATTTCATCTCGAAATTGCACTAACGATTTCTAAATGAAATCATCTCAGAATAGACTTCGATTATCTCTGCAATTTAAATTTTTGTAGATGTACATTAAGCAGATGAATAAAACCTTCCAAGAAATCGATTCCATTTATGTTTTACAGAGATAAAATAAAAGAATAAGTGATATGTATATACGTGCTGCAAGTTCCTTGTAAATTTAATCCTTTTATAAAAAGTTTAATCTTTTTATAAAGTGCAACCTTCCGGTAGAGAATGGCGTTCTATAAAAAGCTTAATTTTTATAAAGAGACTGGCTTTACAAGTATCCTACATACATACATACGCGCTCACACAATGAACTTTTACATGTTTTATAGAGCTCGATAATGCATAACAATTACATAATAATCTCAAAATCAAATGTTACGTCTATTTTTGGATCTTTGTATTAATTGAATAAGCAATGTACACGTTTGCTTTTCTCACTTTTCAAGTTTTATACTGCGTGCTGATACGTTGACACCATACGCAATGTTATCATGACATGCGTTCCGGTGCGTCTCCGCTACGTCTAGGTGGCACAAGCGCGATTCCTCACTTCAGTATCGCTCGGTCTCTCGTCGGAGCGTGTTGCAGTAATATTTGTATCCGTGCGGATCAACGTTGAACGCGGTGATTTCCGTATCAGATTGAAAATCACGTATTGCGAATTTTGTGTTGTGCTGATTGCGCCATCACTGAAAATCCTCCCGCATTAAAGTATTATCAATATTTCTCACGGATTCGCTCATTCGTATCAGTTATTGGCGAACAGCGCGCGTGAATCCTTCATTGGAAACGCAGGACATTCGATGCACATACGTGTCAACGTGTGATTCCTTTCTGCTGCCTGTAATTAAAGTTATATATTCGAAACAATCTATGTAAAACGTGTTTCACATTCATACGACTCTTTTAATATTTACAATTCTTTGTAACGCTCTTTAGCTTGCAATTCTTATTAATTGAATTTTCATTTTTTTCTAATTTTAAAATTCTGCTGAATTTTCCAAAACCGTTTATTATTGCGCTATTTTATTAATGCATGAAGATTAATGATGAAACCTTTTGTAATTTTGATGAATACAATCTTTTACGTTAATTTTCGTCGTTTTGTAATTTTGATGAATACAATCTTTTATGTTAATTTCCGTCGTATCACTTCTATCGTGCTCAGAAGTCATACGAACTACGCCCGATGTAAATTCATGTGAAAATCGTAACGATTCATTATTAATCGTTTCAGTGTGTCGGTGTATCGGAGTTGGCGCCAACTTTACAGTGAAGCGGATCGTGCACGGTAGTGGCTTTCAGGGGCGCCGATCAACAAGTAGTTCATACGTGTCGCGTTTGCGGACACAACGTCGTTCACACGATTCTCTCGCGTCAAAGTGCGTTTATGAATACGCGAGCTACTGAACGGCAACTACATTTCGCTACAATCAGCCTCCTCCTCATCTTGCCCTCGAACAATTCAGCGGAAACGACATTTTCCCATCGATTCGCAATAATTCGCCGCTGCTTATTGTGCAAATAAGTACCTTAGGTTAATTTAAACGTTTTTTTGGCGGAGAAGAGACACTTTCTACGTTTTGCAGTGAGCAAATGTGGTGCCACAAAAATTAATTGTGAAAATAGAGGGAATATCAAGGGGACACGGACGCATTTCACGCGTCATACTTTCCGCAGCGCTGGAAATTGGCTGTGAAGTGAACAATTATCACGGTGTGATAAGCAGCAATCTTTGCTTCATTTCGCAGTGGGCTATCGCGGAACATTCCGTTGTGCGCTGAACGATGCCGCATACAATCGAGCGACGACGTAACCGAATGGAAACGCTCGAAGAACCCTGAATCGCATTATCGGCGTGTCGGCGGTCATCATCGATCGTTCCATGCCCAGGGATCCATCGACCTCGAACGGAAACGCGTTCCGTGGTTACCGCGTCCGGTTGCCGTGATCGGTTCCCGATAGCGAGGCGATCGATTTCGCGCCGGCTGATTCGCGCGTATGTGAGAGTGAAATCGAGAGACCGAATGCAAACAGTTCGCGAAGATGTGACCCGTCGTTCCTCCTGCGGTGCGACGAACCGAATGACTCGTCGATGTGGCGAGGCGTCGGCGTGTCCACGAAATCGCCATAATCGCAGGGGTGGAGGTGGACAGAGGTGCGGCGGACGCCGCCTGTACCGGCAGCAGGCTCTATAAGGTGGCGGTGACGTCAATGCACATTTGCGCGCGAATCTTCGCGTGGGCATGGACCTTTTCCTCGGTAGCGCAGCGTACCCGATGCAGCAGGTAAGTTTGCCTCTAATCTTGACAATCTGTCTAGGTGACAGAAAAGGGGGAGAGGTGAGAAATAATGCCTGCGATTGCAAAGAAATTGAATACGATGTTAATACTGAGAAATCTTAATTTAATCTAGTTGAAACGTTGCTTTGAAGACATTATTTTCTTACTCTTTCTGTTTTTGCAGATAATAATGTGAAGTGTGTATGTATGATGGATGTTTGAATTATTTGATAACACCGTAGTTTCCTGTTTTATGTTCTGCCTGTCTGTCATTTATCCAAACTATTTATTATGAATACAAATACTAGTAGAAAATGATATGTTTTGTAGATGACAATGTTTTATATTTAAATGGAAAATCATATTTTATTATATTATATCTTATTAAAAAATTATTTTTACCATTTGTGTAAACTACTGTTATATGGTATTGAATTGTTATAACGCGCGCGAGTATCATTGTTTTAATCCTCTGCCCAGAAATAGATTACGTGATCGGATATTCAAATATCAATGTTACTTTTGTTTTATATTGTCGTACATAATCATGCTTCAGGCTACGTCAGGTACGCTCTTTTCTTCTTATTTTTATTGCTATTTTGAATAAATCGAGCTTATGGCTCCGAGGTGAAAAATTTGATGGGTCATGTTTATACGTATCGATAACTTTGTAGACGCGAAAGTGCCGGGAATAGAGCTGTGAACTGGGAGGACTGTCAATCAAACATTCAATTTCCACCGTTTGATTGTTTTTGGGATTGTTTTGTCGAGCGGATTGGCAATGCTCCAAAAGGCAAGCTACGCTAGGAGAAAAAGGAAAATCTTTGCCAGTTGTTCTTTTCTTTTCTTTTTTTATTGCAATTATGACTATTTCATATCTCTACATACGGCATATTAAAATTCATACTTCAGTAAAAATGTTACAAACATTAATTACCTCATTTTTTTAAAAGAAAGTAAGCGTTTTCCTTTTTATTCGTTTGCCAATGTCTGTTGATTTTATTTTGTAATTTTTATAAATGTACATCTCCTATTAATATTTTTAAGTATCATTTTCATTAAAAAGGTATAAAGAATATTTTGTTTAATTACAATAAAATTATTCTTCTTTATTTATATGGAAAGAATATTAAATTTGAGAGAAAATTGTCGAAAGATATTCATACTTTAATTATTATTAATTTTTATTATAACCATCCCTTTTAGCAATAATATTTTTGGAAGTTCATTTTATTTCTCATGTGAAATACGTAGGCGAAGGAGATACGTGAGCGTTGAGATACGTTTAGTGTAAGATAAATTGAAAATTATATACGGGTATACGTATATGCTTTGTATAACGAAGGGTCTTAATATATCCGGCAGAACTTGAGACTTTCACTTTGAGAGACGCTTTGTATCCTGAAAATCTGACAAAATTTATGATTAAAATTACTTTAAAATTCTTTTCATTCATCTCTATGCAATTATCAGTAGACTTTTAAATCACACTAGGGTTTTTTAATAAAGCAAATTTTTTAACTCCGTGCGTGAACATTTTTAAATAATACAAGTTAACCATCATGTGATGCAAATAATAACCAGAGAATTAACCAGACAAAAATTAATGAAATTTACTACATTATGTAATAATGCAAATTTTGCTTCATTAAAAATCAAGTAAAGTAAATTAAATTAAGTTCCACAATTTAAATAATATTACAAGTTCATTATATAAATGTATTAATATATCCGTGAAACTAAATCAATAAATATACCCAAACGTAATTCCCTTCAATTATAATATTTATTATTAGAAAATTAAATTTTTATTGATAAATTCCAAGTTATGAACAAATCTAGTTTTTTTTTCTAGACATTTTTATCCTATTGTTACAAAATATACTATCAATTATTTAAATTTTTTCTGATAATAACAAATTCTTTGTTGATGCGTTTTTTGGTCTACTTAATTCTGAAAAAATTTGATTTTACATTTGTTAGTCGCGATTTCAAGATAGTCGTTAGGGAATGTAACTCGATCTACATGTTTCCCTAAATTATTTTTACATCACACCTCTCACTCGCACACATGTATAATACAGCTTAAACAATGTTTCTTCTTCGAGAAAGCACATGAACCTTACGCTAGCTTGTGCGTAGTGTCGCGCGTACTTATTTGCATGTGGTGTTCCCCATTAGCTAACAATCTAATTACGAGCCTCCGTTCCACCCGCTCCGCCATCCGTTGCCTTTGTTTGCCCCTTCTCCGTAAAGTTACCAGAGTATGTATGTGTCCTCGAGGCTAACATGGCCGCAATTTTGGCCCCGTTACGTGTTATTAGCGAGGTGGTCGAAGCGAAAGAATATGGAACTTGAAAATAAATTATTCTTATTATTGTTCGTTGCATTAATACGCGATAATACCAATTAATGGAAAACAAAAGAAGGAAGAATATGTAATGTATTATTTCATTTAATATTTAATGAGTTATATAAATAGATTGACACAGTTTGCACGTAATTGTCTTGCATTATAATAGCAGCGCACAAATTATTATGGTTAAATGGACTTTTCCTCACACAAGTGGTTGTTAGTTGTTACATATTGTGCATTGAATGTAAATTGTTACTCGCTATAGAATCATTACTTGCTTGATATGAAAGGCACGCGCACAATTCAAACATAAAATTGATAATAAATGCAAATGCATAATTCTCTTTTTTTCTATAATTAATTAAATTTTCCTGGCTTTCTTTAAAACTTTAAGAAATTTTTTTAATTTATATACTTTATACTTTCTCCTCACATGATTATATATTGTATTTATTGTACTTTGTAAGTATAATACAATGCACGTTGCATCCTAATTTACAATCATTAATCATGGGGACATCTACGAAAGTGTAAAAAAATTTCCGATAAAACTTGACGATCTAATGTCCGGTTGAGATAAATATAGAAACGCAATTGACGATTATGCAACTTTTTCGAACATTCCGATCGATTAGATTATAATGCTTCCAGCGCGCGGACTTTGCGGTTGGAGTGGAATTTATTCGCAATTTAACATGCATGGTAATACCCATATTAATTCCTCGATTTAACCATTTATCATGTATGAGCATTATTAATTCATGCTGCTGCTTACGCAGAAGCAAACGAATCTGTTTACTTTCTGTTATATCAATGTACAAAATGTGAAAATATTTGAAGATGAATGCGATGAAACAATATTATTGTAACTGATGAAAAATATATTATAATATGCGATATTATTATTATTAATTAATTAAGCGACTAATTTCGACTTATTAATCTATTTTCTATTTGAAGTTAACAAGAGGTAATTGAGAAGCTGTATCGGTATAGAACACAATAATTAATAATAATATATAGTATGGAATAATATAAAAAAATAATAGACATTTATTTATCAGTGTGTTCAAGAAACTTAATTTCTTCATTTAGCTCTATTTCCAGTCCTTTGAATAACTTTGGATAACGAAGGCAGTTAAATTTTTTTCCAATTCTTTTCCATGGTTTCTCAAATTTATTTCTTAATTTTTTAAGAAGTTGTTGAACTCAATCACTAATGTACTTTCCTTAAATCTTCAATCATATTATCTTGAGAATATAAAAAAGTTAAGAAGAGAATAAAAAGTTTTGAAAAAGACGAAAACTGATGTTACATTTATAGCTTGCGCAATATGAGTACGTCATAAACTCGATCGCATTAGAATTTTTTATATAGCGGCAGAAATAAATTGTGATAATTATGAAATGAGGTTTCGTTGCATCAACAGAGACCTTTCTCGATTGCAATAAAGATTGTGGAATTATTCAGAGTTGTATAAATCAATTTTTTAGAGGTATTAAATAATAGTAAATTGCAGTACAGTCTGTTATTTTGATGGATTGTTCTTTCATTATTTATTCGCAATGTTATCACTTGTAACGTTACACTATGTATCGTGCATCTTGTATTTTCCTCTAGTCACATTGGAAGAGTTCGCTTGAAAATTTAATAAAGCTCTCTTTTTTCCATGCAACAAAATTACAAGTATTCACAATGTCGAGACACATTTGCCGTCGTTTGAACGTGACAGTAACTTTCTCAAAGCGTTATTTCATCGTGATCAACTAAACCGTGTCACTTTTCACGACAAGCAATGCGTATGCACTTTTGATCTCAACTCGAGTAATAAGGACTCACAATATTACCGAGTTTTCTCAGTAAACTGGCACGGAGCATGGATAAAGCCGCGTGTAACTTATCTGTATACGATAAGTTCCAAAACAAGTTGTTGCGGCGAAGTTATGGTTCAAAGAGCTTCCCGAACATCTTAGCAAAACCACCGTCATTATAGCCGTCACTTTCGCGTCTTTTTGCCGTTAATTTGTGCCGATCCGATTTATTGCATTGACACAAATTTACAGTGAAACAGTTATTAATGTTACTCTTTAATTAATTGCACTGAGGTTGAGCAGTTTTTTTTCTGTAAATCTGAATATGTCTTAAAGGAGAAAGATCATTCTCGTATCTTTATCGTTTCTCATTCTATCTAGCTTTTAATATTAAAAGCAATTTATCTTTGCCCATACACTAGTTATATATTATTCTAATATTTTTTACTGTAATATTACGCACGCGTACATGTCTATAAATACATAGTCAGTGCCTTTAATGAGTTATTACGTGACTTACCGTTCCACTTTGAAGAGTGGATTTACGTGATGAGAAAGAGAGAGAGAGAGAACGTCAGAGGAAGTTCGTCTCGATGGGTTCCGTCGAGTTCCGATGAATGTGAAAAGTTCGCCTAGAAAAGCACGTGGGAAAGCATGACACATCTTATTTTTCTTCGTATAAACCCTTACTCGAGCGTGCATTAAATATTAAACCATTAATGATAGCTATCAATGGTCATTATGGTCATTTCTATGACCGTTTATAGGTATTTTTAATCAATGTAATCTCGTATTATTAATCTAGCGAAGCGGATATAACACCGATAAATGCGTCAGCCTTTTTACGATTGCCACTTTTTATATCGTTACCGTTTCTCACGTCGCTTGAAGGGTCGCTTCTTTATGAGGTATCGGGTTTCCGAGCAGCGGAAGGCCAAAGGTCGTTCTCGGTTGCAGCGAGTTACAAGATTTTCCGCGCAATAATCATTCGCGTATATGAGCGACGCTGTATTTAATTAAAAAGTTGCGATAATGATGCTGTATACGCGATGTCAGAGGTCAAAGAGCGAGTATTTCCAGATCCGAGGAATTGAGGTCTTCCACTCTCCTGTGACAACCTACCAGACCACGTGTTTCTCTCCGTAGGAGACCTACTCCTGAGAGGAATGTTCCGTTTTCTTATCGTAACAGCTCTATTGACGAAATAAGGAAGGGCTGAAAGATCGAAGGGGAGCTTTTTCTTCAGAAGTCGATCCGTTCTCTCGGGGATACATCTGTGAGTCATATTAAATTGAGTTCTCGAAAGGAAGTAAATATCCTCGATTTTTGGAGGATCTAAGGAGGATGTAATTGGTGATTAATGGTAATTGGGGATCAACTACTTGATATTATACAATATGGTTTCGTTCCTATATCCTGACGGAAATTAGTGGCCTTAGGAAATAATTAAGTAACGGATAAATATTGACATATATATATATATATAATTTGAAAAAGAAAAGACATTATTCCTATAACATGATATCAGAAACATAACAAATCGTTAGATTGAATTACTTAACATTTGTATACTTCTTAAGTATTCGAATTCTAAAAAATACGATTACAAGATGGATAGCGTTGGATACAACACCATCTTATTTGAAGATCACATCGCTCTTGTTCGTCAATCGATGTTGTTTTAATACATCCACGCAATGTCCCATGTGCTGATATCGAATTCTGTCAGATGTAGCAGTTCAATTTATCTTTGCCGGCACGGAGAACGTATTTCGTTGAGATGTGTGCGTGCGTGCGAGAATATTAGGATCTTAGCTTATTCCCTTGAGACTTCGTGCCAACGGCTTTGGATACACCCGGTGACGACGTGTTAGCTGTTATTCTTGCTTGTAGGGAAGGGGGAAGTAAGATTGTTGATTCTTGAGAATTCTCGTTGAAATACGGTATTCGCATTCAACTTCGTCAGGTCAAATTTTAAAGGAACGGAATACCTTTCAAGTTCTTATATATATATATATGAATATAATTGAATATTTTAACTATGAAAATTATATTGTATATTTCGATAAGGGTCTTTGATAACAATGACAGTTACACATTCAACTCCTTGACGTGTAATTCAACTTTTGCGAAAAGGCATATGATCTAGATGAAAATTTGGATCTGTATTCATGTTCTCTATTTTGCATTAGATTTAGTTACATTTGATACTAAATATGAATATTGATCTAAAATTTTTTATCAATTTCTTATATTTCTTGATTTTAATCTGCATACGATCTTTCTGATAATGTACTTGTTTCAAGAATTGCATGCGTCAATTGCACATCGCAATAGTTTTTGAAAATCTACTGTGAAAAACGGTGCATATCTTTAGATAAAAGAGAAGGAGTGTATGCATCAATAGAGATACACCCGCGGAGGAAGAAGGGTATTTTATAACAAGAGGTCGACCTTTTATTGACCAGCCGGGAAATAACGGGTGATTACGTATGCATCATAGCTTATGTTACTAGTTTATCGATTTTTAGACAAGACTACGAGCACGTGTCCACTGAATACACCCGGTGAAATTTCGCTATATGCTTCACAAACACCTGTAGATCCTAGCGCGTTGCGAGCCACGTCGCCATGCGAACGGCATTTATGCAATCGCATTGTTTTTATTATAAAAACAATGCCGTGCCGGATAATCCCCTGTTTTTGTGTTTATGTAGCGATTTTTGTTTTTAAGCACACATAATCTCATATGCTATCATTTTATTCAACTTCTCTCCTTGGACCATTATGAGTATATGAAATTTATCTTTATGTTTATGTAAAATACATTTTCATCATTTCATTTTCACAGATATATTACACAATTCTCACAAATTGTGTATAATTTTAATTTACACAAATGTATGTAGGACAATGTATATGAACAAGTATAATATAATGATATATAACACATGTATTTTTTATTTTCCATTTTTCTGTCATATTTAGCAAGTAATGCATTTTGCTGCAATCATTATCTTGATGAAGCGTGTAGGTATCATCTGTTTCTTGAAAGTTTCGGTTGAAGGCAACATGTTCGAGATGTTAAATATCTATGATCCATTAATTGGCCACTGAGAACATTTTTAAGAAAGCGATTCTTTCAAGGAAAAATTTAATATTCTTTTTTTCACAAACGCGAATGCGCGAGTTGTATCTTTTACATGTACGACAAAGGTTCTGAGAAAGAAGTCGATTATGCACCGCTCTGTAGTTTCGTCCTGAAAGTTACGACCAACGTTTTCCTTCGTTAATTTCTTTCCATCGAGAGCTATTTCGCTGGAATCTTTTTAAGCGGCTGGCGGGGATATACGTTTCTTTATCAGATTAAGCACTCTATCTAATATCCGCGTAATAAGCGACAAATCTCATTCCTATCACAACGCAGTTGAAATAAGATTTTAATCAAATAAAATTCATGGATAGTTTTTCATTGCAACTCTGAAGCACCTCCATATCACAGATATTTTTGAGTGCCACTGCAATCCGATTTTGATCAATGGTTATTTATCAATGGTTGTTTCGAGTTTGAACGAGATTTGTGACAAAGTTTCAGATTGTATATTGTGTATCGTAATCATTTTGAGATTGACGCTGGATACATAATACAGATTATATAATTATAGTATCATTGTGATGTTCGGTATGTGCTTTAAAATTTCTTCTATCATTTACTCCCCTTCGAAATTTTATGCAGGATTGCGATATCAATCCATACCGTTTACGGGAAATGATGGTGATTAAAGATAATCGGTTCTGGGCTGGGACTGAATAAACGGTAAGAGTGGAAAAGCGAGCATTAAGATTTGCCTGAAAAGACGACCGTGGAGGCTATGGTGAAGAAAAAAACACGGTTGAGAAGGAAACCCTTCGATCGATATGCAATTACGTTCTGTGGTCCACGGGGCAATAGAGCAGCTTTAATGTCGGAAATAAATATTTGCTGCGGTAAATAAACGAGTAGTGTCTGCCCGGCGCGTTTATTTGATTCGAAGGGGGAAAAAATGCGAATTAAGTACTATGAGGGAAACGATGCTTTTCAGATGATGTATTACTAAAAGTCATCTCGTGATTGGACGTGATGTGATATATTGACCTTCTAAGTAGCATTGGCAACATCATTCTTCACTTTTAACGGATTGTTCCTATGTTTGCTTCTGAGAAGTCTTTCATTGAAATTAACGTTGCGAAAATTTTACGAGTAAATATATTTTATCAATCGCAACAATATATGAAGTTTTGCAGAAGCATCTAAGGATATTGTAGATCGCAATAAATTAATTTTACATTGAAACAAATTTTATTATTCAGTTATTAATTGCCGCAAACTCTCTTCGATATCAAACTAAATATTATTAACAACGAATATTAACTTACAATATCTTATAACAAAATCTTAAAGAATTATATCAACTTTTTATTAATTTTGCTTAATGTTTTAACGAGTGCAATCACAAAAAGTTAATGCTTCGCAAAAAGTTTGTTTTAACAATAAAATTTGCATGCAACGATAATTCGTGTTTAAAAGAATACCGTTTGTTGACAGAAATACCTGTGGAAGCGTTTTCTAGACATCAATGGAGTTACAGGTGTTCAATCAATATTCGTGTTTTTTACCTTATGAGATTTGTTTCCATTGAATAAAAAAACATGCAACACAGATTTACAGCCGCGATGGTAAGATTAATGCCAACTGACGTGAGAAATTGTAGTAGTACGAAAAATTGCATTGTTACACTAAATCCCAACGCAGCTAGAATTTTCTATAGAGTAGTATATGTTAACATTCATACACACACACATGTGCGCGCACACACACTTTCAGTACATGTAATCGTGAATGTACTTTTTATTTGTGATACGTGAACGCATAGTTTCAGCATCGTTCGATGATTCTACAATCCATGGTAATGCGTAAACTGTTGAAAAGGTCAAACAATTTCTGAGATAGAGTTATGTTTCGAGAAACAACTTAGGGAGAGTTTAACTGTTTTATTTAATAATTACAGAATCTCATTGCATGTTGGAAGGATTAATATAGTCATTGAGTAGATATTGAATGAAATTTCATTACAACAAAAACGCTGTGCTGGGGTATTCGTTACAATGGAATTTCATTGCATATTTAATAGGAGCTTTACAGATTTTAATACTTGTAAAACGCCGAGCAAATACTGGATTCGCGTTGAATTCTACTCCACATGAGAAAGAAACGGAGAGAAACATAAAAATATGATTAACAGAAAAATTTCATTCTTTATAATTTCATTTATTAGTTCTTTTTAACGAAAAATGCGGCGCTCTGTCATTGTACTGTTTGAAAGGCGCCTGCGATAACGAAGTCGTTTTTCCACTGCTACGCAGGTGTTCATTAATTAGATAATTTGCTCGGAATTTATTGGTTACTTCAACATGCAATAATTATCTTCCAATTATTCCTGTGCACAGTAATTTGTGTTATGTATGCATGTACATGGGATTATACCCCCATATAACGCCTATATAACATATGTGAAATTATCGATTAGCTGACGACGTCAAATGTCTCGCTGATATTTATGAGGATGCGACACAGAGACAGAGGAAAATAAGACACGATTTATGTTTCCGAGACTCGTTCGTGACTTGTCATGTGCAAGTGTAAAATATTATTTTGCACCGTGTCACTGCTACATACTTTGACTAATTTTTTATTTTAACAGCATGTGCGATTTTTTCTGGATCTTATTAAATTCATGCCCTTTCAAAATAAAGAGGAGCATCTGATTACCATATCAGAGTAACTGTAAAAATCCCGCAATATAATTGATTTTTACAGTTACTCTGATATGGAATCAGATGCTCCTCTTTATTTTGAAATGGCATAAATTTAATAAGACTATTTATTGATCTTCAAGTTATATAATGTTTCGAAAAATTTTCGAAAATCCTTCAAAGAAAGAATTTATATTATTAAACCACATGTAAATAATGTTACTAAATGTTTAATTTTCTGCTATACTTTTCTATTTCAAAATTTTACGTATCTCTATGCTGTTGAAGTTCACATCTGCCTCATATTTGGCATTTTATATAATTTGGCAAATACGCAGAATTCTAGAACGGTATGCCGTCTATCTAGTTGAGAATTTCGATGTGCAACCCCATCCAGAGGAAAATATATAGATCGCATTACAAAGCACAGTCAACAGGTACTATAAGATAGATATAGCTTTAACTTTATCTGACGTGGAGTAATATTTGTAATTCGATTAAACGTTTCGACATATTATAAACATTTGTCTTTGTGGGTAATTGAATTTTAGACATAGACGTATCCGGCATTAGTTGCGAGATGCTGCTTGTACGTAGTTGCTTTTTATTCCTTAATATTATTGAAAACACGGTCGATGTTTTCTTAATGTAATTCTGGAAATATTGATATCTCTTATACAATAACTATTATCTTACTATAATATTTGCTTTTAGTTTATTTTTGAGAAGCGTGTTATTACTGTCGCTTGCAGTATTATTCAGTTTTGAAAATATAGTAGAATAGTCTATGTAACATTATTTCCTCGCGTCTCAATAATTTTGTTATTTTTGTTGATAGTCTGTGGGAATAGAAGTGCGGGTGACGAATGAGATCCCCGTCCTCTCGACGGAAACAAACGTCGTCCGAGATGCAGCACAACCTTGGACTACTACATCGGCTCCAAGTCAAACCACCCCGCCAACCCCTACAAATCCACAGTTACACTACTTGTCGCCACACGTTCTTCATGGGCGGAACTCGCTTTGTTCCGCAAATGGTAAAACTCTATTACGTTGTATAACGGTCACACATAGATCGAAAAAACCAACGTTCTTTTTTATTACTTCTTTTTGTAATGATCGATATTAAGAACAAAAGTATGAAAATTAGTAACAAAATTAGTAAAATTGTAGGATCTTTTACATGCGCGAATTTAAATAAATTCTTATCGATGCGAACTAACTTGACTTCAAAGATAACAAAAATTTTATATATAAGTCGTTTGTAGTTTGTGCATATTTGTATTTATTTTTGCTTTATTTATTTCTCAAAGAATTCGGAACTTTAGCGCTAATATCACAGCAGTTTTCAAAATTCTATAATGAGCTTGTTAAGGATATATATATCCGTTCTTTATTTGCTGATTATTTTAAATAAATCGTCCGCGCCAAAAGTTTCGCGCCCATACGCGTTCGTTGCGATCTATCTACCGTTCGGCCGCTTCCGTCGTCGTTCGGCCATTCCCGTACCGTTTCGGCCGCGTTCTTTTGCTTCCGTCCTTCTCGCGCGAGGCTCGCGAGCCGTGTGCGGTGTGTGCAGATCTGCAGATCGTGTGATCAACGGTAACGTCCCGATTCTGGCAACGAGTTACGAGATGACGTTAAAGTCATTTTTGTAAGTGTGGATAAAGTTATTTTTGTCTGGTTTGTTCGCCAAAGTGTCGCGTGTGAATAACAAACAAGTTTTATAAGGAGCATTTTCCTTGCCCGCGCCGCTCCCGCAGCAGAGATAACTTAGCCAGTTTTAGAATTTTTAGCCGAATCTCGCCAGGCCTCACTGTTGATGCGATCACTGTTGAACAATATTGTTTTTCAAGTTAACTTTACACGAAAAAAGAAAACGAATTGGTGTGTATCGCATATGGGCGGCGAGATCGAAATTAATCGCGCGGGAGGAATAATAATTGATGTTTTCTCTAACAAACACACCTGCCACGGCTGGCGGCATGGTGTTGCCAGGCAGATTACGCGTGAAACATGAGAAGATACTCGACCTCGCTCCGGAGATTTTTCTGTAGCGTTTGATTATTTCAGATTACACACGGAGAAGGCGACCTATGACACTCCGCATTGGTCCTCGCCTGAGTCTTCCTAGCAGGAGCACATCCGCGCCAACCACAACCACAGACGGGGAATGGCGTGCACTTAGGTGAGTCTAATAGAATTTCCCGCTGTTTCCTGTAATTTCTGTTTTCGCACTGGCGTGTGTTTCGGAAGCACGATAAATCTCATCGCCGCTTCGTGTTGCGCTTGTGTACGATGAACAATAATAGGAACTAATTGGAAGAACGGAAAAGCTAAACGTTTGCGTTAAAAAAGGAGGAAATAAACGAGGAGACTGTATAATAAATTATAATTGTGACTACTCCAGACTCTTGCAGTAAATACGCGGAATTTTAATATTGATTGGATGCTGTAAGAAAAATTACCAATTTTCAAGGATGAGAACCATGCGCTATGATAACTCGTAGCTGTTTTGTATACACTATTTTAATATTTAACGTGTTGAAAGTTATCGTTGGAACTAACGGTGTTATTGGAGCGTGACAAGTTTGGATGGTTTCCCAGTTCTCTTCTATGCACCTTGTCGCGTGAATAATTAAATCTTCTTACCATCGTAGATTCACGCAGATCTAGTAGAAAACAGCACCATGTGTATGTTATTATCATGGTAATTTGATTCTGCATCACATGAACGTTAACATAAATCTCCATGCTCATGGAAACGATTATGCGTCGCGTAGTCTGCGTAAATGGGATAGTTGCAAACGGATAATGTAAATGGGACTGATCCATTAAAGAGAGCTGGCTTAATAATGATTAAATTATTCGTATAAATTAATGTCTCGACTATGCTCTATACAAAAATAACGGGAAAATGATATGTTTAAGTACATCGTGTATCAGCCGGGTAAAGTGTTACATATTTAGCGTTGTTTGCGATTATCCTTATCATATCTACCTTATCATTGCAATTGCGTGTTCCATTCGAGCGCGTTTAATTTGTGGCCGTGAAAAACTAAACGCTCGTGAGTTGAAACGTTTGTGTGAAGAAACATAATCTAAAAACAAAAACGAAGCGAAATGCAATCTAGGAAGATTTTCCAATCAACTTTAGTTGATCAATTTATCTCAATCTGCCGATCACGTTATTTTATCACCGGGTATTCCTGCGTTGCTTATCATTCGTGATTTCGTGCGCGCTGCGCTACGTTATTAGCTTTTGAATCCTTTCGCTTTATCGACGTCAAAAAGAGAGAATCTATCCGATTCGCTAATCTATCTACCGTGACATTTTCAGTTTTCATTTTGGCTGTCCTGTTTGTCGGTAATTCAGCATGTTTTTTCGCGAATAGTGCAAGGCTTTCTGATGTATTAACTATTTTGTAGGGTTAAATCGATAGTCTCGTCTCGTAAAGCAGGATAGTTACCGACTGCAAGGTCTACTACATAGCGTTTCATCGATCTGCACAAATTGATGTCCCTTGTACCAAAAGAGCTGCTCTTGTATCGGTTGTCCTTCATCGATATCTACAGATGCTCTCGTGTAGCTCTTACTCGAGCAGAAAATTACTCTTTACACGTTTGAATTTGGCACACCCACATATATACCTGTACTTTATTCTACGTATGAGTAAACTCAATTTATACTTATTGTATCTAATAGAGAGAGAAAGAGCTCTATACGCGAGGATGCGGAAACTATCGTTCTTTATTTTGTTGAATAATAAAGATAAAAGTGGTTGGTCGGTTATCTGGAGATATCAAATAAGTGATGATAAGAAAAATGGGAAACGTGGGGTGGCACGATGAGGTACAACGATAAACGTTCTGATTTTGATGATATTCTTGATCACCAGTGTCGTGTGTGACAGAAGATAACATAAAATCGTAATCGGAATCAGAAATCCTGTTATTAATGGTGATTTAGTTTCTCCTCGTCATGTATGGAACATATGATTTATGTTATTAGACTATTATTACGTAAATGAAGGGATATTTGATCGTGTCTTCCTATATCTGATGATGCTTTTTCTCTAATGTCATAGTTATTCGCAGATGAATCAGAGTAACTGCCACGAAGTGTCATAAACGTTTGAAAATATAAAATGTTACTAATGATGAATCTATGGTGATTGATAGTAGGTGGTGATAAAATCGGAAAATAATATGCATTTATTTAATCTTCAATGTATCGCATTGCGAAGATTTCTAAAATACTGGAACTTCAATATCTATATCATCTTCCCAGTAGATATGTTTGCTTTGCGCGTACTTATTTCTGCAACAAATGGTTTCTTAATTAACACATTTCCAATTTTTTCTTATCATTTCTGTCCACTAAAAATTGATTTTGATAAAATCAATTTGTTTTAAAGTGCAAAAGTTATCCATGCCCATAAGCACGAGTCAATAAATATCAGGAAGTCGGAAAAAATAATGACATATTCATTTTACCTGTGAAAAATAGTACGATATCATTATTTGAGGTGGTGGCTCCCGCTACCAGGTATATCAATGACCAGGTGACACTCTCCTAGTTCATGTTGAAATGCTCGCGAATGATACGATCGATCAAAATAACTGTCGCTCAAGAAGACGTAATATGCATGAAAAGAAAACACATTGAAAAAAATTAATTTTCTTAAAACCTTTGCTATATAATATCATAAAGCAACTCTGCTAGTCCCTAGCGGAACCGTAACTGTCTCCGAGTATTTTCGAGTAAAATCAAATAAAATATTTTTGCATGAAATTTTTCCATGAAATCGGAAACTATAAACATCCCTTTCTCAAATAATATCTTTATTTAGCCAGTTCTACGTCTTATCAGACGACAATTGCTCTCTATCAACCCTGTCGTTCGCGAAAACGTTCCAAGTCAGTCGCAAGACGCAGTCAGCGCCGAAAGATTACTTGATAAAACCTGGAGCACCTGACAATCCCCGAACACCTTCGCGGTAGATCTCCCGGCACCAAGATGTCGCTGTAATCGGGGGAGTCGATGACACGAAGCCGCCACTCCTCGTGGTGCTACCCCTGCGGGCAGCCTGGCGTCTTGTTGTGACTGCCACGGTCCTGCGGAACGGTCGCGCGCGCGTTTCGCTCCGCGGGTCCGCCGGTGGCTTCCTCGCGCTATCCGCGTCGGAAAAGCCGACGCACGCGCTCGTCGCGACGCACGCCCGCTGATGCGTGTGCGTCGCGTAGCGTCGCGCGTGTTTCCCTGTCGAAGAGCCGATAGTTGCGCGTAAACGCTGCCGCGGTACAGTTTTCGGAGCTTTATCACCGAAATCCACACGCGGACTTTCCCCAGGTTATCCTTCCTGCGGGAATCGCGCGGGATGTGATCGCGCCGGTGTGTTACACCTGTGAGCCACGCTTATACCCTGCTGATTGTCGGCGAGGCCGACCGGCAGGTCGCACTTTATTCGAGTGGTGTGACGTGAAACAGGCGAGACATGAGCGCAACTTGTCGCGTCAGTTTGTGCCCGCGGCCGAAAGAGTAGTAAACGTTGCGACATGCGTGACACGCATGAGCGTTTTGACATTTTGGATTCGATTTCTGTGTCGAACATTGATCCGTCAATATCGCGAAGTGATTGATATAATTTCAGTGGATCGGTTATTGTTCGCGAGAGATTGGTGCATTTATGGAGATTTGTGGTGCGCGTCTCCTGATTTTGGTCTCTCGGTACCGTTTTGTTAATTAAGATCCCTTCGTGTGTGGGAGCTAGATGGTACGCGAAATCACTGTGAATAGATCCCAAGTGCTCGACTAGTTAGTCAAGAAATCACGTGTAAACATTGTAGCGCCCTTGTCTATACATCGACAACTTTTTCCTGCATCGGAAACTTTTCCATTTTCCAACTTTCTTACTGTAGGGTTACGATATGCGCAACAAATATGGAAATCCATACTTTAGCTTCTAAAACCGTATCTGAGGCGAAAAATAGCTATTTGATCCGAAGATTTATTGCTATGACATGCAGATCCTATTTTACAGATCGGTCAATATTTTCATCTTTATTTAGTATCGTATTTGATATTAAATGTGCCTATCAAAACTCGGGAATTTGATTAATCTGATCTGTTTGACCTGATCCGAATATGAAAATCGCTCTTTTTTATTTTGATTTGATTTCAATATGAAAGCTTGGTTAAAAATCATTTTAAAATAAAATTGTTTTCAAAGTTTTGTTTACTAAATCGACATTGTTTGGAAAAGTTTCGAATGATTGTTACTGCTTTCATATTGCTGAAATTGAGAAGTTGTTATCCTTTTTCCGGAATGATGATATATTCTGCAAAAAAGTTCGGCGGGAAAAGCGCGTGGACACACTTCTTGGGGATGAGTCGTTGACTGGGACGATTGTGAAGATTAAAACGATCGCTTCGATCGAGAGTACTGAGCGAGGCTAATGCAATTTGCGCGCGAAATTGGTATAAATGCCGAAGATTCTCACACGAAGTGGTCTCCTAAAATTTATTAGATTGCGCTTCTCCGTGTTCAGCAATTGGAAATGATTTCGCCGATAAGTACGGGAATAAATACATTTATGCAATTTCGACGAATTACTTTTCTAGAGTAGTACGATATTGTTTTATTTGATATTCATAGTGATCTGCACGCGAAATACCAGCGACAGCGTGACGCCTAGTAGAAGCGGAAAAAGTCAGCGCGGTAGACAATCGGGCAAAATAAATCGAGGTGCGGCGTTAAAAAGGATATCGTTGCTCCATTTTTTTCGAAGATACCGAGAAGAGACTACGGACTTGCATTGTGCTGTAACTGTCAGTGCTCGTAGAATCAAGTATATTACGTTCGCCATAAACCGTACCGGTCGTAAGCGTATCACGATATGATCTTTTGATATGTGCAGTACTTGATTTCCGAACATTGAAGTGCAAGGCTTGATTGCTTCCTTTGCAGAAATACATAGTGTGGCAAGCAAATCAAACGTTTGGGATAAAAGAGATACAATTTGTGTAATTGCGCAGTCTCTAGAAATGGATTTGCGCGTAAGTGCGGGCCGGAAGAGCATTACGTACATTGTAAGTAGGAGGGACAAAGCGCTTAGTTAGATACTGATACGGTTTCCGGCTTGGTGATTAAATTTTTTGAATCTTTATGAAATCGTAATGGCGATTCGGTACTATTATTCTTGCTTTCGAAATTTAATGTTTTTTAGCAGATTTTTTTGTGTGCGTGATGTCGTTGTACGAAATCTAATCCCATTAAGTTTCTTTCTATTATATTCTTTTCATCTGAAATTTTGCACTTAGAACGGGACCTGTAATTGCATTTGCAGGGATAGACACAAAATTCGAGGTCTAACTGTCTCAAGGCACGAAAGCACATAAATGAACATGGTTTTGGAGGAAAATCTCTATCTCTATTATTTCTGACACTTTATTAATGGGGATCGTATCCCCGTCGACTGTCGTTATTGTTTTTTCCACGTTAGGAGCGAGTGACAAGATCGATCTTGACGCATTTCAAGAGCCCAACAATATCACAAATATAGTTTCTCAAATTTTCTGAAGCTGCGGTTGTTTGCGGTTTTACTACCTTTTTTTTAGATATACTATTTTAATATAAAAAATAGAATTTTATTTTTTATTTTTTATCCGTTATTTAACCCTCCTGTTGCTTTTACTTTCTACCTAAATTTCTTGAAGGAAAAGGTTAGCCTTTTAAGTGCAAAATAGTGTATATATATATATATATATATATAAGCAAATAAAAAGATTAAATAATTAAAAGATTAAATTTCGAGAGTTTGTCTCCTTTGCAAATTACATTGAATTGTAGAATTTGCGTTTATTGGATTACATTTATGTATTTTCTTTTCTGACAATTATATTTAGATTAATTAAATAGATAATTAAAAAATATAATTAAAAGATCATTTAAAAATTCTGGTTTTCTTAGTTTGTGTAAAATCTTTAAAAAGTTTACCACGGTGCTATCAGAATTAAGAAATTTAATACATCGTTACCAGTAGCCGAATAATATTGGAAAAAGTTTACTCTGTACAGCTTTTTGAAGTCAGATCGCTTCTCCCTTTGAACAGTCAAAGCGAAAAAATTGTTTCAGAATAAACGAAATTAGTCAGATGGCAATGTAGAAAAATGCAAAAAAAGTATTAGAAATCTTTTTCATATTCCCGATTTTATATGATGCAATTGAGAATCCGGCAATGTCTATTACGAGTTCATGAAATTTTATGTAGTCTTGTTAGTTGATGTAAATTCTGAAATTTATTTCTTTTGTGAGGAAACGTTTTTAAAAAATTTTCGTTTTGTTTTATTCATAATAGTGTGTCTAGAAATTTGCAGGTAATGTACATGATTACATTGTAGATGCATATCTGTGCTTGCCAGTGTTTAGCAGTAATAGCCTTTTTATCGTTTTATGATTTTTTTTATATATTACGGCAGCGATTGAGAATTTTTGCTTTTCTTGATTCAAGCACAGGACAAACTGGAAAAAGTTCTTGCGAGCAGTGGTCAAAGTTTCGCTCTTCTTTCTACTTTGCCTGCGTGGAAATGCGACTTCTTTTTCTCGTTTATTTTCTTCCTGCGCGGTAATGAAACAAGAACTCTATTTTATAATGGCGCGTAGCATCGCCGCGACTGCGACAACATGATAACTTGCAAGTTGAAATGCAATGAATTATGCTCGTTATAACGTTGGAGCGCTGTTATTCGAAAACGATTGCGTTTCGCACTTTTATTAGCAATTTTTTACATATATCGGTTGTATTTATGTAACATGAGAAATTGAAGTAATTATCGAACATATTGTTACGAAAAATTCGAGCGTTGAAATTTTGTTTCGCTGACGTTAAATTAAAATTTGATTCGGTTAGCTTTAAAGAATTCAATGAGATTTAATATGTATGTGAACAAATTTATATGATGAAAGTAATTTGGGTATTTTACGCTAAAAATCATACATTATACATAATATAAGACTGAGAGAGAGAGAGGGGGGCGAGAGAGGGGGAGAGAGAGAGAGAAAGTCAATATTCCCAAATTTTTATATAGAAAAAAATTCTTTTATCACTTTTCAAAGTTATATTTATTTATTTTGTAGGCTATCATACACGTATATCCTGGTCATCGACTCGATCTGTAAAATCGATTGTGATTCAAACGGCCATGTTTGTGTTTCATGTTCTCTTTCATCCGTCCATCCATCTTTCTGTTAGAAAATGATGTTCCCCCAAGCAGTCTCATTGTTGGCAGGTACACGATGGTCAGCAAAAACAGCTGACCATTTTCATCGAGAAATGGTCTGTAATTCACGTTTTCTGGTCGTTTCCCGAACCCGCGAAAGATTTATTTATAAGTTTCGAGCAGAATGCAATCGGCATTCGAAAGTGAGGAAGTGTCTTAATTCGTGTAACTTTTCTCGGGAAAGAGATTTACTCGTAACAAACAAACGGTCAAACAATTGTTTGAACTCGGGAAACCGTCGGTGTTGAAAAGTTTTCATTTGAACTTCAATTATTTATTCCGAGAAAATAGTGACACGAATATGTGTTGCAACATCATCTGCCAACGTGACGGCTCTATTCCGTATTTCGTAGCGAATAACTGCGAATTGTAATTTTGCACTATATACATATAGTCGCGTATCAAATTTGTAACAATGTCGCTGAATTTCGTGACAATGACGCCGCGAGAGATTTAATATGTCGAAATACAGAAAAATATAATTTTTGTAATAAATGCAACAGTTGATTTTATTCAAACCGTGTTTATTATATTGAAATTATATCGAGTTATTTATAAATCGATACGGATATCTAATAGAAATTCCAACAAATCTCGTTATGAGAGTTTTATTTTATAGACATCTGATATGACAGAATTTTATGTACAAAACGCATATTACAAAATCAAAAGAGATGATAGCTTTTTGCAGAGATATTTGTGATTCACGACACATTTTGTTAGCGGATGTTATTTGGTACCTCGAAAGCAGAATCTCTTTCATTGATAAATTCTGTATGAATACACATTTTCATTACGCAGCTTATAATTATTATACCTGTTTCCTTTAGGAACGTCTGTAAATTATACTTTGTTTTTAATCTTTCTCTGCTAATGCGCAAAGAAAGTATCAAGCATTGCTTTGAGCTTTAGTCACGATTCATTCGTTGCAAGGGAAACACACTTATTATATCGTCTTTAAAGATAGTTCGTCAGTTCTCTATCTTTTTTGCAAAGTGAATTATGTTTCGTCGTTTGCGGATTACCCATGAAAAATATCGTTAGCGATATATCACGTGATGGCGAACCGTTCGAGTTTTCATGGTACCGATTACGTCGTTATTGTGAAAAAGTATGGTATTCTCTTCTATTCTATAGAATTGGCGATATCTACTGTTTCGATGCGTCAATGCTCCATTACGCGTTGCGAATCTTCGAAACGAGCCACGATGGATGGATGGATGTCGAAAATCGATCCTTTTCATTGTACTTTCTCTTGGATAAATATGGAAACAAATATAAACGGAATGTTATTGACGCATGATTGTCTGAAAGCAAATCAACTTGTAGCTTTTTCTGGGAAATTATATAATATCTTTAATTTGACAGCTTCTGATAGTACGTTGAAATGCAATTTTACTCATTTTATTGCTCCCTTTACATTTTGGCACATTTCAATGAGTTTCTATAAATGATACAATAACATTTTGGTCATTTTAACGATTAATAACGGTTTCTTACATCTTAAATAACTTTTTTTAATTATATATATTTATTTTATGATTCTTATTGACTTTTATAAGTGCTTTATAATCCTATGGCTTCATAAAGGCATGATTACTTTCTTCAAAATTAAAATTAGATTAAGAAGCTAAGTATTGGTCATCTGCGCGAAATAATCTGATTGTCATTTTATTGGACGATTTTATTACACATTTATATTTCGTCCAATTTAATCGCGAGAGACAAGATCTTGAGGATCCATTATGCTGTAACGAGATTGCTCCGTTGTACAATATTGCTGTTAGCAGTTTGTTACTTAAGTATACGTCTTGGAAGTATTTCTCAAAGTATCCGAGAATGAAATAACGCAAACGAGTATGATAAGACGCAAATGCATTTAGAATCAGAATGGGACATAAAAAATTGCGCAATGAGTTAGGTTTCTAATAACGTAAAAGCGTCGCGTGACCGTTATTACATAGCAAGTCTGTGATTTAACAAGGCGTAGAAATATGTGTATGGTAATATGAAAATATGTGACACTATCCTAGGATTTGTGTAATGTTGATGTAGCCTATTGAAGCTTTGCAATAATATCTTTTTCTTCACTTTTATGATTTCATTGGCTATTAAATCGGACACGAATTATGGCATTATTTATTCTTATTTATTTATAACATATTGCGGACACGCATGAGCTTGGCTGTCAATCGTATGTCGTGTTTTAGAATAAACAAGCATATTCTTGTAAAAGTATTTCGCGTATAAAGCGTATAATACATAACGCAATTTATTTTCGGATAATACCTAAATAAATCGTGTAATTTAGTGGAAAAAGCTCTTACTTTAACGTGTGTTAAAGTAATTTCTGTGTAATTTATAAAAGTTACAGTACAGTGATAACTCTTAATAGTACTCAAATTCTTGAACGGTTTATGTTTTGTTTTCTGCACGAACGTTTTATGCGGTGTAGGAATGAAAGATTTACATCCACATATTGACATTTCGATACATTCTAGACATGAAGTAGTCATATTTTGTGTAAAACAAGAAACGTACGTATTCGCACGCCAACATTAATAAAAAGAAAGTAAAAAAATAACATGTTCATTTACAACACAAGTATATTTTGTAGCATCACTATTTAAATTTTGCATAGTTTTGTTTCTGCAGATTACAGTTTAAAGAACTATTATTTCAAGAAATTACGCATTAGCATTAATATTAAATAAGTCCAAGAAATTCTAACGTGAAGTTGGAGAGGAAGTTTTCCATTAATAAAGAGTTTTCATCATCGGGTAGTTGAATGAAACAATTTGATTTTTTTCTCCGGCAACGATTGTACGCGTTAATTGCTTTCTGCGTGAATCTGTACCGTTTTACTTTTTTAGATACGCTTCATGCACAATTGTTACGGGATCGAAGATGGTTTCGCGTGTCCCATTTAAATCTCTTTTCTTTTATGTAAAGCTCTACATGTTCCGCATTCTTTATTATGCGAACGGTCTTTTCTGTATTTTAAATTTCCAGTTATAGACCCTATGAATTTTGCAAACACCTCATCTCTCTTGTATGCGCTATAAAGATAAAAAATAGATTTGCAATTCTGTCACGTCAGATAAATCTTTTGTATTTATTATTTGTAATAAAACTGATTTTCTTTGTCTATAATTTGCTTTTTTGACTATTGATGTTTAATTTCATATCGTAAGTCATAACATCGAGTTTTCCCGTACAAAACTGAAAATAAAAGATCTGAAAAAAATTCGATTTTGAAGATATAAATTTTATTAATCATTTAAATGGTTATGAATATTGTAGATCATATTGGTTTAACGTAACTTTCTTTGCACTCGTGGCCATTATAACTAAGGCATAGAGAGATTGTAGGAGCTCTTTTCTGAAGTAATTTTCTATACCGTAATATGCATTTCTGTGCCTTCATTTGGCATAGCATCGCATTCGTTGGTTATTGCAGTTATAATTACGCCACATAATGCTTAATTCGCTTCAACTTCTATTCAAAACATCTCCACGTGCTATGCCAATCAGCTAATTTGTGCATACACGTTGGAATTGTTTGCGTTTACTCGATATATCTTTAGACCTTTCGTGAATCATGCGTCGCGTTTATTTTCAAATCTGGAAATAGACGTAACGTAATACGCGGTTGTAATAAAAAGTGCTTAGAATTCCGGCTTGCAGCGATGACGTAACCATTCGCAGTTTTATTTGGAACATGATTGCAAGTGCAATTATTACAATTGTTGTTCTAAGTAGCAGCAGCAGCAGCAGTGATGCAATTTATCCGATTCAGTCTGTCGTAAAACAGTGACACGGTACATTCGTCCGTCGATTTAATGTGAAATAATTTGCCACCATTTGGCGTGACGATCATCTGCGGCGTTCATTTTGTTTACAGGAAATCCGTACGAGCATATATTCCACTGATAATTAGCTTTGTACAGTAGTTAGTTTTATTTCACATTTGAGATTGCATGTCGCCGCATCTGAACGAAGTTCTCTAAATGCACCTCCAATCTAATGTATACGTGCATATTCTTCGCACGTTCGACAGTATACTAGCAGTATCTGCTTAAGGTACTATATTGGTCGAACCTTTTAAGCTCAGTACACGTACGTTGTTTGCTGAAGAGAGACAAAATCCAACTTGCGCGATTTGTTTACTAAGAATACATGCTACGAACAATGTTTCATAATATAAAGACTAGTAAGTAGATTATTGGGATATTCATCTCACAATCACTCGTAAACGTTTTTGATGGGTCACCATGATGGTAAATCAGAAATCAGAATGGTAGATCGAAATTATCGTTTTAACTTTTCCATTGCTATGATGCAAACTATTTATAACTTTGTGAACGATTGGTACACTCGAGCTATATATATTTGAGTTTTATAAAACTTAGAGAGCGATGTGTATATGTGCGTGTGTGAATTGTGTGTGTGCGATTATCTTGATTGAAAACTTGAAAATATTGAAAATTTAGATATTGATGCGCACACGCATGCACATTGTTTCGTTTATAAAATATTATTTTACATTTTACCAATCTGTTTGCAGCAACGTGTTTTTATGTTTCAGTTACATGCATTTTCGTATAATAAAAGTCACACATTTGCAAACTTTGATTGTTACTCTTTCATCGATATTTCATCGATATTGTATTGCCGCGATTTTTAATTCTCTGAATTCACGCATCAATAGGCGTCCTCCGTGTGTGGCAAGCGTCGTTGATATCTACACTGAATAATGACGGCTAGCAATACGGTTAATTGCTGAATGTCACGCCTCAACTACCGTACGCTGCACGATACGTCACGAAACACGCAATTGTCGGTTTTAGCGAAAGAACTGCAATAGACGATAACAATAAAATGTATTAATTTTATTATATATATTATACCGTACTCGATTAAATAATTGGCAACAACAAAATTAAATAAAATAACTTGCAGATTTATATCGGATACACACACATATATATATATAATACTGTAAACACTTCTATTTCAATAATTATTATTCGATCAATTTAATATCAAACGAAAGTATTTGTGTCACTTGTCAATGAAAATCATGATATTTTACAGATTATGCATGCTCAATAATATTACATTATAAATAATTAATTACAAATGTACTGTTAGGTTTAATATTTAATATCGGACTTTGTAGTAATCAAAGGCGAATGTATTTCCGCATTTATTTTTCATTATCGTTGCGCATCAATGTGTCTATCGTATACCTATATGTTATTATTCAGCTGTCCAGAACACATTTTCTCTTTGTGGCCTGTTATAATATCGCTCACGCATAAATAAATGGCAGGGCTACGAGTATTTCTTCTTTCTCTTCTTTGTTTTAGGGAATTGTAAATGACATCACTTTGATTCAGTTGTTTGATTTCCTGAGGGAATATCACTTTTTCATAAGCAAGTTTCGCGACAATGATAAAAAGGAGAATAATTGAAAATCAGCTTCTTTTTGTTTTAAAACATTAAAGCATTTTCTGAAAATAAGAAAGATTAATAAGTATAATGAAAGAGATTATTTTAACTATTGCATTCTCAACTTTTCGAAGACAGTTTTTAAAATAAGTATGATATTTTTCTGGATCAATGATGGAATCGAAAAGCCATTACTTTTATAAGTGTATGCAGTTGAATGCTATTCGAGCAATAAACAATGCATTCTTTTATTTAAGACAGTAGTATTAGCATACTTTCGCGCACTGTTACTCGTCTAAAATAAATACATTACCTGCGAACACAGTCGCGTAACTAACTAACGGTGTCGTATAATTGAATTACGACAGAAAAGCCAACCAACGTGTGGCGTTAACTGTTTTGCGACGTACAAACTCCAGGCATCAGTAGTCACCGACTTACATTAAAATGCAAATTCGATCAAACAAGATGGAAAATATTGCTAAAGTCGCGTATGACGAATACGTGAAACACAATGCGTCTTTTATCGATTTATTGAGTATGCTTTCTTCTTTCTTCTTTTTTCTTTTTGCCGAAGCGACGTGGCAGAAAACACGTCGAATGATAGTACGTTATTTTGTTCCAAGACTGATTCGGTTACGCGCTCCCAAAGGAAAAGTCGCATCATCAGCGATTCAGCATCTTTATTACGATTCAGCACGTATTCATATAATGTGTGAAAGGTTCAGCGATTTGTAACAAATAAAGTCTGACGGGCGATTAGATCTAGCTTACTTGATTAAATTTAATTATTGATTACGCTATGTTTTTTTCTAGAAAAATATTAAATTTTCATGTGTATAATAAAATCTGACAGCAGAAGAGAAATAATATATGATTAAAGAAACATTTGACAAACATATGATTAAATAAAAAAATATGTCTAGAGAGAATATATTATACATCATTTTTAAGATAACATTAAGATCCTGTGTACGATAGACAATATTAATATTAGATATAGCAATATTAATTAAAAATACGATTATCCAAATTATAGATATATATAATTATAGGTCGCGTAAATGTTAAAAGCTCATTTTAATGACAACAACTCTTATAGAAGAAGCTTCTCATAAGAAAGTTCATATATATAATAATCTTTGTCATTATATTTACGTCATATCAACGTCGTTTCAGGAACAGGCAACGATGCTGCCTCTGTACATAGTCAAAACATGTTTGCGCACAAATTGGTTTCTACCAAAGTAGTTTGTCATATCGTTGTTTGAATATTTAGGCCATTAATCACAGACGAGTTAGGAGTTACGTTTACGCATATATCTTTCTATTTTAAACAGTTCCAACTAATCGTGCGCAACTCACCATGTCTATCGGTTCTCATCTCGTAACTCGACATGTAAGGTTTCTGTACCTTCTATTATATATAATATCGTACAATTTTCTAGCAAAATATCGCAGTCACGAATAGCGATTGTCATTAACTGCCTCATTCACGCGTTCTATGTACGAACTTTATCGTAACTCTGCTGAATATACTCGACTTTAACGCGCGGGTCACAATTGCGTACTCAGTGTATGCAGGATAGTGTGGCACTAGCCTTTGTTGCAACTCATTGGCATGCACCTTGTCGAGGCTCGTAGAGAACGCGTAAAGAGTTCGTATCGCACTCGGTTGCGTTGTTTTAGGACGATAAGCAACTGTAGTTCGATCAGCCGTATAATTAACATTCTTCTTTATTTATCTTTTATTTCTCTTTATTTTTACGAAGCATAAAGTTCAATGTCGCTATTCATTCTTCGAATTCTTCATTCGGAATTCATCCTTTTTGAACATAAAGAAACAATGGAAATGTGTCATCAAAACTGTTGGAATAGCATGCAAGTGGCTTAAACTTAATCGTTTAATAGTGATGTTTGATAACTGATTCTCAATTACAATCTTGTTTTCCATCAATTTACTGCGATATTCGTGTATATGCATATATGTAAATCGTTGCAATTGCATCGCCGAGCATATCGTATTTGTAGACGAAACTTCGATGAACTCTTGCAATCTCTAGCGAGCACTTTTGCTGCACAGAAAGTTAGATCGAGATGAATTTCTATTTTGAAAACTGAAGTTCTCTGAAACTGCACTGATGAGTCTTCAAATAAATCGTTTACTGAAAACATACCTTTCCATTATTCGTTAAAAGTTTCGCATATCATATAATAGAATCCTAGAAATTCTTGATGCTAGGAATTCGTCACTTAAAATCACTTTGATTGATCAGTACTTATTTGACCGTGTGGATCATGTGTAATCAAGTAAGCTAGATTCAATTGCATCAAAGGGTTTGTAACACGTGCCAAACAATTCGAACCCTTACTTCTCGTATACGAGAGAAAACAAGGCAGGATTACAGGCTTTGTAATAATAGGCAATGAGTCCTTTCTACAAAATATCGAGATCTGCTGGCATTGTGTGACACTGCGTTTTCAATTTTAGGGTTGCAACAATTCTGATGTTTACATTTGTTGAAATATAATATTAGATTAAAACATGATGAACAATTGTGTTTTCAAAATGTTTAAATCAGAGGTAAATCAAGTTTTAACAACGTGAACAATATATATGTGAAATAAAGTATTTCTGAAATATGTTCTAGAACCCTATTTTGTGTTTTTGAGATCGTATTCTTTTATGGAAAGAGATATTTCTTCGATATTTACTACGAATCTTCGTACGTTTATATCATATTCCACATGTTAAATTTGCCATGAATTTTCTAAGTGATTTTGACCTGATTTTACTATTAATTGTTTTATAATGGCATCGCGTTGTGTTACATTCATACATTGATAGAACACTAGAACAATGCAACATTATCCTCCACTCGACTATTGCATTTACATTCTAACTATACTTTATTCAAGAGCATGTTCTCAATATGCGTCCGTTACAGACGAGGAATTCTTGACATTCGTGACATACTCGTATGAGATGTTCAAAAGAACATCCGATTGTTCCCGACAATCATATATCGCAACTATTGTTCGAGAAAAAGGAATAGTTTTGTTATTTCCTTGTGTAGACTTTAGCTATTGTATCCAAGTCTTATTTATAGATCATTCAAGCGATGTAACATAATGCTATAATAGATTTATGCATATATGGTAATTAACAACCTTGGTAATTAATAACAATGTGTTAATATTAATGAACTCTATTTTTTCTCTTCAAATGTTATCATGCTGAAGAATTTTATTAAAATTTGAGTCTATTCATGTCTATATACATACGTATATATAGACATGAATAAATAAAATAATATTTGAACAATTAAGTCCGCGATATGTGATGAGAAAGATGTTCTATGCATTTATATTGGCAGTCTACTTAATATTGACGGAATAGCCTGTATAGAAGCGAAATGGGGTCAATACTATCGAGTATGAATTACTCTAGCTCACTCAATTATAAGCTCAATCCAAGGGATATACGATCATATTCCAAAGCAGATGCTCTAAAGCAAATCACAAAACGTCATAGAATTAAACCACTTGTTCGATAAAAGAAATATCGAAAAAATAAAGATAAAGGAAGTAAAAATCAAGATATCACATAAAGATGTAAAAACGATTTTTTCTACAAAAAATTTATATATGAATAAAAAGAATATTCAACATATCGATCTGTTAAATGGATATTTTTGATCCAAAAGTTTGGCGAAGAAGGTGCAAATATATTTAAAGCTATTTTAGATGTTTAAAACTCTCAGATCAGAGTTTAAGTTAATAAAAAAGTATCCACCGTAAAAAAAAACATTAGACATTGATTGGGAATTGTAACGGTTGGCCTACTACGGTTGGACCTACTAGATTTTTATTTTGTTATCATTTGAACTTCTAATATTTTCATCGACTCGTTCACATTGGTGATTCCTTTTTTAAATAGCTAATAATTTTGAGCGATATGCCATCTCATCTTGATTTTTCAACGTCCGCTAGATATCCGTTATCTGGCCGTACCGCGGGACCTAACTATTGCCAGCTCTGAAATGAGCCGTCCGATTAGACGATGATTGAATCAGCTCGTTGCATCGAAGTGGAGGCTGTGCAGGTTATATTGGATCTGATCGAGAGGAGAATTGAATCGAAGATTGGTTGATGTTGGAAGTTCGCGTAGGCATAAGCGACAGCCTCTTCTGACCGTGAACACTTCAAAATCGATACATAGGCAAGCTTTTTTTCTTCTCGTTATCCGCGAATTTCCTCAACGTTAATAGCGACGAAATTCGATCACCTCTTCGCTTTCTTGTCCTTTTTTGTATTCTTGACAAGTGCACGAAGAAGAGAAAGCTACTTCCGTATAAACATTGTAAATTCACAACGCCGCATCTGCCATTGAGTTATCGACAGTCAGTTGCGAATCGGAGCAGGTCGAAGGGAGAACCCTTAGGAACGAATACGAAGCTCTTTCAGGGAACTTTGTAATTATCTTTGAATTGCACTCGACGTTTTCGCGAAAACAAACTCTTTTACGAATAGCTTTTTATATAAGCGTAGAAGTATTACTGATTTTTTTAGTGCGTATAATGTTGTTCGTACAAAAAGGAAGATTAAATATTAGGTTTTTGCGAAAAGTTTCTTGTAGTACAGTGCGAAAGTGCCTTTCGAAAAGTTTCCCTTGTCATCCGTTTCTTTCGGATATGATATTGAAGATCGTGTTTCCCAACAATTACCGAGAGAGCTCCGTTGGTCGAGCCTACGATACATGAAATGATGCTTATGTGTGAAGACTTGAGTTGTATCGATTTGAATTGGTTTGACATGACGCAATACTACGTGATAACACAGACAAAACGATCATTATCGTTGAAGATATTGCACTGTAACTGTTCCATGTATTGTTCTTTCCATCTTGTTTTTCTTCCATTTGTTTAAACGAAAGTTTATTGCAAGGAAATTAGGATTTTATTTAAATGAACAGACGTAATTACGATTCCCGTGCACGCGTTTAACACAACTACGCGACTCCTTATGATTCAAACATATTGTAAATGTAATCTGTTCTTTCGCATTCTGGGTATTTTAGTATCTTAGTATTCTTGGTCTCATATGTGCGCTTCCACTTCAATGGGAACGAAATTTTACATTTTGTACATCACACTTGGAAGACGTCACAACCGATAAAAAAATGCGAGAGGTTGAATAGAGCTTTCAAAGCGATGAGACTATAAGGCATATCGTCAATATAAATTTATATGGTAATCTCTGTCATATGGATTTCCTAATATTTCCTATTTCTTTTGATCGCATTCATGTACGTCTTATTTCGAAGGGGAGAGATTGGAGAAAGACCAACGTTGTCACTCCCCTAATAAACTCACGAGGGTCGTTGCTGTGATATCGATGGTAGCAATCCTTAAAGAAGGAATGGAAGGAAGCGAATCGATGAATGAGACAGCTGGGAATCTGTTAGCGCTTCCCGTATTACGATCAGTATAATTATATCCGCATAATCATTCGTATGATCGTATTCGTGTGACTTAGTTTCTACGGATCTAGATGGATTGGAGTTCGTAATTAATTCTTGCGCTTTCAGAGTTACGATTAAATAATATTGTTATATTAAATAATAATATTAAGTGAATAATTATAAAATGTATAAGGAAGACTAATTTTACAATATTATTAATATATAATACATTATAATATACAGTAATATAACGTAATAAAGTAACTACTTTGATTAATTTAATTGATACGAAAGAAACGTATTTTAAATTTTCGCTTACAATTAAGTATGTGAAACGATTTTGTATATAAAAATACATTCATATACAAATAGTTTTACATCAAATTTCTACCAGTTTGTATTTATCCTGTGAATGGAAAGACAATGGAATCGACTGTACTGAAAACAAAGTCTTGGATCGTATATTTTATTTCTTTATAAATAATAAGAACGGTCTGTACCGTAGGCGGTTTTAAAGAAGTTAAAGCGAAATCTTTAGCATTCTCTATTCCCTTTTCTTTTAAACATCTTTTTTTTAAGCTGACAACTCCACTCTCAGTTAAATAATGAAATATATTTATGTTTTAAGTTAAATAAAAATTACAATTTTTTTCGAACGAGTAACTCATTGAACTTAAAATTAGAATTCATCGGAGCGGCTTTTTCCTGTCACTGCGTGTGCGCGTGCTACTTGTTGCTATTCAGATGTTGTTGTAAGACTACTTTGCGAAAAATCTGCCGCGAGGAATCATAATTAATAAGGATTTCTTGAAGATATTATATTCGAGTGACAAGTTTTCGTTCAAATCTCTTGTGCAATCTTTACTCAATTCGTAATATCAAAGTATAAATTAAGTTCGACCATTAAAATGCTGTGACGCTCACTGTCGTTTCACCATCAACTTCCTCTTTCTCTCATAATAAATTATTACCTTAATTAAAGTCTAGGGAGCATTTCTGCGCGCGGATGTGTTTGAATGAATCTCATTGGTCGTGGGAAAGGGGGCGCAAGCCAGACGAGTACTAATGACCACCTCGGCGTGTATAATAACGCGAACAGGATTGCCCGGGAATGTCTAAGAATGTTTTCAATTGTTTTAAACAGAAAGAGCGAGTGCTATTGGTGACTGGAAATCATTTCAATGTGTTTTATTATGCTTTCATCATTTTGCGGTCTGTTAACAGCAATTTCCTTACAAGAAGTTTTCTTTTTCTTATGAAGTTGATACTCATATTATAATAACTAGAATTTGCGTTGCTCTTTACGGCGCTTTTATTCTTTTGGGATCTGTTGACATTAATTTTCTCGTAAGAGGTTTTCCCTTTGCGAGAAACCACTGCCCTATATCAGTTCAAATTCGTTTCTGAAGAAATTTTCGAACTAATTAACTTATATTTTTCCGACAGCATGTTTGTCGTGATGTATGTGTTAATTAGAAATAGGTTTCTTTTTATATTTTATCTTTATATGTAAGATTTTAAAAATATTATGTTAACACAGAAATTATGCGGTATTAAAAAGAGCATAAAATACATGCTGGTATATTTTATCTTCTCAATGTATGGTTTTTAATAAATATAAAATGTAGCTATGTTGTATAATACAACGTAATTTTAACTTGAGCGCATATGCGAAAAGATGATAATATTGCTTTGAAGTATGTACATGCACTTTCATATGTCGAACAAATTCACTATGTTAAAGAGTTAAATGGATTGAAAATGTAGAATTCCATGGAACATAATACGAATATCAAATGTAATGATGCCAAATTTGACATTGGATTCTGATTCAACTACAAACATCGTTTAGTGTATAACGAATGTACGGCAATGTTTCTATAGTAATGAGGATATTTACAAGAGCCGTTTGGCGCAGTTTCTCGCGCTGCTCTGCGATTATATTTGCCGTATCCGCTGCTTTGTCTATTTGACTTGGTCTCACTTGCTGATTATCAGACGGATAATTCTACTGTGTCGCGAACTACGTTTACGCCGAACTAATTAGCGATATCGTGACTCGCTTCGAATCAAAATTATGGCTTATTCCGAACGTATAACGAACCGTGAATATTTTGGAATAAAAATTGGTCGCGACATAATCTTCCATCTACTTGGTTTTTATAAAGGCAGGTTTATGAGCTGAAAGATATTTTTCTCCTGCCGTCTTACGACCGTCTCGAGATCTTTTTTGTAGAGTCCGTACGGTACAGTTTGCACAAGATCGCACGCAATCTTAAGAAAATTCACCGCGAAAATGTCTTGTAAGAAGAAACCGTTCCCCAGATTATCTTTACTTCGTCGTTATCACGTTTGTTTACCAGACCTTCCAAAATCGAAAAGATGATAGTATCTCTGGAAAAATTAATTAAATAAAGTAATCAGGTAGTCGCACGTGTTTCGTTGTTTAAATAATTTACACATTTCATTTTATTGTATATGAGAATTTTCACTCCCATTGGCGCTTTAATCACATGTAAAATGATACCTCGATATCGGAATGCAATTAATAAATTCCTTATTTTACTTTAAGCTTTTTGCGCAAACAAATGCAACGATATGCCACATGCGATTCATTTCACGTGCGAGAGGTATGAATTTCCGTATACAGATTTGCTGGAATTTCCGACTCGTGAAATACGTGAATGTATAACTTTCAATTCGTATTTCTTAATTATTGGTTGTGAATAAAACTGAAAGTTGTCACTCCGTGCTGAATGACGCACTGCTAAGTAGAAATGATAAATCAATACCGTGTGAATTGCGTATCCATAAAATTTACTATATAAACGTCAAAAAAGAAGTATCAGATCACACAATCTATGTTATCTATATCGACATCTTACTTTGCGGTATAATGGTGCTGAAACGAGGAGAAGCTTATGTCTCTGCCTTCCATATTGCTGCGTCTTGTCTTGTGCCATTACCGCTAGGCAAGTGTACTAAGCTTTTTTAGTCTCCGTCCGTACCACATACATAAAGCGAGAAATGCTCCTACAAAAAGCGATATTAGAAACTATATTAGTCTACGGTAGACTGTACGTTACCCCTTTTCGTGATAGCCTACTGTGTCGCATCATCATGTTAGCCCTCGCACGGAAATACATTTGAGATAAATTACATTTTCCCGAGGAAAAATATGTATGAATCTTTCTGAGCAAATATTTTATAAAACCAGATTTGAAGGAATATTTTGCAGTATAATTTGTGTAGAGAAATATATGTATAAGATTATTTAAAATTATTATATAATATATATATATATATATATATAAGATTATTATTATTGTCCTTTTATCTCTTTTAGTGCTATTCAATGTATTTATCTAAACCTTTTATTTTAACATCCTCAAGTACATATTAAATTGAATCACACACACACACACACACACACACACACACACATTTAAATTTGCCGAAAAGTTTTAAAGTTTAAAGGAAATTGCCGATTCTACAATGCAATTCGTCGTAATGTAACGAGTTTTACATATAGTATTACGTTTCGCTTCTGGTAGATACAATCGCGTGACATTCACGGGAAGTCCGATTCTTCCGATTCCAGATGGAAATTACGAGCATCCAGGACAAGAACATCGCTGCAGAACACACGATACCAATTATGCTAACTACATGCAAATATTGAGCGATGCTATCACTGACTCTTGCAAACGTCACGAAGGATAGAAAACAAACGTATGACATTTAAGTGACAAGAGTGCGATCTATTATTGTTATAATAATCGCGAGGTATTAGTTTCAAGTGCTGCCTACTTATGATCAATAATCAGTACTGACATTTATCATACTTTAAACTGTCTGCCAACGATTGAAAATGAATTCGAAATTAATACGCAAGTTGACAATTTTTTCCGACATCGATGCTTTCAAACTCGAATTTGGCCTTTGGATGACTAACTGACTGAGGATTTTCCGGAACAACCAGCGAATACCCTACGGATATTTGACATAGAACCTGCGTCGACGCACGCTTTGTCGCGCTGTAACCGTATCCAGATGTAGAACGAATCTATCATTGTCTCCGGAAACTTGTCGAGGGTTCTAAAAAAAATAGAGGAAACTAGATCGTGATGTGAGATTTTGAAACAACTGTTTCGCGAACGATATTTTGCAGAACGATAAATTAATCCTTTCGCATGACGGGCGAAAGATAATTCCTATGTCGTGTGGATATTGCTGTTGATCGATTTTGCGTGATGTGAATAATCATGATTTGTCAGAGCATGTCGGAGTGACGGGATCAATGACGTCAGGCGTGCGCGAAATTAGCTGCGAAGAAGGCGAGAAACTTTTGACGATTGGTGCGGCAAAAAGAGCTCGCTAAAGTTTGCGCATCCTCGTGTCGGAAAGAACCGTTTGAATATATTCAGACTCTCTCGTGCTGCGAGTTTCCGAAATAAGTTTCTCAATATAGAGCTCGATCGACTATCGAGCGGAACACGGTGATCGATGACATGATGAAGTGCGACGAAAAAAAGCGTGAAATGTTTTCGCGACGCGCTTGCAGCGAGAGCGGACCGCATCCTGGAATACCGGGATACGGTAATGTGCCCGGTGGTCATCTCTGGGGGAAAAGAAATCAGGGACGCACCTCGGCGCCGGTGGTCGGTCACGCGAGACCACCCGCTATAATTCTCAGGACGAGAAGGAGCTGGCCTGTCGCGCCTACACATTGCCGAAGGTAAGTGATCGATCTCCCACCATTTTGATCTTTGGTCTTCGTCACGTAACACGGTCTGTCCTCTTCATCTCTCCTTCCCGCATTCTCGAAATAATAGTCGAGTCTCGTTCGGGAATTTATAATTCGATAGCATCTTTTGTTTGCGGCTTCTTATCATTCAAATCTCGGTGAATCATTGAATCCAACTTCGCAATCCGCGTGGCATTACGAAAAGATTAAACTCTGCATGAGCGTTTGCAACCTTGAAAGCTGCAGATAAAATGCGTACTAAATTTATCATGAGCGGAATTGCTGGGTACGAACGGAAAGCTCCCGCTACTGAGAATCACTGGTCTTAAAGCTTACAGATCGAAGTAGCTTTATTTCCTTACTTCCACAATTCGCCGCTTGTCGGACAGTGACAAGAATATATTAGTTACATCTAGGTAATATTATTTGGACATTTCCAGGTACGATCCCACGGGAATTTTCGCTTTACATTTCTAATGATTTCGTGCGTTAGAGAATCCTATCAACTTTATGAATTTACGGTGCAAAACAGATTGTTCTATTAATGCATGACAGTTTATTGATTTCACGTGTAATGTGATTATATCTGGATACTATAATTTATCCTCGTATTACAATTATTATATACGATTATTCTGTACTATAAATCCAATATATTAAAACAAGTCTGATAAGTTTAAATTTCAAATTGAAATGGGATTTGAAATAGCTTCAATGCTACGACAGTGTACAAATTCTAGAATTTAGAAACTGTTTCTAGGAAACATGCAATAGTTAATTCTGCAAGAAATTGTAAAGAATTCACAATATATAAAATCAAACTTTTTTATATCCAATATCCACAACGTACTTGGTACGCGTACAAAAAAATCCGAAACTGATGTATGTAATATACTAGATATATGTAATATACTGTAGTACGTTTTATTGTTAAAAGAAATAATCTTGTAGCATTATAGCATTAAGTACAGAACAAATTGTGTTTATTTATCTTGCTACAATTGGCAATAAGAAGGTGAAGTTTATAGACTTGATATGATTTCCCTGCTCTTATTCCGATATCGATATGACGCTTTATTATGGACAGAAGCTCTTCTGTATTCGCGTACCATTCTTTTTCTTTTCTTCCATCCGATATTTGGTACTTCATTTGGACAGAGCAGCATATTTGAATTAATTATCTGCCGCTGAACCGATAAATCGTTAGATACATTTTATGAGCCAAGCAAAGACCATCGACCACACCCCTTTCCGCCATCTTCGGATTATGGAGATACACTCGTTTTGACGGGAGTGAATAAAATGTGCTTCTCTGGCCATGCCGGATCTTTTCAGCTCGTTGCACTACTTATTTCGTTTGCGCATCTTTATAATGCCATCCCATCATGCAACCTTGTTGTTATCGTCAGTCTGATTTGCCTTCGTTTGTCATTTCGATTCAGACGAGCGCGTGCAGAAAGGATCACTAAGCGACATTATCTTTATTTCAACGCGGAGTCGTTTCTTGGCCAAGATTCTTCTCCCCATTGTATTCGATCGACAGCGTACCGGAGAAAGCCGAGTCGATAATTGCCTTTATGGTGATTCCTTGCTGTCGAGCCGAATGAAAAAAAAAGATAACGTCGACGAACGATAAGAAAGAAAAAAAGGTCATTCTTCATATTTAACTTCAACCTCCATTGTTTGTTGGAGAGATAGCGCACAACGTTACCACGTCTGAAGCCTGGTCTGAAAGCCAGGCTAGATTTAACGCTAAACGCGATGCACCGGTAGGGACTGATACTGACCATAAGGCTGCTTGTTTGCATAAGCTTTTACCTATACTACTTACGTTACGTCACACCGCCGTGTACGCGTAGTTAAATTGTGAAACGTGACAGCGAAAGAGATAAATTATCATTTTCCGGAAATGAGAATTCGAATTTAAACGCATAGAAAATACAAAGTACCTACAAAGATCTTCCTTTTGTACATGTAGGTTTTTATATTTTATTATTTTACTAATCTGATGATTATGATTGCATCCTGGATCAAATCTTTATTCCAAAATATTATATATCTACTAGAAAGTTTTGCTTAGGTATAGAAAATGTTAACTTTGATGCCTTTTGCAGCTGCTCGTTTTGTGCTTCGTTGCGCTGACATCTTGTCGATACGCCTTGTATCCTCTTCTTTCGCAATTGCTAACTGTTTATGAATTATTAATGCATTCTGGTGCTTTTATAATGAATGAGGAACGTGGACTTCATCTTTCTAGAAAATAATGTGCTCGCAACGAGATGTGAACAATTATTTATTCGAAAAAAGGGGGAGAAAATTACATCGAGGTATATATAGCAGTAGTTAAGACATTAATGAAGCAGACATTTTCGCAGCAGGCGTTATGTATCTTTCTTTCCTTTCTCCCTTTTTGTTTCTAAATAGCACGAGATTGGTAATGTTGCGCGCACAAATGTAGTTACATAATGTAGAATGCTTTTTTTGAATAACTGCTAAAAAAATTACAGTCTGCGACATTGTACAAACAGTGCTACATAATTTCGATCGTTTTCTTTTAGGTCGGTGCATAAGTTTTTGCCAATGGATCGATGAATGGATCGCTTCAAAAGATGACTTCTTCTTTTGATGTGTATTCGCATGCTGCCAGAAAGATGGAAAAAAAAATCATAGAAAACAGTGGAAAATACTTTGATTGATTTATGCTGTATCGATTGTTTTATTTCAATAAAGAAAAATTGTAAAATCGGCAAAAACTTATGCATCGAGTTAATAATATACCAAAAAGTGAAAATTAATATAAGTAAGTAAGTAATGTATAAATTACATACACATACGCGCGCGCGCATTGTGTAACAAGGGTTATAACAAAAGTCCGTAGCGTTGTTTAATAAAAAAAAGATGACAAGGCCTGAAAAGATAGAATTACGAAATTACCACAAAGATGGTAAATGTAACAGTAGAACAAGACGGCGCATATGTAGTTGAGTAAATAAATATTTATTATAAATATGCATGTATATAACATAATATATATAATAATTTTGTCTTGAAATATCATTAAAATAACGCTACGAACTTTTGCTATAATCCAATACATATATAGTGTATTGTAATAGAAATAACTAATTAAACTAATTAAACATAATCTCTATAATATAATAATCTCTATAATATAATAATCTCTACCCTCTCTCCAAACAATCAGTAATGGAATTTTTAAAGACGGAAAATTATTTGCCCTCCCCCCCCCCACACACGCGCGTATTTTTCGTATAATTATTTTTTATTATATATAAAGATACGTTGTGTGCGAACTAATATAGCGAACCTGTTTACGTCATTAAGCGCAGCAATTATACTAAGAATTTTTCTTAGGAACTTTATTGAAGAGGATATAATTCACATGTAAGGTATTACTTTTTAAAGCAGAGCTATCGATATACACTATCGATATATGAGTATGAAACATGATAGAGATTAATAATATAATTCAGCAGTATTTCTTATAAATAGAATAATAAAAATATAATAAATACAGTATACTATAGTACAACATTAAATAGGGAAAAACATTACATTTATTCTCAAGAGTGTCAGTAGAATGTAAGTGGCAAGTACTTTACTTTAAATTCCGTTTTTTTAAAGATCTAAAATACGATATATATAATAGAGATTAACAATGTAGTTCAGTGGTATAATTCCATGTTATTATGAAGAGTAATTCTAACGAGTAATATTAACGATGACAATGTTTTTCTCAAAAATAATATTTTCAAAGTCTTAAAAGCTTTATAATTATATTATCTATTAGAATTATAATTTTAACGCAGATAAGTTTAAAAGTGAAAGAAAGTCCTTGCGTTGAGTTTTCATGCAGTAGTTTTTTTCGTTTTCTGGCGAAAAGAGATATAATCAAAGCAGAATTTTCATTCTTTGTTCGTTTTCTCCAGCTATCTTCATTATGACAAGAGAATTAGTTCGCGCGGAATAAATTCTTGTTAGTTATATTTGGGTGTGTATGACGCACTTGCCACGCTTTTATTGCGTGTGCAAAAGAAATACATAGAATCTCTTACAGAGTTTTACCTCATTGTTTGGTATTATAAATTATTTAAAACAATTTGTTCTTTTCCATTTTGATAAATAGCTTTATTACAACACATTTCATATGCTGATTTTGATGCTTAAATGTAACAAATAAACAGTTATGCTAAAATAAAATTTATCCAGAATTAAAGATGAAAAATAAAATTTTGTTATTTATTTATATAGTCTTGTAACTTAAAGATCTTTTAACTTAAAGATCTTTAACCTTTAAAGATCTTTGTTTTTTAAAGCTCAAAAAGATTGCTAGTTCATGGAAACAATCAATATTCTTTGAAATTGTAGTTCTTGTAGTCTGCAGAAAATGTTTTTCTCGATCTTATTCATCCAGATAATACGTTTTCTTTTTACTTTCTCGTTTTTCTAACGAAAGTATCAAAGCAAGAGTAAACATTTTTTCGAACTAGTAAAAATATCAATGAAGGAAAACACACACTTATTTTCAAGAATATCGATGCAGCAGAATGGCAAGTTGCGCGTATCTCACTTTGAATCTCACTGTAGTTTTATTTCCTTGAAAATTTCCTTGTAAAAAATAATTCTGTAAAACTTTTGTTACACAATTTTGAACTTGTCACATTTATATTATACCTCGCACGTATTTAAGAGTAGTTTTAATTATCGTAGTAATATCGTAGTAAGACTGCATTATTCCCTCGCTGCTGTCATGTTAATTATTTAAATAGGTACCTTAAAGTTGACAATCAGATGTATTTACTCAAATAAATCAAAATTTATCAGAAAATTTTCGAATGAGTAATAAAGAAGTATTATGAAGTAATAGAATAGAATGAGTAATAAAGAAGTATTTCCATTATTGTAATACACTTCTTTTTTTATAAATATTATAAGTTATGCATCAATTTTAGAACAATATATAATCACTGTTTTCTAAATAATTAATATTCTTGCGTGTCATGCATTTCCTCCGATTTATGTATATTTAATTCGAGCATCGACACATGTTAAAATACTATAAACTTTATATGTATTTTAACTTTCTCTTGCTTTTTCCTGTTTTTTCTTCTTTTAACCAAGAATGTAAAAAATTTGAAACGCTTAAAGGATATTTAACTTTTAAACTGGCGTTCTACCCGTGCATTTTAGATAGATAGAACATAAAATATGTTCTAGAAAAAAGTTTGACTATTGAATATTGCAATTTAAGAAATTTATGCAAGTTTGATGTTCGATTGGAGTTTTGTGTACTACAATACTTGAAAGGCGATATGAAAGATTTTCGGGCAAGAGTTCAAGATGATGTGTTTAGTTTCTCATATTTCTGCGTCGTGAACTACTTTCCGTGAATGTTGTCCATCGATCGGGCGTGTCCGCGCTCATCGTGAGCGTGTATGGAGAGAGTTAAGTGTATAGATTTATTAAATATTTAATAATCGTCGCAATTTCCACAATTTCACATTCTGAGATGTTACTGTACTGTATTTAACTGAAATGCTCAGATTTTCCGAATAAAAGAAAATATGTTTGTGTTTTTGTCGATTATTTATCAATGTTATATACATATTGTGATAAATGTATATTATATTCTAAGATAACAGCGATAATTTCAAACTTAACCAAGTTTTTCCAAAAATTTGTATTGATTATTTTATTAAAGAATTACTCTCTTATTACTTGACTCATTTTTGTAATTTGTTCGTTGAAATTGAATTGTTCTTCTCCATTTGGATGAAGGACAAGATTCTGTTACTGTAACATCGTGGGCTCTGAAAGTAAGAATTCTTAGGACAGTTTGAGAAGACTAATCGTAGATACAAGGGAAAGTCGGGGTGCAAAAGACATGAACCGAACGAAACTTGGGAAATACGTGGATTCCAGTTCTTTGTCTACTTGTCTGCATTTGACAGCGAGGAGGATAGCAGAGAACTTTGTCGGTTCTTCATTCGAAAGACATAATTTCTCTTTTGTATATTATAATAGATAATAATTATGAGAGAATTCAAATGGAATATAAATGTGCTACTGATGTTAATTGTATTGTTACTAAGTTTCCTATATAATTTACACAATTACGTGAAATTTTTCGTTTTATATTTTTTATCGTTGTTATATTTTAAATCCATTGCAAAATCTGCCGTAAAACCTCTTTGATTTTATTTTGTGTAGTTAGTTCCATTTTTTAAAAATTCTTAATATTAGATTGTAACATATATTTCTCCCGTTTTTTTAGTATTTTTAATAATTTGGGTTGTAACATGTATTCGTTATTAAAACATTAATCAAACGGAACGAATACATGTTACAACCCAATATTCTTTTTAATTTAATATTTTTACAAAAAGGTAATTTCTTAAATAATATGTTCAAAACACTATTATGCCTTCACACCACAAGTGAAAAAAATGAAAGGAAGAATAATTCTTTATCTTACAAGTTTATTCGCGTTATCTGCATCGACAAAAAATTCAAGGTAATTTTTCACAGAATAAGCTTCTGCTTGGTTGACTTGTAGAGCAAGAAGAATACGATTTGCATAAACTATTAAAAATATTACTGTTTACATTTAATTTTTATTTTAGTTATCATTTTACGTATCATATTCCATTTGTTCACGATGAGGAAAAATGTATATTGTGAATTATTTGTTTATAAAATCTAAAGTAGGTATACATTTAATATAGAATAGATGCGATAAATTCTTGAAAAAACCACGATCTTCTTTCTTATTGTTTTCTTATTCCATTCCTGTATTATGTTAGGTCAAGCGAACGGAAGTTCGGGTATTTTTGGCAGCTTGATAAACCGCCGGTTGATCCGGTTAGATGGATGAAAAATAAATGGTATTACACAGTGCCGGCGAAGCTATAGAGTGCCGATTTGATCAGATACGAATACCATTTCTGACGTTTTTATCCCGATGTCCATGTATTCGCTTATATGCTTGACGTTTCTCGCTCTTCTCTATCTATTATCGGGCAGAAATTCGGCAAAATGAGACAAGAAATAGCATAACGCATGAATAGGCGATTGTAGCCTTATTATATGCGCGATAGAGCAGAGCTTGAAAGGTCGCGATCTACGACGCCGTGCACGGCGGCCGTTTTTAATTCATATCTCGACGGTAGCACGAAACCACTTTAGCGTGTATTAACCCCTGCGTCTGCGCGGTGGTGGAGATTCTGTCCCACGTGTCACGTGTGATACGACTGGCACCCTCCACGATATTTTTACCGTCGCGTGAAGGTGTTCTTTTTCACGTGCGCATAAATCGAAAGTATGAGTAGCGGCCGAAGTCTACTTGGTTGGTTTCTTGATTCTACATTCTGCAGAACTTAAGGTTAAACGAGCTTTTCGTTCGCAAGAGTGAACCAGTCGGGTCTGCTGTCGGTTTTGCTGATACCGGATAACGAATATCGATTTATTTCCCGGTGGTCTTCCCGTTCGCGGGAACTCCGTATTTTCAAAAGTCGTACCCAATGTGATGATTAAGAGCTATCCGCACTTGGAAATTTGATTAAACAACGAAATATGAATAACGGTGTGATATTGCGGGCAGAAATCCATATACGCCTACGAGAGAATATCCCTTTCATAGCGGGACAAATGATGCAATTCTATACCACATAGCGCGAGATCCAAAATCATTGACTTTGGTACATTTATAATATTGCAATAAAAACACACCAAATCGCATAAGCTCTAATGAAGAGAACTCTGAATGATTCTCGAATGCTATTATTTGCAAGAAATATTTTCTATTCTTCCAGATTTCGTTCGTTAAATATTGCAAACGTTAAAAATCAAATTCTAATTTCTACTTTCATGAATAAATTTAGATTTTTTCGAAGTTTATCTGTGTTACACATTTAATTTATTCTTCAAGAGTACGTCATCGACTTTTGCTGAGTTTTTCTAAAAGAAGTAAGATTTACTTATATTTTTCTGCTTGTCCTATTTAATCTCCGGCAGAAAATTCAAATTAGGACATATCATATGGTGATCAGTACAAATCTGTATCGTCATGATGTTTGTAATTTCATAATTTACTTAAAACTAGCTAAAACCGTCAGATGGTGACTTACGTATGTAACGGCAGTAACCCGGAATTTCTATCTTCCCGAATCCGTCGAATTAAACTTGGACTTCCCATTTATCTGTTTAATTCCAACCCTTCGAACATAACGAAGATCTGTTTCTGAACTTCATTTATTCAGTATTGTTAAGCGTAAACGCAATTGCGTATCGCTCGGTGCGTGATTTCTTGTGCACGCACGACGTAAACAGGGAACCCTTATGGTTATGATGTAATTCCAATTATATATTTCTTCGTCAAACAACGTTGAATGCTGCTTGAAGCTCTTAGTTCGCAGTTAAGCATTCGTTGATAAAGCAATTACACGAATTGATTCGATTATCATCGTTAGAACTGAAATATCTACGCGCGAGCGATGACAAATAACGGATCTCTCGCGGAAGCCAGGGATTATTGTGTAAACCGTATCGGAGGAAAGCAATCGTACATTGTTTGCATAGATCTGACGTAATATGTCGCGAGCATAGGGTGGCTGTTGATTAAACTGTACAGAATGACCATCGATTATACATTCACATGGAAATGTTCATAACACGGGCGAAATCAGGTAAACCGGTCAAATTGAGGCATCTATCGTGCCGTCGAAGGTTGAACTCTGTTATAAAAATTTGATATCTCTGCATCAGCGATAAGCAAAGGAAGAAGGGTCCGTTCAGCTCATTTATTAAATTGATGCATTAAGCGCGACTTTTGCCACACAGAAAGCGCTTTATCGACGCAGGGAACCCAATTTCGTATGAATTTCGTTAATGAGAGCATATATTTTGGGACTTAGGTATTCGCTCTTGATTAAGTCACGCGACAGAACTTGGGAGATCTCGTTCATTACAATGTAGCAGGAATGCAACCTTGGCGGAAAAATGTAGAGCGCCCCTTTACTAGATTGCGTTAAACGAAGCTAATCGCGAACGATCTATAAATTCCGAGGCACGCTAAATTTTTATACTGGGTTATAATAATAACGAGTTGAAATAGCTTTTAACAAATTGTTTTAAAATAGTATGCCAGAATATTAATGGTGATGACCGAGTGCCGATCGATGCCGGTGTCTACACCGATAAAGTTAAATTTAATTTCATGAATAATATCTACGCATAACTATTATAAAGTCGCAAATTTCACATACGACTTACAAGTAGTTAATTAATATCTTACCACGTCGACGAATCGACAAATTTTATGACAGATTTACGACAGATGAGTTTATGTTCGCGAAGATTTGTATTAACGGAAAATTGTGAACATCGATTGCAACAGTAAGAGTCGTAACAAGTGTAAAGCTTTCGCGTAACTTATCGTGCCGAGTAGCTGGTGTGTCTGCAATGCAGTTACGGAGTTACGGGTTAGTATCGACCTGTTATATGGCAGTCATCAACCTGCCGGCAGGTAAGAGTGTATACATAGGTATGTCATGAACAGTGCAGGAAGAATTGATCGTGCCTCGTCGCCGCGGCCGCAACCGTCGGTATTTCCTTTGGAATTTATATCACGAAATTTTAAACGGCTTTAAAACGCATAACCGCTTCTTATTAATGCATATTCAATGTGAATTTGTAATTAGCGGTAATTAATCAGATTGCGCGGTTAACTTAAATCTTTTATAATTTCATCATATGCACATTTACATTTTAAATTGAGCTGATAGCCAAGAGTATTTGGTATAATATTTTAATTTTCATGTATTAATTCTAGGACGATAGCATGATCGCATATGTACGCATAACAAAAATTTGTATAATTTTGATGTGAATTTGTAATCAGTCGCAAATAGATTGTGTAGTAGATTTTAATATTTTGTCACATGTAGCGCATATTTACATTTCAAATTGAGTGATAACCAAAATTACAATTTCCACCTATATATTTAGTATAATTATAATAATATAATAATTATGATATAATAATATAACATAATAATTTATTATAATTATTATATTATTATAATATTAATGAAAAAAAGTATATTTACAGTATTATTCTTAGAAACTTATAATTTATTTAAATTATTTCGATAATCATACTCTATATTTCGAGACACATTTAGTTCACTTGGAAACCTCAAGTAAAAAAACTCACGAATAAATGATAACCGATTACCACGTGCTACTTTGATAACAAACGTGGTATTTTTATTGCTCGATAAATGTATGTTGACCAACGATTCTGAATAGTTTTCTGATGCTCTCATTTCCAAGTTATGTATACCGAACATGTACCAAATGTGTATATCAAATAAATATTTTCATTAATACTGAGGCAAAAAAGTGTTTGCACAATTCTCTACCCAATGTTTATTGATTTATTATTATTATCCCTTTATTCAGTGGCGCTGCAAAAAGAATGGTTAACACAACAAGTCTTTCGTACATACATTACACGAAAAATGTTCAGAATTTTACGTGTAGGCGATATTGAAGATTGCAATATAATTTATTATCGCCGACATGAAACGCTTGAGGAAGAAGAATAACGTGTCATTTTACGTTATGCCAGATGATTCATGTTTTGCATCTTTGATGTTCCGAGGCATATCTTTGTGTATAGGACAGTAACGTTTATAACCGTGGAGGTGCACAGAGAACGCCCGTGGAACGTTAGTGGAGCCTTAAGTGAAGCAGTAAAATTTCACTAATGTAAATGGCTAGTTGTGCCCTAGTCGACTGCATAAATTTCAAAAAATGGTAAAAAATGATGACGTTCATCGTGCGGAAATAAATGAAGGTAACGAGCGATAAGAAGATGCCCTTAGAGCAGCGTGATACAAATTTCGTACGCGCGATATTTATTTATACGTAATTAAAATTTAAAAGAGTTACTGCTGAGTCGGAAATGTCAAACGTAGAGAAAATTTATAGGCTTCATAATCCCGATGAAAATGTGCGTGTCGGCGCGACGTTATGCATTTCCGCAGAGACCACGACTGCGGTTGGACAATTTCGAGTCAGAATTATATATAACAAAGGGGTTTCAACAGAAGCTTTTGCCGTTATTAGATTGCGCAGGTAACTTAAACTGTTTGCGTTCCTTGATAAAGAGCACGCGATTCTTCGCGTTTCTGTGACAGAATCTCAGAAGTGAGAAATTAATATTAATCAGTTAGGATATTTTATGTTTTAAATATATACCTACGACTATAAAATCTTCTATTTAATCTTATTTATGTTAAACGTATTTGTGCTGCGCTCTGATTCCAGTTTCTATAAATGCACAGGGGTGGTTTCGTGCAAAGGGTTTCATGCATCCGTAGAATTCTTCCTTATCCCTGCGTCGGTACGAGAGCTTTTGCGCGAAGCTTCAACAAGCTTTCATATGACAATCGATAAGTGCCGTGGCGCTTGAAAAGCTTGTTTTATCCAATGTACGGCCGACTGTCGGAAAGCTCGATGACGACATAAATTTACTATGATAGAAAGCGATATTCCCTGAAAATATAATATCATTACAGTCTCTCTTATCTGTTAAGAGATTTATTTTAACTTACAATTAATAATGTAGAATGTAATATTATCATGTATATTTCTGACAGAAATTTTGTATCTGTTTCAGGTAAGTCTCAAATGTGTCATGTCATGATAGTCTGACGATGCGATTCAATGATTTCGACGATACGAGGTAAGATCATTAAATATTGAATATACTTGCGTTCAATATTTGATATCTGTACATGAAATAGTCCAACTGCATTTTTTCTATAATTATTTTATGAAATCAATATATCAGAATTATCGATTATTGTAATTTCCTGATGAAATTAACTTTTAATAGTTAATTAACTGAAAATTAATTAATGGTCTACGTCTGTGTCTTCTTATTCTTGACTAGAAAAAGACCGAAGAAAAAAGAAGGAATAAATGTTTCTCACGAATAATTCAGCAAAGCGGGATAAACCTACAGGCTTTACTTCGAAAAACTTTCTCAGAAAAACTTCACGTGGCGTTTTAGACGTTTTGATAGATATTCTCAATATCGAAGTAAGACAAGAAACCATGTTGTATCAGAAGCTTCTTTCGTCGATACTCTTCTTATTTCCGATATCGCAAAAGTTTCTTCCATCGGAAATTTTGTACGTGTCTCAAATGAAATTATATAGCACTTGCAACAGTATAGGGTCAGGATCAGTGTGCAATACAGGATTTACTTTGTATAAGTTACTGGTGCATTTAGATAATTTGTATCTTTCACTTGTTATACGTGAGGATCTTGATAACTTATGTGACAGAGATGCATTTGTCAATCTATCAATCATGTACCTTTAAACAAACGTTATTTCGTTTGTGAAATTTCTTGTACCTAATTTCACTAAAAGTTATAAGACGATTGTGCGAGTTTCTCTTCGTCTTCGGTTCGTTTAATGAACTTCGTTGATTGCTTCTCCGTTGTACTATCCTTGCACAAAAACATTGCGAGCGGGATAATCTCTTAAAATAAGTTCATTAGTGCTTAATGAATGAAGTAGATATGGTCACTTGAATAATATATAACGTTTTACGACGTCATACGACGTTTAAAATATTTCTTTGTTATATTGATAATCGCTAACCTGCGTTAGCTACGGAGGGTTAGAACGTTAGTGAGAAATCGTACTTTCCAGGCAAAAGGTTATTGATTGGCTGCCTGTTGCTTTTAGTCCTACCGCACAGCTGCGGTTATACACCCTTGTTCTTCTCTCCTCTGTCTTCTGTCTTTCGACCTTACTCCCCCTCGACCAGCTAATGGATATCCTGTCTCCGCGTTCGCATTTAGACGTCTTGTGTTCCTGACTTGTCCGCTATATATTTCTTTTCCGTTTTTCCCGGCTCCTTCTTTCTTTTTGTTTCTGTTGGTCTTTCTCTCGTTTTTCCTACTTTTACAAAATAAACATTTGCGAAAACAATATACTGTTATTGCATATTTCTCTAAAATAGCAATATTCAAAACTGTTTTACACTGTCTTTTATCATCTGTTGTTTTACTTTAATTTTTCATTTTATTAAAGTGGATTCATCTGAAGTTTCTTGAATGAAAAAATAGAGGTCTTCTCAAGAAATTATCATTATCATCTATTTATTCTCTCAATTTACTTTTGAATGGTCTAATTTATCTTGCGATCCAAATTTGTTTTATATAATAAGACAAGCTTTTATCTCCGTGAATATCACTTACGCGTACCGTGTTAGGCTCAAATGAGAATAAATCGTCAAGCAAAGTTAAATTTCTTTATCATTATTTAACTGTAATTTTCCACCTATCCATGCGAAACCTTCTCGATTATTTATGTGCTTCCATGGAAAGAGGCGAGATTTGAGGACGTAAGATCGATTCCTCGACCTAATGGATTACGGTATTTCTAGCTCATATATATATATATAGATGAAACGAAAGTTAAACGCAGTATCAAGAAAAAAACCTCTGAATTTTTATACGTGATAAAACATTCTGTCCCACTCGCTCGATCATCGCACTTGATATCTGATATCTGATATTTCGTAGATATCGATGGGCATGCTTTTTGAGAACGTTCTTCGATATCGTAGGAACCCTACTTTGATTACGCGTCAGCGTCGCATGGGATTCCTAAATGAACATCGGGGTAATTGACAGCGTAATAACAGCAATGGTACTCTCGGCAGTGGTTACGCGGTAAATCTCCGCGGTGAGTTTATCGACACTTTTATAATGGAGCAGCGGCCTGTTTGGCGCGAAATCAATTCCACGAGTACATACGCCGCCGCGTAGTTTCCCTTCGGGATAAGTGAATCGGAAGCACTATCCATCTAGATTGACAGACAGGTGCGATAGACGACGACAACAACACTCGCTCTATATACAGATTTAACTCACTGTGTAGTTTAGATTAGTCGTTTATTGTGCGTTCCTAGCGAATTTTTGGCCCGACCTCGTCCGGATTTTCGATCGCGTCGCTGCTTATTGACCAGTTGAATCTAGTAGTTGTCAAAGACTTGACAGAGCAAGTACTTCTTCAATAAGGTTCGGGCACTATTCACGCTATTCGCCGGAGCAGCTTGATGTACCGGATGTCTGCGAGATAAATGAAAAGCTTAAGGGAGAAAATTTCGGGAATGTAAAAGGGGAAGAAAAAGGGTCTTGTCGACATGGGGTGAATGTCTCGTCGTCATAAGTCGTTTATCATCCCGTTCTCTTAGCTTTCTCGTATTCACTCATTTTCTTTCTCCGCGGCTCTCCTGCATTTGATTTGAACATGTGCGATTTACGAGATTCGAATTACGCACACGACAGTCTATTAAAAATCTCATCGCGCGCTCCGGAATCTATTTTCGTTAAAATTGGATCGTGTCTATCGATAGCCTCGTGTTGGCCGCGAGTTCGCAGTTACAGCACTCGAAATGTAATTTCGGGATGCAATTGCCGGTCCTGTAGTGACGCGCGCGTGAATTCGCGCGGTGGGATAATAGCGCAGAGGAGGAAAGCGGAACGCGCAAGCGTTCCTTCCTATATCGACCCTTGACGTGTCTTTTTCGCATCAAGTCTGCCTTTTCACGAATGCAAATTCGTCACCTGCCTGTCGTAAAAAGACTTTTATGTACATATGCATTACACATATGTTTATAAACATTTCAGGTATCCATTGCATATATATATATATATATATATACAGGGTGTTTCCTAAGTAAGTAGACAAACTTAAGGAGGATATTCCTTGGTTTATTTTAAGAAGAAAAGGTCATATAAACATATGTCCTAAACTGCTTTGTTTTCCAAAAAAAAGTACATCACTGTTTTCGTTCACTTTTCGTTTATTATAGAACAGTTTGTGTTATTGCAAATGAAACAAATGAAAAACAATAGTAACCAAAAAGAAAAATTATAACGAAAAAGAAAATAGTAACTAAAAAGAAAAATAATAACATCACAGTAACTGCTGAAAATGTCCACCTGCAGCCATGATACGCCTCAACTCTCCTTTCCATTGATTGACGTACACGCTCAAAAATACCTGAAGTGTTACGTATTCTTTCACATCCATCTATTATGCGATTTCTGAGATCTTCATTTTGAATAGGTGTAGCGTAAACTAAAGATTTAAGCTGTCCCCATAGAAAAAAATCTACTGGATTTAAGTCTGGGGATCTTGCAGGCCGCGCGGCGCAGTCTGAAACGAGTGTTCACTTGCGGCGCCGCGAGACCATCCCCTCTCCATTCCCACCGCTGTTGACTCGTACTGCAAAAGCACGCTATCCGAAAAGTGAACGAAAACAGTGATGTACTTTTTTTGGAAAACAAAGCAGTTTAGGACATATGTTTATATGACCTTTTCTTCTTAAAATAAGCCAAGGAATATCCTCCTTAAATTTGTCTACTTACTTAGGAAACACCCTGTATATATATATATATATATATATATATATATATATATATATATAAACGTAATAGAATATGCCGTAAGACTGGTATAGCATCCCAGTAGTAACGGAGTAACTCACAATCAGTCAGACATAGGAATGTTCTTATAAATATTAAGGGTTCTTTAACCAAGGTACCTGTGTTTTTTGCTCTTAACTAATTCTGTCTATTTTTAGCATTGTCTAGAGAAAGTCTGGAGAGAATCAGCTAAGATTTTATTAGCTAATGTTTATGAGCTCTGTGTCTATGTCTGATTTGTATATTTTTACTAAAATGTTTATTTTATTACAGTTTTTACTGGAGTGTTATATTTTACGTATTTTGTCTATCTATATATATTTTGTTATAAAATATTTGATAATGTTACTGCAAATGTATGTCTTTTTTTGATAATCTAAAACACATTAGAAATGTATTTTAGTACGCCCGCAAGCGACGATTTGACGGTTGACATTTAGCAAGAGATACATGCGAATAGCACCGAGGAAAAAAGCTTTAAAAGGAATAATGAGAAATCTGTCCTTCGATCTTTGAAACGACTTCTCAATAATGCATCAAGCGAAAATTGGCGGATTTCATATCGGAATTCTTATTTTTTCACGTCATATTCCGAATCATTATTCGTTCATTGACAATGCCAATTCCGTTTTCTATCTCTTTTTCCTCCTGCCTTTCCTCTCATGAAAGAATGAGAGAATAAAATCACTTTTTACATTTGCCGATCATAAAAGCGTGATAATCGCTAAAACGGTCTTAATGCTTGGTGGCTTCAATGAATACGTCAGCAATTCTATGCAAAATATCCAGAGTGAATCAGAAATCGATGCAAATTCTGTAATGTCTTCGATTCGAGCCTAAAACGCGCTTCTTTATAAAGATTAATGTCTTATTAGTTTTTTTTATTTTAGTTTTATATTAGTTAATTTTATATTAGTTTTATATTAGTTAATTTTGCCAACCGCTTTTATTATTTTTATCAATTATTTTGCAAATATATTGTAGTAATGACAGTTCTACTAATATACAACTATGACTCTTCACTACATCTCTGTGTACGGTAATTATTTTATTTTATTAACTTGAAAATGTTTTATTCATGTACAAAGAAATATCAAATTATAGTTTGCTGCCAGTGCAACCTCAATTTGATTAAATGCAAATTCTAGCTTCTTCGTTAACATTTCCAAATTTCCTGCTGGGAAACAGTCAAGTTTATGCGTTCCTCTTCTGTCTGCATAGGTTTAGTCACTTTCACGTTGGCATATTAACTCAGTTAAGACAAAGTGACAGGCGTATTTAAGAGGTTGACATTATGAAGAACATAAATTGCTTTTCATGATTGACTTGAGTTATACATCTTGCGCGAATTTTCCATGCTTAGTATATTTATAGTTTGTTATACATTTTGAAGATATAAACATTCAGTTTAAAGTTATTTTTATTGATCTATATCATATAAAACGATGTAAGTAATTTACTAATATACAATTTAGCGCTTAGTTAGACAAGTATGATAAATTCTTAGAGACATATTTTTTACACATCTTGTTAAATAAGAACACTCAAAGAAATCTTTATAATCCGTTTGCACTAGCAGTCTGGATTAAGTAAGCTCAGCTTAATAAATCTGTCTGTTTGTGCACATGTCTATTATAAATTTTATTAAAATACAAAAGGAGAAGTATACATTTAACAAAAGTACATTAACGATAATCTTATAAACTCAGCAGTTGAAGTAGTTACTTTTGAAAAATATAATGTTAAATTTAAAAAGTGAACGATTTTTGTTGAAAATACAAGTCGATACATACTTGTAACTGGTAATGTAGGATGTAATATTCTGTTACACTTGAATGCTATAACAGAAAAGTCGTGCGGATGCGGAACGCGATATCGTCGAGCGAGTATCGATCTCTCTGTCATATTGCAAAGTAAATTCGGTAACAAGGGATGGCTTGATACTTTCGCGGGCGAAAAGGTGATATTGGCGCGTGGTGTTGTATGTACCGCGAGAATGGGAATATCTGGCGCATCGCGTTCCGGCAGAAAACGAATTTCCGCGGGAGAGAAAGAATTTCAGCCCGTAGGGGGTGAGAGAATGCTTTTGTGTGCGGGTGCGAGACATCTTGAATCACCTCGACGACTTGTCCACCGTATGCATTATGCATAAACATTCCCGGGTGCACGTGTACGCCAACTTGTTACGTTTCAACATAGGTTTATACCGCGTTGTACATTTTATCCGAATAGCTCTAATGGCCTGTGTTACATTTCGGCAATTACATACATCAGCTTGAATTACCAGAGATTCAACATTCGATGATATTTACACGCTGTATAGATCCGTCGTTGTGCCTGAATGGCTGCAATCAAGTTTCCGTTGTTAATGTGTGCAAATTATCAATTACATTTTGCGACTGTGCAATTTGCCGAATCCGCGAAACGAATATTGCGGTCTCGTTACTCAAGAAAAGACCGCGGCACAGTATTTCCATCAATATTAACCGATAACGATCAATAATCGCTTATTAAGCTATATCATTAGACAGAGGTTATTTTGTACGTTATTGCATCCTCGTTCGTTGTATTTGATCGGCCCTTCGCGCTCACCTCGTTTCCCTTACGAAGTCCTTCCTGCAATAGCGAGAGCATACACAGTCTATTTTAGTTCTTATTTACTCTTTATTATCGGCTAGCTTGCGTGCCAATATATCGATAAATCGCTGTCGGAAAAATCGCCATGTAATCTCTATTTCTGGACAGGTTACGAACACACACGGAATTATCGGCGGGGCTCGCCCTTTCAGGATACACGATACAAATAATACGAACCTCATCGAGTCAGGTGAAAACACGGATATTCGTAACAAAATTGTTTCATCAATATTACATTTCACTCTGATTTTCTCAACGAAATCCATATAGTGCTTTCGGCACTTTGTGATGACCAGAAATACATATGTTGGACTTCAACGAGGTCGATCTTCACTAAAGCATTAAAACATGTACCGTGTAATAAATTTATGTTATATCTGCGTCAAAATCGGAAGCAGACGCATAAGTGACAGATGTTATCTAGCCTTTTTATTTTGCAGATAAAAATCTGTAATTTAAGCCAGCGGGCTTGCAATTCTGTGCTTGACAAACGAACCCAAAAAACTGACATATGAGAGATTTATTTTGAAAGGTTTCATTGATATGATTTTTATGAAAATAATACGCAACCATTCAAGAATTGAACATGAATAATCGTGCTGAAGAATGTTGAAGTGCATTACTATCGATTGGCAGATTCTTATGCTAGTAATATAAATAAATAAATAAATAATGTGCTGCACACAAAGAGAAGCTTTATCCTCAGTCATAAAAAGGATGTGTCGTAAAAACGTGTAGTGCTTCTATTGGCCTTTGACGTCGTAAAACACGCGTCTGCAACTTAGTGCCGGTTTTTATCGACGGTGTTGTAACCGGCTATCCCCACAAGGGAAAAGAAGATGGCTAGAACACCACGCGAAATCGCGACTCTCTCGCTCTTTCGTCTTCCACATTTCTAGCATGAAGTCAATCTAACGGGACAGCTAAAGTGGATGAGAAATCGAGGGTGAAATATAGAAGAATGTGCCGGTTCGGCCGGTCCATAATCAGCCCGATTCAATTTCGAAACACGACGAACGGTGGCGAATTGATTGGTTTTTGCATACTATATTTATCCGTTATTATTTACTCAATAAAACTGCCTCTTGCGGCACTTACAGCCGCCCAATTACTCCGTTACGGTCGCCGGCGCAATTAAAATATGAACGAAGTTAGTACGTAGAGTTTCGTGACAGGAACGCGAATACAACAGCGAAGATTGTATCGATCGCTATTCTGCGGTCAAAGACAGGTGCGCATTATTCCTCCGTACACAGAGACTCGAATTATTCGATGATACTGGATAACTTAAATGTCTTATAATATTGGTTTTGTATGGCTAACTTGTTACGTATACATTATGGATATGTATCACAGATAGCTCATAATATTATACAATATGTATACATAATATCAAATAGTCGTACTGGATAATTAAATGATATTGGACACATTTAGAAACGTATATGCCTGATCGATTTATTTTACAATTAACGACGATAGTTTTATCGACCATCCGTACATTTATGAAGAAATTGCATAGCAAAAAGTTACCGCGGTATTTCACGCTTTGATGTTCAATGAATTACAATTATAATGATTGCTTGAATAAGACGTTCGTCTAAACGTTCATTTAACGGTCACCATTGACGTCGATGGCGGTTTGCGTGCGCGACATTGCATGTGCAGAGCTACGTTGTGCACGTAGTTACGTATGAAACGGTCATTTCTGTTCGAGTGATACTGACCAACAGCTAGGTCGACCGCGCACGCTAATTATCCACTTGTTCGATACTCGTCTGCATTCACTATGGGACAAGAGTGAAGGATTGAAGATGCGGTTCGAAGGATTGCGCGGCGCGCCGTATCGAAATGCTGATTCGTGATCAATAAATTACTGCACAGTTGCTTACAAGTTTCCAAAGCACTCCTCTCGCTTTCAAGTACTTTGATGCGCTGCACTGCTTTTGTTGCGGGCTGGTTCAATCCGCATATTGCGCTTTAGACTGCGAGATTTTGTTTGTTATTTAAAGTTATTTTTGTATTTATTTCGATATATAAATACCTTTACTATAGCGGTCGATCGGCAAATAGCGATAAGCGAAATGCGTTAAAGCAACATTACTCTAGCCTTTGTGTCTCCCATAATAAAGGATTTAATTATCAAACGATAACAAAAAGCAAAACACAATATCTAGGATCAATCGATGTTACAACAATGGGATAAAATAATGCTGGAATATGCTCAGTGATGAACTTTGTATTTCGACGTGAGAGATTCGAAATGTGAGATTTGATACGTTGGAGAGCATAGTAGCAAAGTTCATTGACGATAGTGGTAATTACGTAATTGACATTTAAATGTATTGGATATATTTTGAATGTATTGGATATATGTGATAACGCAGAAACACAAAAAGAAATAATTTAAACGCGAGAAAAGGTAACAGACACGTGACAATTTCGCGTATGCTCTTGTGTTGCAATTTTAATTCAACGCGTTTAATACTAGTTAGAATTTATTGAACATATTTGCGGGATATATCATGGTAACTAATTCTTGCCAGGCAATGTGTTCAAAGGCGAAAATTTAAGCGAAGTCGATAAAACCACGATGGCTGTTACGCTATTATTCTTTACGGGCAACGACATCGTGATTTATGGCGCGCGGTATTGCCTCGGGATCGATTCTGGATAAAGGGGAACGCTCTATGGAAAATATTTCAACGCGATATGCAGCAATCGATACGCGCGAGTCAATTCCTTGTCGCAGAAAGTTTTAGTGCTATAATCTAAAATCCTCTGCGCTATTTAATTGCCCGTGAACATGAGAAAAGGCTCAAAAGCAAACATCGCGTTCTGCGCAATATTGAAAAACGATTCCAATTAATTATTGCACGGATAACTCGATATTTTCGTATCAAAACATTCTAATTACGTTATCCTACGTTCAATATTAATTACGAATTCGTGCAAGGGTGAAACATCAAGTTCTGAAACATATTGTTTTAGAGTAACACTTAAGCACAATACACTTGAGCAGTCTTGTGGAATTTTTTGCCTTTTAAAAAAAACTCCGTGCATAAACAGCTAAGGTAAGCGCAACATTTTGTTTGAAACCGATTTGCGAGACGGCGGGTATTAGCCTATGGAGTAATTAAACTTCGCTGCTTTGTGCGCGACTTTTATTACGGATGAATGTAAGTAGTCCCTTAAAGGCTTGTCTTCTTAAAAGCAAAGAAATGAGCTCTGTCAGGATACGAATATGTATTTGCAGGAAGCAACATATTTCTTCATTGTTTAATTAGCGATGACAAATGGCGAAAGGCCGATATTTTATTTGCATAAATATGATTAAAAGCCCGAATTGCAACAGAACAAACAAGAAATCCATTGACTTCCAGATGAATTAAATGAAAACATGATAAAATTACATATTTTAGAGTTGATTGCCATATATGTTTTTTATGTTAATGTATAAAAGAGCACTTTTAATTATTTAATTATTCACGTGTAATTAATAATATTAACTCGCAATGAATGTGATACTGTAGTTCTACAGTTCAGATATAATTCCACTTGTTTGAAATACAAAAACTCATTGAACTCAAATTACGTTCACATTGAATTATGCAACTGACAAATAGGTACAATAAAAATTAGAGGTTTCATATAATTGTACTATGCTGATACTTTCCACGAAAATTCTTTTTACTCTTCACCCCGTCTTATCACGCAAAAGGGCAACCGTTATCGATCTATGGTGACATAAGGTATACCACGAGTAGAAATAGCAGTGGTAATGCAACACGGCAACCGTGACTTGGAGTATCGGGTAAGACCGGTGGAAAAAAGTGTCGCGTATGCAGGAGGTACACGCGACGTGAACCGGAAGTTGGATAGATGTACGTAAAGACAGATGGATGGACAGATAGGTGTAGATACGCGTGGACAGATAGATATATGGGGAGAAGGCACAGAGGGAGGCAGAAGAGGCGCGCATGCATCCGCGTGAACCATACCATACTGCCGGTGGTGGTGCGTGGAGGGGAGTGTTCGGGTGACCTAATTTTTGCAAAACAGCCAGGGCTGCGGACCCGCCGCCGCGCCGGTCCGCGGACTACTAGTAGCGGCGCTGCTGGTACTCGCAGTAATAGTCAGTAGCATAGATGCCCGTCACCCCTCGCGTCCGTTGCACGGACCGCACGGAAAATCCTCCGCTTTTCCGGATGCTACGTCACTGTGCCGCGCCGTCGCCACCGGAGAGAGAGAGAACCCTTTCGTCAGTTGGGTCTCGACCGCCGTCAACGTCAATACGACGACGGCGCACGAGAGCTCATTGCCTCGGCTCCGGTTAGCGCCGAGGCACACTTGGCGTTCATCGACGAGAGAAACGTGGACCTGGCCATTTGCATCTCTTGTTCTGCACCCTATCCCCATTGTCTCTTCCTGATCTCTGCGTTTTTCACCGTCTCTCAACGCGCGCTTCTATCTGCCCGTCTCTCTTGCCTCCGTCTTTTCTCCTCCTCTCATCGATCTCTCTCGTTTTCTCTCCCTTTCTCTCCCTCTCTCTCTCTCTCTCTCTCTTTCCCGCTCTTTCTCTCTTGTCCTTCTCTCCTTCTCTCTTTTTTCTCTTCTTTCTATCTTCCACTATGCACTCCGATACGCTGGAGTCTCGGTATCGGTCCACCGGTGCATCCGCGATGCTGCGTTCATGTGCGTCGCGTTCATATGTCCGATAGTGGATGACACGTAAGGGAGGACGCGTCTCTCTCTCGGGTGTGATCGGGAAGAGGCTAGGTTTCCGTGCTCGATACAGTGTGCGGCCGGCGAGGGTATGGCCGGTAGTTGTTCCGTTCCTTTCGGTGTGATCCACCGGAAGTGCCCGCGAGTGTCTCCGAGTATGGTGGCGGCGGCAGACACGCCGGGTGTGAATAATAGAAGGGAGAATGTTCGACGCTATTAAGTAGTATTGACGCTACTGACGTTCATGTTGAGAGAGGAAGAGACGAATGCTCGGCTATGTCGATGTTTGTTTATCCGCTGCCATTTGTGCAAATTTACGTGCCATTGTTGTAACAACAATGCATATGCGCGTGCTATTATAAATTTCTGATCAGCGTCAGTCAGGTAATCAGATTTTTCTGCTTTCGCGATCGAGAAGAGTGATCAAGAAGAGAGCCGCTTGTCTTTTTATTAAAAGAGCACGAAGAGGAATTTAATTGGCTGGATTTATTGGTCCTTTGTTTTTGAAGGGAGTACGGAAGAATGGGAACGTGCGCGATTCTCCTCTTTGTAGGATATATTGTGTGCGTTGCGTACGCTGCAGTTTCGTGAAACACTTTAAATGTTTTCGGATGAGAGAAATTCGATGATACATATTTTCCATTATGATTCGTACGTTACGTATCTTTTTGTTCGTTTATTTTAAATGTCCGTGAGTGCTAGTACAGAGTTTTGTTCAGAATTACTAAAACAATTAAAACCTTTTTGCGTATGTGCTAGTAGTGAGGAAACGTGCAACGACACTCGAACTTTCTGCTTAACAAGGGTGAACGAGTTAAATAAATTCATGTTTATTGCTTGCCTTTAAAGAGAATACAAAAGAATAAGACAATAGTTCTTTTTTTTATTTCTATGTAGATAGTACGATGATATAAATTGTGTTATAATCGAATATTTTAATAATTCGAAAAAGTTTTTATTTCTTTTTAATTAAGTTTTAAGTGTATTAGATATAATAAAAACGATTTAAACTATGACACCTTTTAAGTATGGCGTTATCTCTCTGTGAAAATATTGGAAAATAAAACCGAATAATTACGTTCTACACAAATTCTTAGGAATTTTATCTCCTAAATTTTGTAGTGTTGAAAAAGGGAATTCTGGTTGCTAGATGAAATCGTTCACTTTCGTTCTTTTCTTTACTTTGTACATAACATGAGATTTCGTTTAAGACGCCCTTGTGAAAGTATTGAAATATTTACCTTCAGGATCGATTGCTTTAATGGACGCTGGTAACCTTGTTAGCCAAACTGAGTTCCTCGGCGACGAACTTTTTAATTTAGTAAAGAAAACCGGTCGTAGCGGCAATTTCGCGACACGGCCAATGGAAAAAGTGCTGTATCAGCATCCGCCCCTGAAAAGTTAGATAAATAGATGGTCGTATTCTTTTCCGCAATAATTTTTTGTATGCGTCTCGGGTTTTTTTTATAGGTGAGCGAGTTTAATGAAACACACGCGACTGCACCGTACTGGCTTTGAAGCAATAAGCAAATTCATCTTGCAAACATCGTTGTATTTTCTCTTGTAACATAGCAGTTACGCGGGAATATTATTGCGTGCTTTTATCCCGCGTAATATATCTCGCACGAGTATTCTACTCTGTTGATGAATCTCTGAGCGTTGTGCATTTACTATTTCCTCGAAAAAAGCGCATTCAAATAATTAATACTTAGATGAACTAAAAGGAGGTCTCGAAATAATGCTGGAAACATTTTTAATTAAATGTCTGGTATAAGTTACTAAAATGTACGCGATATTATCTCAATGAAATTAAGCTGCGTTATGGCCGTAATCTCGGAAATGTCGGGAGACAGACTATTCCCAATAGACGTGCAATTAAAAGAATTGTAATATAAATTTAATTTTTTCTACTATATGTGTACCAATACTTTCGCCTCGGATAATTCGTTTCATCTCCGGCACACGTATGACATACGAGATTTCTCATATATTTCAAAGAACCTTTCACGAAAACACGGTTAAAGTTAGTCGTGAAATTATTTTTGCATCTAAAACATTCATAATATAATATGATAATGTCGAGAGTTTGTAAAACATTCTCAGCGATGGAACATATTTATTTAAGTATTATTTAAAGCTTTTAACTGACAGTGTAATAAAGAATTAAAAATATTGTTTATCCTATTTTAAGTGCTCATATGAATGTTTATCATATGAATATGTGTGTCAATTCTTTATTTTATTAAATATAAATTCGAATATTTTAATTCACATAGGAATTTTTCTTTAATTCATTTAATTTTTTGGCTATCTAGATGCATTTTTTCCTGCACGTTTTTTCTCCTTCTATCTCTCTTCTACTATTAAATTTCATCCATCTATCCTATTATCTCCAGTGTTCTTCGTCGGCTGTCTGCGAAACAAGAGTACCGCTTTCCCGCGCATCCGTGTGTGCATCATGTTCTGTTCTTCCGTGGTGAGATTTGCGACTCGATTGTGTGCGAAATTGAATATTCTTCTCGTTTCAATAGTATATGCATAATAGATATTTTGCAGAAGAATTCCCGTCCAAATACGAAAAGCGCGTATTAGTGTCTGCAATATCCGTTTTATGAATTTTGAATTGAATATTACTACACATACTATCTATCTGCAAAATGGATGCAGTTATTGATAATAATTTAATGATAATGACACATCAGTCTACCATCACTAACGAGAATTACCAATTAATATGTATAAATTAATATATGAGTGCACCGCATTATTGGCTTACTTCTCGCGTTTACTTTCAGTCTGTGACGAAACAGAGTTCTGTTAGTTGTAATTTTTGCGAGGGACTGCTATTGTTACTCATACTTTTATATTGCGGTATACAAAAGATATAAATATCGACAGCCTGCAAATGAAACAAACATACGTCCCATCACATCCGTTAGGTCCGTTCCGTGAATGTAGCGAGATGGCAGAGCTGGATCTCACGAGCACCTGTTGTAAAACTGCACAGTGTGCGTATGTCTTTGTTGCGCGGAAGTTTCATCGTTTCAAAATCCGGGGAGGTTATACATTCATATTCTATTTTTTCTTCTAAAAATCGAGCTTTGAAGGGAGCTTCGTATCAACCAGCGTGTGTGCTTTCAAGTGAGAAATAACTCTTGTATAATCTTGTTTTGTTATTTCGTGACCCGAAATTCGCTCAAGTTTTGAACACAAGAGGAAGAAAATGTATTCTCTCCATCGCGTGTTCGGTATAATAACGGTTGATCTATATATCCTAGTGATATAAATCGTGTGTATATCAAATCGCGCACATTATAGATTCTTCTTCCTGTTTCCGATTTCTGTGACTGATCAAAATTCTCATGACTTTAACAACGACATAAGAGTTGCATCATACTATCAAGCGTAGTTCTTACAGTTAAGTTAAATTGTGCCAGAATTATGTATCGTTATATGTATTCATATGCAAGCATTCAAGACAGCTTCTTCAAGATCCTTCATTAAAATTACAAAAGCACGTAATATAATAGCTTTAATAATAGGCTTGAAAGAATTAACAAGACAGACTAAATATTCGTCGTTTTTCATATATTTATAGTATACTATATTTCACGTGTACGAAAAGTATGTAGATTGCCACATGTTGGAATATTTATCGCTTGATATTAATCTTCTGACATGTGAATTTTTTTACCAGTACATATTTGGAACGATATTTATAATATGATGGTATCTTGAAGGAGAGTCCACTTATCGATAATCTGACATTGCTCGCATTTGAGTTGTAATAAAATTTTCAAGATTCGGTGTGGTCTACCGTTTTCTGTCCGACTTTCTTCGCCGACCGGAAATGTTATCGAAAACATATTCAATAACAGATATGAATAGCTACAAATAAATAAATAAATAAATATATATATATAAATAAATGTACGTACTATATGCAAGGAAATTGTTATTAACTGTCAAAATAAATATCAATTTAAAGCCTGGAAACGCAATTGGGAACGCGGAAGATAATCCTGTCTGCGAAAGCGATGCAACGCTATCTTTAATAGAAATAACCATCACGCAATGCTATATAGTTTTATCCGCGTGTTGTCGTCGCGATTATTCTTGGAAGACTAAACGTGAAGGTTAACCAGAAGTTAAATTCAATTTACGCTTTCGAGTGGTCGCGTGTAGTCCGTTTAACTAGTTTAACAGTTAATGTTAAGTTATCTTACAGTTAACGCGGCTACTCATATTGGCTCCTCGATTAATGTTTAATGAATGACATGAGTCCTATTTTCTAAATTCTATGGTTAATTAATATTTTCCAAATATATATTGATCTTTGCATTATATGTATTTTGTACATTAATTGATTGTACTGTATTGATTTTGAGAATGGTTGTGGATTATAATCCTTTGGGAATTGCACTTATATAAGTTGGACAATCTAATTTATATTATTGAGCAGCGAAATCATATTGAGTGAAAAAATATTCATTTGAAGATTTAACTCGAATAAGTCTAAAAGGTCGACTTCGAAAATATTCGCGATATCGGCATTTTTGTTACCGCACAAACCACGCGCCTACTATTAATAACTCACATATTGATTTACCTGAATCTATTCATAAGCGTTGATAACCTATTCTGTTATGTATATAATTCGCCGCAGCATTGTGTGTCACTCTCCGTGACCGTTTACTCATTATCCAAAAATTTCATTCCCTTGCTTCTCTAATTTGATGCACATAATCAATTTTAAACTCGGTATAGAACCTCATTTTGTACAAACTGTTTAATAAAATATTCTATTTTTTCTTTATTCTTTTTATAAAAATATTAAAATAATTTGTGTGTTTAAATTTCCACGTATTGGTTTTATGATTCTTGAAGACTATAGGAGAACAATATCGTTAATGATTGTTAGCGTATTTGTTAAAAATTGTTTTTACAAGTTTTAATGAATATTTTATATACCTATATAACGAATAACAAAATTGTGTGGGTATTTTTCTAGAATCTCAAAAACAATGGAATAGTTATACATGATAAATAAAAATCATAAAAACAATTTGTTTTAATGTTCTTCGAAAAATGATAAACTATCTGTTATGCAAAGTTTTATAAAAATATGTAACAAAACGGTAAAACAAAAATTAAAAAAAAATATAATTTACATTTAATTTAGTATAATTTTGTTCGTATAGTTCATGATTTAACATTGTGTGGAGTATTAATGAAATGATTACATATATTTGAAGTGCTAATACTAATGATGCATGATCTGTATTGACGAACATAATATCATTATTTTAATCTTTTAGTACATGTGCAGTAGCGTGTTTTTAATCGACAACAATATGGATTCTTAATATGTTGAAATTATTAAAAAGCAATATAAAAAAGTAATAAAAAAATAACATAAAGTAATAAAAAATATCATTTGCGTATCGTTTAATTTTTTGTCTTACAGATGTCATGAGCTATCATTTTTATTATTATTTCTTGATGAAACAGTGTATTTGGTTAAAATGTGTTTAGCGAACATGTTTATCGTATGCAAAAATCATTCTATGAAGATATTTTTATTTATGTATTTTATTTATGCAGAACAAATAGCATCTTTATTTATCATTTTACAATACTTTACTATATATCATATTTTTTCATATCACTGAAATAAATAGGTTATCAATATTTTATGTGAGAAATTGATTCTAGCGTAACTGGAAAAATGGAAACCAAATACAACATACGTAATCTAGTTTCGGTTGACTGCTATGCGTTTTGTAAGCTATGGCTTTTTGCCAAATAAACATTAATACATATATAAATATGTCATGATTTATTCGTGCTCCCCAAACTATTGTTATAGGATGCTGTTCTTGTACTACATCCTGTACCTGCATATGCTGCATTTTAATCCGTACGATATTTTGTCTAAATTTCATGTCAAAATGTTTCGTTGAATGTTTCATAGTTGCTGTTATATAGAATATTTTTCCACAAATTTGTACATGTAATATGATCAAACATATCTTTTACAAAATATCTGTTGCAACGAATATTTGTTTCAATCTACGAGAAATTAAACATGCAAACATATTTCATAAAACACAAACGAGTTAGTAACATTGCACTCCTGCAATTTCAATTTAAACAGGTTGGCTGTGAGTTTCAAGCCCGACAGTTTTCTAGGCAATTTTGTGATCTAATGGTTTGGCAAAAGCTCTGGTAGATTGCGGGAAAATTAAAATTCTCGACTTGGGAGCGATGATCCTACCGTACTTGATTACGTGTAAATTTACTCATTTCTTTTTTGCTCAGAAATACCAACAGAAAAATGCCCCAACATTTTGAGTCATAAAACTGTTTTAATAAACTGTGTTGGTACTAGAAGATAGAAGATAGTAATGTAAAAAACAGTAAAACAAAAAAGACAGCAACTACGAATCTCATTATTTTACATTTTACTATTATTTTTATTATAATTATGTTATAATAAAACTTAGTTTATTCATATTTTAATGGCGGAATTTATGTATGATGATATAATGATTGTGGAGCGCAGTTGAGTTAAGTAAGCTGAGATTTTTAATTTGCTTTAATTTCATAAAGTGCGAATAATGTTTCAGGCTTATATATTAGATTAAATTAATTTAATGAATTGCGAAATCGATTAACAATTCCAATTTCGGTTATTTGATAAAATCATGAATATTACACAAATGAATTTCGCTTACATTATAAATTATTTTGTAATTTAGACGAGAAGTTCACCGTTTAGTCGAGATTTCATTTATGTATTTCTATTACTCGATGCAGCTGTATGGTAGAAAATATATTCTCTGGAGAGAAATGTAATTTACAATCTTTGAAGACGCTTTTATCTCTGATATTTCGTGGTTAAATTTTCATTACTGTCGACTATCGACATTTCAGTCATTATCGGTTTTTCTCTTAATTTTCTCAATTTTCTTTCTCGTTTATTTTGTTAAATTATATTTACAAAGATTTATATAGTAAATACGTATGATGGAAGTTATAATTTAACTACTTGCAATGCTTAACGTCTAATACAAAATTTTTGTCAAATATCTGGGTGGTTTGCTCATTTTCTAATTTCATGAGATTTGCTAATGATTCATTTCTGTTATACATTAAAGATACAGAATGAAGTTGATTATTCGAACTAAAAAATAAATGCACACATATGCATCTCATAACGTAACAAAGTTAATGCGTGATTAAATTTGATTCGTTAGTTAAGCATCTCGAATTATGTTGCAGCAGATGACAATTACAATTTCTGGAATAGTTTGCACGATCGTAGTTACTGACCCTTAAATTATTAATGTTCTTTACTTGTTATATTCACAATATGTGCGTATTCCATTTCTACTGTTCGATAGTAATCCTTCCATTTAGTAGTCATTCCATTAATTCCATCACGTTAAACTACTTTGTGCATAGAATTTATAGCTGAGGGAAAATTTGCAAACGTATTGTCCGTGACGGTGAATATCGCTGATACGCGTGTGAGACAAACCGAGATAAAAAATCAGAATAAAATTGTGGAACAATGTCATTTTAATACTTTTTTAATGGTTTCTTTTTTTGCCAGAGCTGTCAGCATTTGATAATTTAATAATTATTAATTTAATAATTATTAATCAACGTTTAATACAACCTGTGTTTAATACAAAAACTTCTCTCTACTTTCGAAATGTGCCAAATTCCACGTAACAATAAAGCATTAAAAGAAATGTGCGAAATTCTGTTTTTAACGTTATGCCAAAATATTCTCGGGTATATCCTTGTTGTATCCATTACGTTATTATAGAACGTATAAATACTATGTGACCAACAACTAAAAATAACATCGTCATAAATATGCGTTCACCGCTCATCGATTTATCGGCGAGATCGAACGTTTCTCGCCAGTATGAGACCATAGATTCACTCTTATCCAAAGAACGCGATCGCGTTATGTGTTGCGTGCTCGTCTTTTCGTTTTGCATAACCTTCGGGAGTCGCAGCCTTAACCTTTGCATTTAATTTACGACCTAACGCTTCCTGGCCAAAGAAAACCCTTGATAAAGCTTTATTGAGATTAAATGCACGCGCGCGATACAGCCTCTTAATTATAATGATCTGCTTACCTGATTGTACGCAGAAGATTTAAGCAGCGGCATAAGTTAAAGTGAAAAAAATAAAGTAATAGTGTAATGAAAATGTTTTCTTTTGCATTAAAACCACATGAATATGTGTAACAGTGGATTTAAAATTAATGTTTAAACGTTTAGTGATAATTTTCCATATGTGGCATAATAATAATGTCAATTTTGTTACAATAACACACATATATGTACTTTTATGTTCCTTATTATTGTCCATATTTCTTGCGCATCTGTCTCTCTTCTCCATTATTTCGAGGTAACTATTATCATTGAATGAATTATTCTCAGCGCAATATACATTGTGCATCTTGCACAAAATTTTGCAGAGCATCGATATTCAATAATTCTACAAGACGTATATGAGTGCGTCCTTTTCAACAATCGACAATCAATTTTGTGTTCTGGACTGAATCCTGTACTGTCGTAAAACTCATTCTTTATCAGCAGAAAATACGTAATGTGTCAAACGAGTTTTAGATGAGCTCTACTTATGTGACAAACACAAGTACTTCCCAAGTATTGATATGAAGCGAAACGTAATGCAGTGTAAGTGTGATTCCAAAGGTGGATGCGTATAAAATACATTGAGTTGAGTAACATTAATTGGACGAGTGCATATCAGAAGTTCACAATCAATCATGTCAGTTGATCGTAACCGCGTGACTGAGCGAAAACCGACAATCGCTAAATCCGTTTGTATTCTTGTGTGAAGTTTTTTCGACTTTTTGCGCGTACATTGTGCCAAATGGAAAATCTGTGCGTGACAGATCGTTCGATTTCGCGAATGCGTACCATAAAAGATTAAACGCGATCTTTGGCTATGGGCTGAAGTTTCTAAAATCCTTCCCAATGCTGGTGTCGCGTATTTTCGACCGCCTTTTGTGAATAAGAATAATTTAACAAGCTCGAAATACACTGGCATACAGTTAATTGATAAAAACGCAATGTCGTAATGACGAAATTCAGATAAGTGTAACATATCTTAAATGGACTGCTCTAATTAATTTTATAATGTATCGTTCATTGCGCGCAAATAACAATTGATTAGAGGAGTTTCTTATAATTGGTTTCGAACAACCACCTCAGCAGCATTTTGCGCGGCATGATGACATCGGTTCGATATATACGAAAGCTACGACTGACCGAGAAATATAAAGAAATACAGTGTGAAATCGCTAGTAATATAATTTTCTACATCAGCACACGGAGATAAAAGAAATACAATCGATAATAGCAGAATAAGTACAATAATATTGTAGATTCTAAAAGCCATGAAAGAAGAAGAAAGCGACTTAACGATGAGAAAAGTCAAGCAAACGGTGAGCACCACTCACGGTAAATTGCACTACAAGCAGGAAAGCGCAAAAAGGTGCGTGAATATATCTAGTTTAGTTGCGGTTTCTCGTCTTAGAGCTTCCCGAGTGTGCGGCTAGCGCAAAACAAATTAAGAGCAACGAGCGGGCTTGTCCGACGATGACGGCGACGACGATGATGCTCCGCATGCTCAGTTTTCCTCGTTACACATGGTTACTGTGAACCGAGAATAGCCGAAAGTAGAAGCGCATGAATGTCGCAAAAACGGGAAAATAAGATGGACTCGTGAAAACTCGTGCGCGACTATGGAGTGTCAGCTTTGAGCTTCTCGTGCGACGAGAATAACGCACGGGTGGAATGCCGTGTGCATGAGCACCGTTTTACGATATTCCACGCAATTTAACGGAGATGTTGACAAGTATTGAAGCTCTCGTGGTTAATGCACTAATAAATGGAGCTGATCCCTATAAGATGCAATAATGCGGGATTTCACGGCGGATTGAACATCCCACGCAAGCATAAATCAAGAATATCGAGCGGGTACGACAGAGTTTTTGATACGCCAAGTAAACGCGAGCGTTCAAGAGCAAACATTTTCTATTAACCATTTCTCGGGACAAAGAGGGTTGACGGCAGTTGGCTCTTCGGGCGATGTTTTGCTATTTAAGGACAGCGGCGTAGACGGAAAGCTGCAGGTAGATTTAATTATGTGGCCAAGAGGACAGAGAGAAAGAGTAACACGGAAGATGATGCAGCATCAAAGGAAACGTTGGGACAAAGGGTAACGTGTTAATAATCGTTTTATTAGTCTACACGGCTAGTACGAGATGCTGTACAATAATGGAGTCTGCACAAGAATCGACGTCGAGAGTAAGAATTTAGGAGCTGGAGTGTTCGCCGAAAAGCGGGAGATTGTAAGAATATTTAAAAATATGATTCGCTAATAATCAATGCGCTAATAGTGCGCGTGAATTGTGTCGATATAATATAAAACAGATATACAGAAGCTAGATGCTTTTAGGGGAAGAAAAGATATAAGGACTCTTCTGAAGGCAATGATGGATGATTCTTGTGTGTGATTTCCATGCTCCTAATTTTTTCAGATAATAAAATGCGACAGGGAGTTTCATCATGGAATTATTATTATTATCGAAGAGACAAGTTTATATGTAAAGGCGACCTAAGAATGATGGTTATCGTGACTTGAATATGAATCGCCAATTTAACGTCGCACTGTGGTAGATACATCACGATGGAATTTTGATAGCTGCTTGTTATTCAGTTGATTTATTGCGTGATTTTCATCGTGCGAGTTTGCATCTTTAGATATGAGAGACAATTCCCCGATAATAAATGTTTCATTACACAAGATAGAAGAAATCGAAAAAGAGAGGAAAATAAACATTTTTAATGTTGCAGTTATGTATTAAAGAATCTTGGAATATTTAAGAGAGTAACAAAAAAAATGTACATGCTTTCTTATTTATATTATTTTTAATAAAAAAGATCAAAAGAAGAGGAAAGTATACACATGCGATACTTTGGAAATCACGTTGTAAACATTGTATATTAGAGACTTATGAAACATATCCCAACCATATAAGCGAAACGGGCAAGAGCAACTTTTACTCACCGAGGCGAAGTATATCTGTAATCCATTTGTAACGAGAAACGAAAGCCTTGCAAGGACAATCTTCTGAGTACCTAAATTTATACAGACGCAGGAGAGAGCTCACGCAACTCGCGAGGACGTGAATCGAAAGTCTGAGATTTGCGCACGATTAAAAAATCATGAGGGAAGAAATAACCGTACCCCTTGCCAAACGAGTTGATGGATCTAAGCACGAGGCAAACGACCGACTGAATATCGCGGGAATGAAATCAACAAACCGAGTTGCACGTAACGGTCGCTCATCGTACGCTTTCGCGTAAGTTTAGAACTTCCAGAGCACTTTAGGCGACAGAAGTGCACTAGAAGTCCGGGGGACGACGGCATCCGCAACCTTCTCCGGAGCGGAGGGCACTCACGTTCGCGTTCATGTTGAAACCGTATTTCGACGTTTCGAGCAGCGGCGGCGACTCGAAAAGTCAACAAAGGAAATAATATCGTGTCATCATATACCACGATACTCGATATACTCGATATACTCGAGTGACAGCTAGCTCGCTTGAGTTCTGGGAGCTGCTGACCATCGCGAGCGCGTCCATCAGCATCGCGGACGTTGCCTCTGTTAGGATTTGAAACGGAACAACCGGAACAAATATCTGGTGCAGCTGGCCCCCCTGGATGTTTTGACATTGAGTGCGTTAGGGTGCCGAGGTGGGGGGCGCGTGGTCTTGCTGCCTGCCGTGCGCCGGCGGCGGCGGGGGTGGGGGTGGTGTTGCTGTCTCGGGGGCCACCCCCGAGGCTAAGAAGGGTTCTGCCTTGCTGAAGCATCAACAGCAATATCAGCAGTCCCAAAAAGGACAGCAGAAAGGCCAGCAGCAACCGCAACAGCAATACGAGCGGCAGCAACAGCAGAAAAACCAGCGCCAGGAGCAGCACCAGCAGTCGCAGCAACGCCAGTATCAGCAACCGAAACGTGTCTGTGCAGCTCAGATTAAACAGCGGGCGCCTCTCAGCAATCTCGACGAGGATCTAGACGACGATCTCGACGACGAAGAGAAGGACGAGCTCAGGATAAGCGAGGAGGAAGATTACGCTAGGGAGGGCGGCACTCAGCACCGGTTGAGTCCGCGACTGCACGACATCGAGGAGGAGGACGATGAGGAGGGTCGTAACGTTCGAGAGAGGTCAGTTGTTATAACAGTTCCCTCCTTCGTGAGTTTCGATAGCGCTTTGCATTTCGTCACAGGTTAAACCGGCTCATTGAGTTCATTAGCGTTTCATTTCGATTCTCTTGGCGTCATCCAGACGCTAACGCTGACATTTACATGATATCCAGCTAGATCGACTCATTGATTATACCGTGTTCATGCTACATCTAGATTTAATTAAAACAGATTTATTGACATATTAAAATAAGTCTCTCGTTTAAATTTTTAAGTGCATTTAACAGAGCTTCTGATTGAGTAATAATCAAGTTGTATTCAAACGCGATTGGTTGATTTCTTCGATAAATACCGGTCGCATTATTATTCATTTGTCTTTTTCCGTTAAATACAAATGGTAATTAATGCACTGGCCTGCAAGCACTGATTTTTAACAATGTTCCACATTGCTGATATATTGTTGCATATTTCATTAATGTAAACATATCATGTTGTGCCGTGCAAACAAGGCTTTAAGTAACTAATTGTCGATTTAATTAAATATTCCCTTATGGTTATGCCGATAGAATGCATTAAATTTCGCGATTAATTAATGACGCTTTACCCTATGATCGCTATGCAATTAACCGTTGGTGGTATTTGCACATAATTCATGTATTATTAACATTACGTTAAGTATTTTATGAACTCAATATAGCATATCCATATAATATTCCGTGACTAATTTTATATGCGCATCTAGGCGTGAAAAATTCTTTTGCGATATTCATTTATATTAATGTTAAATTATACATCGCTTATGTGTTTAGTGCACATTGTTTAAATTATAATTTTTTTTATGATCGTGCGACCGTATGATCAGGCATTTCAAACGTATCTTTGTGAACTAAGACATCTGTTGCTGCGAAAATTTGCATCACTTGAAGAACAAACTTTCCCATCCTGCCCGTATGTGGTCGCTTTACTCATGTTGCAGTTTCAGTGTCTTAGGCTGGGACATTTCTCTATGTTATGTATATAGTATTACGTGCACACACAGGCAATCAAACTTACGATCGTTTCGCATATCGGCGTCGCAGCGAATCATGTTTACTCGCACGACTTTGTTGTTCATCCAATTTCACGGTACATTACAGTTGGCCAAAGTTGGGATTAGTTTCGGTCTCTAAGAATATTTGTTGAAGAAAGAGAAAAGTTATTAATACATTTTGGAAAGCAGTCATCCGTTAGTTGAATGCCAGTAAATAGATACAAGCGATGTGCATTCATATTACTAAAATAGTTTAAATATAATATTATGCAATATAATATGCTGATGCAATCAAAAGAAAAATATCTTTATATAATAAGTAACTTAGAACGCCAACACAACAATTTATTTCTTTATCAGTCCCTTCCATTTTTGGATGTTTTTTATCTTAAATATAATTTGAAGTTCCAGAAGTACCGAGTATGTTTGATTAACGATCTTCGATCATCTTTTCCGCACTAGGTGCGCGCGTTCGCTTACTGATTGATGCAGCTGGTTTAATAGATTTAACAATGTCACGTGTCCATTGTGCAACGTAGAGAATGACACAGAAGAATCTTCGGTACCTACCCATGCGTTGAAAGATAATCTCGAAGATGGGAAAATTTAATCTACCAGCTATTCATGTTCCATATCCGATTAAATGTTACAACTAGCTCGCATTGGATGCCTCGCGTTCCCGACGTAATTGCCCGAATCGAGAGTGGACAATGAGACGGATACATGCTCATCGGTTATCGGTATGCAACTTTTGGACTGTTTCCTTTTATTGCCTGTTCGAATCTTCTCTTTCAAGTTTTTCTTTCCGAGAGGTTAACAATACACTTATTTTTAGTCTTCCTGATCACGCGCGCGCGTACAGTTTTTGAATATAATAATTATAATATGAATAATTATAGTTTGAAAATGAAGGAATGGAGCGCATTGAGAATTAACAAAAGGACCAAATGAGGGTTGAAAGGATGACAGAAAAATTTTAAATTAGGTTACATTTCGTTTCAAAATATTTTACTAAAGCGGAAAAATTTACGGAAAGTATCGCGGGATGTATTATAATATTTCACACAGTTTTCGAATTTTATTAATATGTTTTACGAAAAAAGAACAGAAAGATAGATTACGTATAACGTATGTAAAAATAACTTATATTACAGAGAGAAAGGAGAGTTGAAGAGAGAACATAAAATGTAAGAGAAATAATCTCATTTGAATAGAGATGTAATTCACTGATCCGTCAAAACAGTCCACATTGAGGGTTAGCAATTGATAAACGTGGAAATTAATGTATCGCATTAATGTGGAATTCAATATGACGAGCATGAAGAGGAAAGTAGGTGGATAAGCGCGTTTGAGAGACCGGCTTTCATCATAGCGCGTCGATTTGCTCTTTGGATATTGTGAACTGTACCGCAGACCTTTGGACATTTGTATGAATGTGCAAGCTACAATGCACCACATAAGTATTATATGCGTACATGCATAGCCTGTTCTATCATCATATAATACTGAGCTAACAAGGTGGAAGGAATATCTGACATGGAAAAGAAAGCAAAACAGACATAACCGTTTCTTTCTGTTGCATTAAAGAAATACACAGTATTATGTGTTGTTACGCTGATTTCTACATGTTTTATTCAAAATCGTTCATACAACATCTCGGATCTTAGATTCCCTGTTAGTTCAGAGAGATTTATACGCAACATAATACTGTTCCGTTTTATCGTCGAGAAATACGAAAGGTCAGATATAAAAGTATTCGCTGTTTGAGTATCGCAAACACGTTAATTGCAATAACACGTAGAGGATTTTAACCCAGTTCAATAAAAGTAAATGAAATTTTTCTTGGCTGACTTTGTTGAAATACTAATGGTAAATGTATATTGTTTAAACAAGGACCATTTTTTCGAACGTTCGAAGATGAGAGAAAAATAGAGGAGAGATATTAGAAGAATATGTTTCTTTCACGAAAGGTGAGCAATAACTTCATATCGCCGAGGGATGACCGTCCAATCAGCCGCAGGAAACATCGAGAGCGTGTCCGAAATTTCCCCGAGTGGACGCTACCGACTAAATGGAATTACGGGGATGCAGGCGATGCGGGCTAACGGGAACACGAAGCGAACACGTATCGAGAGCACGAGCTTCAAAGCCTCCCGTTAGACGTAGCACTTGTCATTACAACGCGCGGATACTCACTTCAATAATCGCGTAAAATACGATTGCGTGAGAGAATCCGTCGCGTGTCGTTAATTAAATGACTCTTTGATAGTGCGAGATATCATATTTCGTATTAACAAAGTAAAAAGTCAATTGTAAAGGGGTCGCGTTAATCGTATTGATCTTGCATGATGTTCAGTTAATGCCGCAACTTCTTTAAGTGGAATTATTGATGCAAAGATTCGTCATATTGATTAGATTATAGAAAAGATAAAATACTTATTTTTATTTAGAAAAATAGCCGCCATTCACTTCAATACATTTTCTCCATCTGGAAAAAAGTTTTGTAGATTTAAAGACCTATGCAACTTTGAAATTAATCTCAAATATCCTTAAATTGTTCATAAAATTTTCAGATTTTGGCTTAAAATCTTTTCCATCGTATTATTTTCCATCATATTATCTTTACGCGTGAAAGATTTATTACTTTCTGAGTCTAAGTAAGGAATTTACGTCATAGATATCAATGATGTGTCATTATGCGAGTTTTCGTTTAAAAACTAAAATTGCGTCTCCAGAAGACAGAGACGCGGTGGACAAAAAAGAAGACTGAAGAGTCTTCGGGAAGGGCCTTCGCGAAGTCCTCGGTATGACAAGACATGTAATCTCTATTACTGAAATAAAGAGAGTTTGTTTGAAAGGTGACGAGTTATTCTTCGCGCGTGAGTGCTTGTAAGTGCCGTGAGCGTTCGCTCGGATGAAATATTTTGAGGGTACGGCAAGAAAGAGACACCGAGGACAACGTGAGGCCGAAGACTCGGAGGTCTCTGCTCGCTAACCTGAGGCAGCAGTTCAGGATGGGACAAGGAAGAGACCTCGCGGGCATTACCGCTAAGGGATTGTCGGGACGACAATCTCGTGAGGAGAAGAGTAATGTTGTGTCCGGGGGTGGCTTCGTGTGGAGAAGTCATCCGGTATATCGGATGGTCGATTGTCGTCGATGGCCCGTGAGAAGACAGGCGTCTCCTGGAGACGGAGACACGGCCGATGAAAAAGAAAACTGAAAAGTCTTCGCGGAGTCTTCGTGGAGTCTTCGGTGTGACGAGACGTGCAATCTCTGTTACTAGAATAAAGAGAGTTTTTGCTTTTTAAGTTAACGAGTTGTTCTTTGCGCGAATGTGTGCTTGTGAGTGCCGTGAGGCCGGACACAACAATATTATATAACAATCGTTAATCTAAAATACGGCCGATATTGCTTATTTACCATTGATTGCGGTTTTCCTCTTGTAGTTTGTAGCGGCTTAACGCTGATGATGAGTGTCCATCGGTTTTACGCTAATGACCGTTGCTATTAAGTGTCTAAGTACGTACGTGGATTATCAGCGATTAGGTGATTTAAACGTGAAATAACCAATATTGCACGCACGTATACGTGTATGATGGCACGTGAAGAGCATACGAGTGCGAGAAATATTGTAATTATGACTGCAATAGATGTATTAATTATTTGCAAGAGCACTCAGTATGCATTATCTGCGGAAATTTATCAGGCTAATTTGCATATAAAATCACTATGCACCACGTTACTGCGAAAATGAGAACGGTTGGGACGGAAATATAAATTAGAAGCACAGCTACACAGACAAGCTTCCTCAGGTTACTGAAGGGAACATGATCGAACCAATAATTAACTTGTCTCGAGGAATTAAAAAACGGCTAACGTAATTAATGTAGAGGGAATACTTATAAGACCTTCGTTGATAATGATGCACAAGAGGATGAAAAAGCGTGATGATTGCGAGCTTTTAATCAATTATTCTCTCCTTTCGCTACTCCGTATACATCGCGCCAGCGTTGAATTAAACAGAAGTCGTCTCAAATTTAATGGACAAGAAAGATTAGTTGCCTTTGAATGGTACAATTAATTTAATTATCTTTGAACGTGAGACGCAAGTATTCGAGGAACCTTTCCGATATCACATACATTTGATTGACCCAAATTTTAGCGAAAGTGCATAACCGAACGACCCAAGAATAATTTGTAAGCACACGTAATCGATTTGTGGACTCAAGTAACATGTAAACTATTCGAAGCGCAGATCTGCCAAGAGTCTAACGCTTCACAGACTTCATGTTTCTATCTTCGACTTGAGGATGTGGAACGTGAATCGTTGCCAGCGAGCGCGATTTGAATTATAACGCCATAATGGTCGTATCCTGTCCGCCGCGGAATAGACCGTCTGGTAAGCTAATTCCGAAGCGAATCTCGTATAATTAGAACGCGAGAGTAGGCCCTATAGAACTGGAGCATGCCGCGGGCGCGGTATGCATCTCCTGCGCTGCACCTACCGCACGTGTGCGGATCGAGGCCGAGTTGAGACCGAATTTTAGTTCGCTACGCGACTACATCGGGCGGATATGGTAGAGAAGGTGGGATTCAGACTATTTCCTTTGACGTTATTCCCGATTTCAGCCCCGCGTATTAGCCTATCTATGCGGATAGGCGCGCGCGTACGTGCGTGCACATTGCGCTGGTACATACACGTATTATGCAGGGATTTCCTATATAACAACGATATAGTCAATGATTAATTTCGACATATTACAGCGATCGGAGATTTTGAATATATATATATATATCACTTTGTCTATATCTATTTATTTTTCTCGCAAGATTGGTTCGCAGTACGTCACAGTCGATTCAATAAATCAGAGATTCGCGCTCATGATTCAGCATGCATCGTGCAGTTTGCAATATCGAACCGACTTATTCTGCGTCGCAAAGCAACCTGTTGATGTTCCGCGCACCATTAAAATTGTAGTCAGTAGCAACGGCCGATTGGCTATCAACTTGCAGAAATGTACAGCGTTTTGTAACGGCTATAGTGAGCCCGAGGGATTACGTTGTCGTATTTACAGACGCGTACGCTTGGTATTGTATTATGACAAACGTGCCGAACTCGCGTCTGAACAGAGCAGGGCTCATCGATGAAAAGCGAACCGTGCGCGGAATTCCGCCGGTACTGACGTAGCGGAGATACGTCAAAGAGCTGGCTCGACAGCGATAACTCAGGATTTGTCGACGCAGGATAAGCCTTTACGTGTCAACGCGCGCAAAAATGGCGGGAACAGAGCGCGCGAATGCCGATGCTCGGAGAGCTCTTTGCAACATGGCAGAGCTGGTTGAATTGAGTACACTCTATGCGGATTAATAAAGCTGACCTGTAATTACGTGTGATCCACAACTAATATGGCAGTAATAATTAATGATTTTCCCCGAAATGTTACTCGCGTTGACACGTTCATCGGCGACAAGCGTGATGCGGTTATTTCCACGACACGACGGTACAATGCATCGGCCGTATTGATTATTTGCGTGCAATGAAAGAGCTCGACACTAATGTACCAAATTTCCTCGTCTATTTACGTAAATTTCGTTTTAGTGTTATGCCGTAGTCAGCGCAGCGTATCAGAAATTCGCACGAAGTTATTTTGCTCATAAAATCTCAGGCAATTTTCATCGCGCTGTAAAATTATACGCTTCCAGGCTCTGCGCCAAATCTATTTTTTCACTACGTTCAATTTATGGTGAATCTTACGCACTGACAGATTATGCGACTTATAAGCGTTTCGCAATTATCCCGGGCGACACGCCAATATTTACATGCCACTCTTTGCGTCTCTCCAGTAACTCATGTGTTCCACTTTGTGCAGATAGGTGCTTCCGTGCCGCGGCATTCTTGTCGAGAATTACTTTCGTACGTTTCGGAGTGCACGTGGGTGGATCGCACATGCGACGTGCGATCTCACGGATCCATTATATTCGCGTTTCCTTGAGTATTCTTGGAAGCTCGCTGCTGTATTAGCGTTCATCTGATCTTCGTCCCCGCCGTTTCCCTGTCATATTACGCACAATGACAAGTGCAAATAAAACAATAAAAAGGAAAAAAAAAGATAAGCAAGGCATGATTTTCTGCGCAGGGCAATTCAACCTTGATCTCTCGGGAATCCTCGGGTCTAAGGGCACAGGCCACCTTCGTCGTGGCCCATTTCCTAAGCACATTCGGTCACCGGAGCTATACCGAGTTGGGAATCTTGTGACAGGCGCGGCATGCCATGTCACATTACATACTGTAACATGCTTGACACCCACGGTGAGAATACCTTGTCGGGATCAGATTAGGATTGTTGGCGTTCTAAGGAAACTACTTTGCATTCTATTGTTTTGCGGCAGATGGAATAGATAACGGTGATTACGCATTTATGCGGCAGTATTGATCCGGACAGCTTTTAGGTACACAACTTGATACGATGACCCAGGCGGGTTAATCGTTGTAATTAATTCAGATATCGTCTGGAGAGAACGTCGGATAGCTCGACCCTTACTAGCGCAGCATTAATTCTGTAATACGACGGGCGTAACGAATTTAAGTGTTAGAGCATGGTTCATATCTAATCCACGTATAAAATTGTTCGAGAAAATTTTGGAGAAAGGAATTACATCTAAAAAACAAATTACACATTTAATACAACGCTTTAGTACACGATATTGCACTTTTACCGCGTTATATTTCAGCCCATTATTTTTAATGAGAGGTTTCTCTACTCAGTTTCAAACTAAGTTCCTTAGTGATCGATTGTTCCTACTTAACGCCGAAGTTTTGATGGAATCAGCAAGAACAGCGAACAGAGATGAGGACAAGGATCGGAAAGAGGCGATTAGAGGGATGACGGGGTAGAAGGGAAAAGTGCAAGTGGGATTTTTTCGACGCAGCAACAGATGTTTTTTAAACGTTCGAGGTGCTTTCGCGAAAGAGCTACGGTATATCCCGTTGATATGCCATTGCCTTTTTGAATACCTTCTGCAGACCCTACAAGAAATCGCCTACCCCGAGCAGCGGCGGCAGCAGGACGGGTTGGCGTTCCCGCAGGAGCATCACGACGGCAGGCGCCCCAGGTGGGCACCAGCACCACGTGATTGCTAGTGCCGCCGCGACGGCACAGGCCAGGATGCAGGCCGAACAGGGCAGCATCGGCGAGCTACGTGGCTACCACAACCTGCGATCCCGCAGGCATACCTTGGCCAACGTACGGTGAGTGTTTCGATCTTACTCCCTGAGGCGCATCGAGAGATTCGTAGGCGGCAAAGATGAAACGCATTAACAATTAGACGTATGAACGGTTGAGAAGACTGAACTTCGAGATGTCTTTGGAACGTCCGTTTGGAGATATTCAAAAAGTTGCTTATGAAAAATTCTGCACGGTGAATTTTTATTTTGTACAAAAATGTTTATTTATAGGTTAAAAAAAGAGAGTTTGTGTGCTGTTGCATCTGTTGAATTTGTGTTGCAAAATTTTTTAGATTACATTTCACGTATATAGAAGGAAAAGATTCGATTTACAAATCGATAGCTTGGATTGATGTACGATTTTGATATATTGTATTTGATATATTGATACATATACAGACACATACACAGGCGCGTACATGTGCACGTACGCTTTCAAATAATTTGCAAATGTGATATCCGATTCTATTATTTACGTTACTTCGTTTTATTGTTACGATACAGTTTAACAGTGAATGGATTAAAAGCGTGGAATACATGCGCTCGTATAATGTAATTATTCGTATATGTAGCATTAGTGAATATCATATTATTGAAAATTGCAAATAATCTTTCCGTCATTTTCTTTATTCTCTCTTAATTCTTTATTAATTCACACACGGCAAAAATAAAACTACCGCGACATTCTATTCATAAATTCCAATTAAATTTTCCATAAAATATTTTTCATATTTTATTAATATTCTCACTGTTATTCATTCTTTTAATCTCTTAGCTCATTGTCATCAAAAAGTAATTTACCACTTTTTGCAATATATTTTTTCCGCATATAATTTATCATTATATTACATTTTTTTAAAATGAGAATTAGATAATTATATAATAACGTTTAAATATTATACAAAACTAAGATACCAACTCGAATTTTTTATTGTACGAATTACGTATTGTTATGTCATTAATTGAATAGAATGAAAAGAATCATGTGTGGGCTAAATCCGCGCAATAGCAATTTCCTTTTCTAATTGGCTCTACATCACTCTTCTCTAATTTGTAACAAATACAACTCGAAGAAAATAGCTTTACGGCCAAGGATTTTGTATCTTCTAAAGTCGGTAAATTATCTTTTATTTTTTGATCGATAGCGTTAGTTTTTTGCTTAGGTATCTTAGCCAAGCAACTCTGATCTCTTTTTTCGACAGTTTTTGTTCGGGAAACAGCTCGACATGGTTTATCGGTTAATGTCGCATAGCTGCAGCTTTCCTGATCGCGAGAAATCTTTTTAATGATCTTCTTGATGTGATACCTCTGGTGCGACATCTTGGCCTGGATTCTCACTTTGCAATCGGGACACAATCTATTATGCGGTATCGGCCGATCGATTTTGGGGGGAATAAATATACGCTTGAACGCAGCCGCCGCCGCAGGCGTTGCAGTTTTCGCATCAATTTGTGGTTGAATCTCCAATTTGGGTCTTATCGACAGCGGTGACGACGTTCTACCGCACAAGCAACAGTTGCAAACCGTCTTGCCCATTTCGTCGGACTTACCACTATAATTAATCGTCCTAATCTCGCGCTCTGTGTCCGGTCGCGTTAGTCCGGCAGCGATCTTTATGGATCGTAAAAGTTCATTCGTGGGCACTCTCACGCGTTCTCTTTCATCCCTTACAACTTGCTCGTGGCTAACGTGGCTCGTTTTATCCGTCTGTGATCCGATGCCGGAGGTTGTGACGGTCGATTGGTCCTTTAAGCGTTTGCGCCCGAGCATTTTTCGGCCGGTTATTTCAGGACGGTCACCAGCGGTTTCGGCGCTCGATGCTGTTAGCTTGGCTGGTTTAAAATATTCGCTAATAATTCGTACCAGCGGCGGTTCAGCGGCTGTAACCGTTTGCGTGGTTATTTGCACGAGTTCTGTTTGAACGACGTCAGTGCGCGTAATCTCGACCTGCTTCGTGGTCTCGGCTGGTGGTCGCTGCAAGTGAAGGAAACATATATTCGAGACGTCAGTTGCTCTCTGTCAACGTATAGGATGTCTCAGAATAATCTGGGACATCCTACGTTGATATCGCGCATATATTTCTCGGGAAGATATTGCAATCATATTTTTTCAGTAGTAGTTTATCGAGAAGCAATTAAGCATCGCGAACTGTTACTAACCGAACAACATTCTATGCAGGCGTGTCTCATTGCTGGTATAATGTGCAGCAATTCTTTTTCCTTGATCTTTGCTATGACGAAATACGGCTGTGCCATTAATCGAGGATCGATTGGTATAGCTAACATCTTTGGCTCAGATGGTTTTGTCTCAGCAACTGGAACTTTTTCTTCTACTCTGACTTCGTCTACGACGATTTCTGGTTTTTTCTCTATCGGTACTTTTTCCTTTTTGTCGTCCACTGCTGATACCGTGGGTAGCGCAATTTCCGCCACTTCCACAGTTTCCGGTATTCCCTCTTTCTTTAAGGGCAATATTTCTTCTTTTTCTCTTTCTTCGTATACTTGTTGTATTTCGATTAATTCTGTTTTGGGTAATTCTACTTCAACTAATTTTTCTACTATTGGTAATTCTACTTCTTTCTTTACTATTGTTGGAGGTTGTATTACTGGTTGAACCGTTTCAATTTCTTCTTTTACCGTATCCGGGATTAATGATGGTTCTTCTACTTTGATTAATTCTATTTCGACTAATTCTTCTGTTACAGGTAATTCTTCCTGTTTTACTAGTGGTGGTTGTATTACTAGCTGAACAGTTTCAAGTTCTTCTTTTATGACGTCAGCGATTGGTGATGGTTCTTCAACTTCAATCGCTTTCTCTTTTATTTCGTTCGTAATCACCGGTAATTCGGCAACTTCAATTTTTTCATGTATTATATCTGTTACTTGTATAGGTTCTTTCATCTTGACTTTGTCTACTGTTTCTATATCCTGAATCAATGGTTCTTCGACTTTAAGTTTTTCTTTTTCTGTATCTAAGATTAATGGGAGCTTTTCAACTTTAATTACATCTTCTACTGCATTTGCAATCGGTACTTCTTCAACGTCTGCAATTGGAAGTTCTAATTTTTCTTTTTCAGTTGAATCCACGAGTGGTGAGACTTCCTCCGGTTCCCTAAGTTCCTTTACTTTTTTCATCGCTATGGTTAGTATTGCTTCTTCTATGATATCTGGTTCCACTTCTTTTACTTCTGCAATAGGTGGAACTGCTGCAGCAGGCGCAGCTTCTGTAATTTCTTTCGTTTCTATGATTTCCACATGTGGTGCCGTTTCGTCTACGTCTACCATTTTAATTTTATTAAGTTGTGAAATTTCCTCTAATTTTTCTAATACGGGTATTTCAAGTTTATGATCATGTTCATTAATTTCCTTTGATACTGGTAACACTTCCTTTACTTCTATTTTTTCTATTAACACTTCTTTTTCTATTACTGCTCCTTTTGGGATGTCTTCTATTTTTTCATTATTTTTCACGTGGTTAGATATAACTTCTTTTTCTTCTTTATTTTCTACTTTTTGAGGAGCTAATCGCTTTTCTTTGTCTGTAGAATTCACAATTTTATTATTTTCTACTGTTTCCGCGACTAATTTTTTATCTGTCAAATCTTCGATTGTTGCGTCTTCTTTTACCTCATTAATTTGAGATATTTCAGCTTCTTTTGCATTCTGCATAGTTTCTTCGACTTGTATCGTTTCTTTGAGTTCTTTTCTTTCAATTTCTACTTTATTTGGCACAAGTTCATTCAGCTGTAGGACCGTGTTGCCTTTCAAATCTTCTTCGATGGGAGTTGTGGGAGGTTGAAAGGAATCTTCTATGGAAACCACTGTAGAGGGTTCCATGTCAGTGAATATTTCCTCTTTCGTAAGCTTAGGTAATAATTTTGATTCGGCAAATTCTACTGGGGAGTCCTCTTTCACCGATATTTCTTCTGCTGTGATTATTGTTACATCTTCCTCTTGTATCTTTTTAGGTTTTATCTAATAAAATATAATTGTAATAATACAATAACTTGTAATCTAAGACTTTTAATCAAATTAAGAGCATTTTCGAAATCTTACGCACATTTTTTAAATCATTAGTTAATAATAATTCAGAAACTGATGATAATGAATATGATGTTGATCTCTTACCCCGACATATGCACTGACTTCTTTAACTAGGATATCGGCATCTTTTTTCACTGCGTGACAATCAGGATGTTTCTAAAAATATAGAACAGATATTTTGTTAACATTAGTATTAGGAATAAGTATTTTCTTACTGAACGCTACATTTTTATATTAATATTAACATTAGTTAAAATATATATCAGGACAATTCTACATATATAATTGTAATATCTTGTAAATTCTAATTTGTATAGTGCAAATTGTGTGTACCGCTACTTTCTCGCGAATTATATCGATTGTATCGACCCACGATAGAATTGTATCTCGTTGTATTACGATGTCTTGATCGATTTCCTTCTTTTTTATTTCCGGCATTTTAACGTCATCTGGTATCGTTATTGGCCTATCAACCGTGATGTCTTCCTCAATCCCACGCGTTAGAGTTTCTCTAGCTGGCTTCACATCCATAACTTCAGCAACCAATGTTTCTGCCTTTTCCCTCTCGAGAACTTTAATACTAGGAGTTTCATCTACTTTTTTTTCTTTTTTTTCGATATCTTTGACGATGTCATCCGTTTTTTCTTTTAATTCTTTTTGAAATGGTTTCTCTCGTTCCTGTTCGCTTACGACCAACTTTCTATCAAGTTCCTTCGTTGGTGCAGGCGGTTCTATTCCCAACGAAGTTAATTCCTCATCCGTCATACCAGTAGGCGAAGATACTACGTCATTGCATACGAAATCAGGCGCGCACGGTTCACCGTCATCCTTATAGAGATCCTCTAACGAGTCTAACTCGGCCAAGTATTCCCGAACTTCTTTGAATCTCTGCTCCTCATAGGCAAAATCTTCCGGTTGAACTATGCCTTCTGCATCTTCGACTCGCACGAGATCCACCGGGCGATCGATACCGATATCAGTCACTTCAGGTATAGCCGAGACGTATTTATCATCCCCGATGACAGCCGCTTCGACATCGGCGTCGATCAAAGCGATTCTCGCTAACGCTTCTTCGTCTGCAACTTCGACCTTTGTCAACGTCTCCTCGTCCGCAACTTCGACTTTCACTTGAACTTCCATGTTTTCCACCGTAGCAACATCGTCCACTTTGCCTATCGGACGATGCACAACTTTAACCCTCGCGATAACTTCCTTATCTGTCACCTTCGCGACGTCGTCGTCACGGCCTATCATGGCCTCGACTTTCTCGATACTCAAGAACTTCTCCAACTCCGCCCGGCATGCGGCCATCCGAGTCCGACACTTCTCCAACGCGTCTTCCAACTCGCACACGCGTTCTGCCAATTGCTGATTCGCCGCAGTTTTCATTTCCAATTGCTCTTGCAGCGCCCTCGTCGCGTTCATCGTGTCGCTCTCCATCTTCGACCAGAGCTCGTCGGCCTGTTGAAGTGTTCTCATGTAAGCTTCCTCACGTCGTTCCAACTCGGCGATGTCCCTTTTCATTGTTATCTCCTCTTCCGCTAGTCGCTGCAGCTTTTCCAGGCACTGAATGTCTCCGGATTTGATGGACGTCACGCTGGGCACTTTGTCGAGCCATCTCTGTTTGCATTGCGTATCACCGCACTCGCCGTAACGGCACGATTCGTCCATCTCCGGTTTCTCAGTCGTTTCTCGTAGAATCCTGGTTTCCTCGTTCAAACGTTCCATCGCGCACTTTTGCTCCTCCTGAATCCTCCTGACTTCCTCGAGCTTTCTTTTTCGCTCCTCGAGCGTGGTGAGCTTCTCCGACCAGAGATTTCGCGCTTCCTCCACCTTCTTTAACGCCAGTTTCCTCTCGGCCTCGATCTCCCGCACCCTACAATCGTAATGGCGACTCGGCGTGCTGCGGCAGGAGAGCTCTCTCGTGTCTTCAAATTGCTTCTCCAGGATGTGTTTTATTCTACAGACGGGCGCACCTTGCGCCATCCGCCAGATATTCCACACCATCACCGCCGGCATCGAGCACTCAAGCATGTCCAGCCGTTGTCGCAGATTACCTTCTACCTTCTCCAATTCCTTTCTGCGCTGCTCCCGTTTGCCGATTATGTCGCGGAGAGGACGCCGTTGACGGCGTCCATCAGTCACCGTCACGTCACCGATTTTAGTCTTTTCCCGATCTTTAGCGTTACACTTCGATCCGCCGGACGGAAGTTCACCTCGAATCGAACGCGTCTTGTCAAGCTGATCGACAGAGTTTATTTTCGCGAACGTGCCTTCTTTACACTCTCGAACAGATTTATTTCCTTTCTTGCTGTCATTGATTTCCTTAGAATAAGATTTTGATTCAGTCGTCCTCTTTAATATTTCATTATTTTCTTTCCTTGAAATCTTGCGTTCTTCTCCAGAAGAATTTATTCCCTTCATCGTAAAGCTCTCTTCTTTTTCTGGTATGGACTTTATTGTAAAAATCTTTGTCTCGTCAGATTTACGTTTCGTTTCCATTGCATTGTTTTGGTCGATGTTAGTTTCTAACAGATTTTTAGTAGAGGCTTTGTCGGTTTTCATATTTCACTTTTGGAATGCCTTAAGGATTTAGCAGTATTTTTTCGAAGTTTGCGTACAGCGAATTTAATCTGTCTATCGAAATGTAGGTTAATTTATTTCATTATTAATTTTCTGAACATCGGCCTGTCAATATGATGGGGAATGTAACTGCACAATTGCTAGAATTTATGTACATCTTTACATTTTCCTGGATTGTTTTGGTTTTGGAAAATTTAATTTTGTGATTAACAGTTTTACACGAAGTGATTGCAGAATGCTCTTCCCATCTCCGTGGTTACTTCTTTTTGTTTGGAGATCAGGATATATTCATTAATCATGCTAAAGAATTTAGTGCAATTTCTAACGGACTTATCTGGCCAATTATCCACACTGGCGTCGTCGCGCGCGTACATTATCTTCGCGATCATTAAATCATGTCTCGCGGTCTGATGTATGAGATACGTCTAGCACTCATCGTTGGTTGCGCGAACGCACGAGTTACATTTTCATGGAAAACGCACCATCAATTTTGGACTGGTTCCAACGCGAAGCAGATTCTGTCGGCAGATTGCCGCAAATCATTCATGAGATTTGTCATAGTATGCGATTACAGCTTTCGATATCGTCCTGTCGTAAATCTCGGTCCTTGATATGAACGTATCTGCATATCTATTAGCTATCTCGAGCATTGAGTTACTAATTACGGTTGCTTAACTTGACTCGGCGTCTTCATTAATAAGATCCATGCTTTGCCACGCTTGACGGATATTGAAACATCAAAATTGCGAAACGGAAATTATTCATATGTAATAAAATATTTTCAGTGTTTCTCTCATGTATGGATTTTACAGTAGCTTGTTCCAATATAACGATACGAAATTTTCGATATCCGGTGAGGCATCAAGAGATCTGAAATATCGAACCAACGGCGACCTTTGCCCATTGCTAGAAACTACTTGTCTTTATTGAATCAAGCGAGCATCGTGTGATATATCAGCCTTTTCAGCCTAAAGTGCACGTCGATTTTTACCGTGGTTACGACAGTGCAGGGCAGCGTCCAAGGATAACTCTGAATAAATCTGCAAAAGGCCTCTATATATTCCAACCTTTATCCATCAGGCGAAAACCAACCTGAATAAGAAGTTACTTCACCTACCCTCGACTTTCTTTAACTCACATTTTCTCGTTTATACACATTCTCTATATTTTTCCTCTCTCTCACTCTTTTTCTCTCTATTTCTCGGTTTCTCTCTCTTCCTCCATGTGACCTCCCTCCGTGCCCCTCACAAAATCAATAGTACCAGTATGCCGAGTTTATCCTACTCCAGAGTCAGAGTGGAGATTCAAAATTTGACATTACGATCGAAACCGCAAGCAGAAGAGAACGGAGTTTACATTGACTTGTAGTAGAAGTTTCCGATGGAATCTTGGACTGGGTAAGACCTTCTCCAGGACCTATCTGCCACTGTAATTTCGTCCGATTAACAAAAAGTTTCAATTGATTTTGAAACTTTTTGGGGAATGCGCTTTTTCAATTTAAGAAAGATTTTCGCGATTAATCGTCACCCGAGAGCCGCTGAACGCCAGAGCAACTTTATAAACTGCGTTAAGCGCTCGCGGAAACTTCGCCGAACTGCGTGGAATATCTCGAGAATATACTTTCGAATTATGCTTGTCGGGACCTGCAGAGTACCGTTGACTCACAATAATACCGGACAAATTGAGTTTTAAATACGCAGATTTATCCATAAATTTTACTCGATTTTAATTGGACCATTCTGCAGTTGCATATATTTGCCATTAATAACAGGTATAAGATATATTTGCATAATTGTATATCTATCTGTGGTAGTATATGGTTATGCACAGACAATATTAGTAACTCAAATATTTGAGTTGCAATTTGCTCAAATCATTTAAATCTATTTATATAAGCAATGTGAAGAATGTTCATGACATTTGAGTATCTCTTCTATATATTATTTTTGTATTGCTATTTAGATGTACAATATCCTTTTTCTCTTTTTTCCGATAGAAATTTTATAACCGGATGTATCACCACCGCGCGGTCAACGTAAAATCTTAATCGATTTTAAATTCTTTAAAGTTTTATAAGTTTTTTGATTTCCCTGGAGAGACTACCGCATCAAAACCATATATCGACGTTCCGTAGAATTGAAGTATAGAGAGAATCTCTTGTGACGACTTAAAATGTACAAAACTGTCAGATGTATATAACTTCCTATTTTTACATGTATAAAATATAAAGGTATACATATGTAGATAGATAAATAGATAGATAAATTGTTTAATATAAAACTTACATTAAAAATCAGTAATAACATAGTTTATGTCTATGCGAGAGAAATAAACCGTGTTTATAATTATGAAGAACTTTCAAATCATTTGGGGAAAGATTTGAGAAAACGTTAAATTTGGCAAATTAAATTTTGAAAGCTTAAATATATTCACAATATGTGTGCTATTTTTTTGGATTAATTTTAAGTAAAATTTTAAGTAACATAATGGCTTTGAAGCAAATATACATAGATAAAATTAGCTTCAGATTCGTTTACGGAAGTCACAGCTCAGAGAAAACAGAGAAAAAAGAGAAATGATTCCTCATACGCTGCACATGTATGTATGTACATGTATGTATGTCGCCGTCTACAAGGGCGCGTGTAAAGAATATACATGGAGGTATTTCAGTTTGTGACAGTTGGAAATTCTTTTGGTCGTTTGAATGTGGTTAAATCTCCTGCGGAAGCACTAGACTCGCTCGTCTCGTTGCCGGCATCGGATGCGAAATACAAAGGCAGGATCCGATTATTCAAATAATTCTGTCTTAGAATACTGCCGACTGCGGCGAGACCTTCTTTTTCCCAACTTCTTAACGAGTTTCCCACTTCTCGCAGTCGGTGCACAGTTTTTTTAATGACGAAACTACTGTGACATTTTCGCAGACACTTTTCCATGTTTCCGTTCTTGCAAATCGGTCTTAGCTACTTAATTAAATCGACGTCAAATATTCTGTTATTCCTTAATATCTCCTTGTGTCTCATTACTCACAATTGAGAAGACTGTTGTAATATGATAATCTTTATTTGATCAACTATGGATTTTCTTTCAGCAAAAATTTGAATACCGCCTGTTGTTTGCTCCGTTATCTATATAACAATTTTTATTTTAATAAAAATTGTTTATTTATCTGAAACTTTAGCATTTAGTCAAACAAGAATTTGTTTATTAATTAAAAAGAATTAAGATATTACATACTCGCATTTTCTTTAGATTTTTTCAGAATGTCTCTCTTATTTGTCTCTTATCAGATAGCATATAATTATACTTATTTTTATCAACAACACAAATATTCCTTCTCAATAATTCGTTTCTATTGATTATCGATATGTGTAGTACGTACATTGCATATATATATATATATATATATATATATATATATATATATTAGTAGTAATAGAATGTATGTACTTTAGTTGTATGTAAAAATGCATGTAAAACTATGCGCAGAATTTCTGTGTAAGCATTTTTCAATATCGTATTTTGGATATCTTTGGAAAAATTCCTTAATGGAAGTGTAATATACCTCGCCAATCATTTATTTAAATAATCCTCACGTAACCACTGAAAAAACCCAATCATTGGTGAATCGGTAGGACAAAAATCATCTTCCTTCGTCTTCGTCTTCCGTCGTAACGGAAATAAGCCAGCATCATCGTTTGTAGATTCGACTTGCCGTTTCCATGTTGGCACCTGATTGGAAAGTTCTTCAGATTGCTTTTATGTGATCGACTAAATATAGGAAATGGTCGGATCAACCGTCCTTTAAGCGTCTATAATAAGGTTCCGATCAAATTTTTTCTTGATTCGAAAATTAGATAAAAGTTCTTTGCTGAAAACACTTAATACGCACGCGCTCGCGCGTGCACAGACACGTACATAAGACATGTGTAATTTAAGTACATTACATGGAATAATTTGAGCGCTCATTCGTTTTCTTATCTGCTATCTACAGTTCAAAGTTCCGCTTTTGTCAAGTTTCCATCTCGGCATCTATCTCTCGTATTCGCTTCACAGAGATGAAATCTTCCAAAATCCCAGATAGGAATAAGATGGAAAAATCAGATTTCTTCCACGAAAATTTAAAAAAAGAGTACGCGTGCTTTTTGGTGAATTAATGTGAAATGTGACGGACAATAGATTAAGCTAACGTAGATCGCATCAATTAATCTTGTATCAAATATAGCATTTTGATTTTCAATTTTAATTAAATTGTATATAATTTTATTGTTAAATATTATCAATACATCATGTTGAGTTGATTAAATAGCTAAATGTTAAGTATAAGCATAAGTCTATAAAATTACCGCCTAATCGTAATTCTTTACTATTTCACGATAAAATAGCATCAGAACTTTAACTGGATCTTTCATCTGATTTACACGACATCACCTGGTATCACACACTATAACTTGGATCTGGTTCCTTTTTGCTTATTCAGTCTCATATGCTAGAATAATATTGCTTTCATACTAGTACGTGTCATGTCACAGTGCCAACGTACACAGTATGTAATGTACTAGTACTGTCAGCGAACTTGTGCATTCACTGATTCTAGTGCATAGCGCACGACACGACGCAAGGTCGAGATTTCAGTATGAATTCCATTCGTTAGGCCGGCTGAATATCTCAATCTGTGGCGACTTGCAACGAAATGATGTTAAATATCAGAAATTGCAATATAAACAAATAGGCAGAAAATATTAAAAGTAATAAGAATATATTCAGTAAAATAACACAAGAACATTTGCTACTAAATTATTTCATTGCAGGGAAGAGACATTTTTTTTGGAAACGGATCGCGTTAGTTAATCTATTAATGCGAAATCTCGCACGAATGTATGTGAACATTTAGAATATGTTTTGCACGGAAATGAGTAGTAGCGAGCAGGTTTTCAATTTAATAATAAATAGCGGAATCCGCATGCAACACTCTAAAATATAACTTACAATATACAGTACAGACATAGTACAGTATAGACATAGTAGTATATATTATATAATATTTGATAGCATTTAATCGTCTCTAGCAGTGCAGACTAATAGTGCTTTACTACATAATTCATCAGATTCAGATCGTAAATTCAATATCGTACAAATCCGATATCGTCAGGAGACGAGTAATATTAGAAAACTGTAATGGACGTTCGCATTTCTCTCGAAATTTTCGAAAGGAACATCGGATTCAGGCAGTAGTCGTTAAAATTACAAGCCGAGGTTTCTAGAACGCGTTCTATAAAATGTAATTTATATTCCACATAAATTTCCCATTTCCATAAAGTAAGCGCATATGTCGTGGCGATACACGTCAGCTGATACGTGACGAGCGCGCGCGCGAGAATTAATTGCATATTACGGACAAATTTAATGATATCGGACTGGAATTTTCGTCAAGTCCCGACGAAAGTTCTTGTCGGTTCTGCCCGGGAAACTGCCTTTTCCTAACGGTCGACAAATTTCGTCGGAGAGATAAACGGAAAGGCGAGACTAGTGTCTTCGCTTGCAGAGTCGTATCTCGCATGTACAGCGGCAGGCTCGGCCGCGTATAACAATGCAGGGGTACCCCGACGTGATTCCACACCCTTAAAGTATGTAGGTTAGACATGACGTCATGACCCGCCTTGTGACGTGCACCCCCGAGTAAAATATGCAGTGATGCACTCGAGCATCCCTCTCGTACCTTAGCGGTCATTGGCACCCGCTACAATGAATCGCCGAGGCCAAAGCGGCGTCAGCGACGTTGCGGGCGGCGACTCTTTTAGAAAGTATTTGCCTCTCCCTCCTTCTCTTTTCCTGTCTCTCTCCTTCTGCCTGCATCGTACGTATCCTAAACACCTTACAGCGGGTAAAAAATTCATCCGACGTAAAGCTCGCCTCTCGCTCGCCACCGCTCGGCAAATTGTGTTTCAAACCACGGAGAAAAGGAAAACCGTTCTTTTTTTTATCACTCTATAACCCGTGTGTTATAACGTCGAACGCAATTTCTTACCGGGGCAATTTCTTCCCAGCGCGACGCCGCGACCATCCATCTCGACGGTAAGAGACACGGCAATAATCGTGATTAACATAGTGTTTTCCTTTTAACGGGAGAAAAGTTTTCTTGGATGCTTTGACATTTATTTTAAATTACGAAGTAACGTGCGTAATCTCGAATTTGCTGTGAAATAATTACATGCGAAGCGCTGTACGAGTTATTTATTGATGGCGATTTATTATTCTTGCTGACAATTTATTCTTATAACGTAATTGTTATCAGTTTCATATCAGATGATATATTGATGTGCATTGGTGTGTCAGCATTTCGCACACTTTCCGTTTACGTTATCGATTACTATACAGTCACGTAATAAAAACAGCGCGCGCCGAACAGACGATGCTCAATACTTTATGAAATTTCGCAGACGTGACGACCGCGCGCGGTATTGACGAGTGTTCTACTTCTATTCTCGCTTCGCTATTGAAATATTACGTGGAATGTTGAAATTGTTGTTCTGTCACGTGTATCGATGCAAATCAGTGTGTTTAGCGAAAACAGATTTCTTTCAGATTTTTTATGGCTTTAACGCATAAAGATTTCACGTTATTTTCGCAGTATCTCAGTCGGCAATTGATTACTTCGTTGCTTTTTTTATAAATCTTTTTCGCGGACGCTAGAATTATAGTTTAGAAATGGAATTGTGTTTGACCAATACCGATTACTCGGCTGCAATCTCCGTGATAACGCTCAGTCGATAGTCTACCCGGCCCTTGCGTTCGATCGCTTTTCGCTACTCGCTTGAGCGTAAAATACGCGATTGTGCGCCGTTCGTGCGAATGAACGCGTTAGAAGGCGCTCTCTTCCGCCTCCAGGCCTTTTTACTTTCGTATGAGTTTAGAATTTTCCGATGCTTTTTTTCCAAAGAATGTACCTTAACTCTGCTAGATTTTTTAAGTTGTACGTTTTACGTCTGCACCCCTATACGATCAATTAATGCATTACGCATTCATTAAACACACATCCATACGGAAATAAACTCGTACAAATTTTTATATTTCACATTTTACATGTTGTGTTATTTTTCTATCTGCAATTAAATTTAATTATTGTCTTGTAAAGTATGGGACGTAATGTTGATGACAATCAACTAATCAAGTAAGAAATGCACGCGCGTTATATTGATAAAACAATTTAGCTCTTTCATAATACATGTGTGTAGTCCAGCGAACTCTATATCGTCCAAAAGCGCAGATAAGCGCGTGATCCCAGGCGACGTGTTTGGAATGCCCGCGAGCTGAGATGAAGTTGTTAGGAAATTCCGGCGGGTATACTTCGTTTTATTACCGCGCGGCCATGCAATATTCAAAGTCTTGGTAACTATCACGCTCGTGTCGATCGATAATTTGATGCAATTATCGCAACATGCGTTGTTATGATCAAGCGACATTTATACACTTAGCTGCTTTCGATTGATACGGCGGCAATCACAAGAATTAAAAAATGAGTAGCTGCAATTGAAGAATTATCATTCCGTAACATTTTGCATTGCTTTCAATGTGAAGATGCAGTTACAAACCGCAGAACAAATGTTGCTTGACCGTTTTACGGATCCTTTCAATGTAACATCTAATTGAGTCTGTCTGTACGTTAATTTGAGCTAATTCGAGGATACGTCGAATAACGTGCTTCGTTGGTTCATGTTTAAACCCTAAATGATTTTCGGTTGCGTCTTTGTATGTGATGGAGGTCTGCGCGAACAATATCTGAACTAACGTCAACCGTTCAACTGATCCATTGTGCGCCAGCTCGAGCTGAGAATACGTAGGATAACGCTCTTGGTTGTTCGTGCTGGGAGGCTAAGTAATTTTCATTTGTGCTCTTGTGCAAGATAGAGATTTGCACGAACAATATCGGAACTTCGAAGCAAAGGCAGAATATTACAGAGAGACAGTGATGAGTTCAGAGAGCGAATAAAAATATCACGTGACTTATCAAATTCTATTCAGATTCAGGTTGAATTAAAATGGCGTCTATGTGTCTACTTCAATATACGTGCAAGTGTAAATGTGTGTGCTCTCGCTATTGTACTTTAATGCATTTAACGTTGATAAATTGATCGATGTGATATACTGCGGCTCGTGTAATTGGTGTGGATTGTAGTGAAGCATCGAGAATAATAATTTCATGCGAAACATATCACAGAACACATAAAAGTATTACGAGAAATAAGAGAGATTTTCTAGTGTATTTTTTTTATAAATGAAATATTTTGCATGTTGAAGAAAATAAAATTTGACAATGTACTTATTATGTTTGAAAAGAAAAAAGTATATCTATAAAAATATATAAAAATAAATATATGAATATATATAAAAAATATATCGAAAAAATTGTATGAAATTAAATATGTAAAAAGTGTACTAAATGTTAATAATACTGTGTTTTCTACATATGTGAACATGATATGATCGCGCAGAGTCATGCAAGATGCAACACCGTTGAATAAAGTTCGTGATGAGCGATAATAACGTTTTATTGGTGTTACCGCAGGGAAAGTCACTTTCCCACGGGACATTTAAAGTACCGACTTTTACTATTTTCGCGACCAGTGTTTCATTGCACATTGAATTCTGCAAAATTTAAAAAATCAAATTGAATTAACTCAGCAACTTCGTGTACATTTAAATAAAATGACATCGATGGAGCTTTTCAATCCGAGAAAAAAAAGAGCGAATTTTAACACAGGAAAAACGGAATTCGTTAAAAAATGGCTTCTTAATTGAATTACCGAGAGCATTTAAAAAGGAATAATTTTTATCCTCGTTAAAATGTACTTGCTGAAGATCTGTGTTTCCGAGACGACCCGTATATTTGAAGCGCGTTGCAGATGCAATCAGTGACGGAGAATGGACAATTTAATATCCTAGAAATTGAATCTAGCCGGTAATATGTGTTTACCTCAGGCAATCTAGCTGCACGGTGTGTAAAACCAGCGATAATGCACGCCAAGCAGTCATCGCCATGGTAAATATTTGCCTCTTCGTGTTAGTCGTGCAAATGATACCGTCTCATTTGTGCTTCGTATTTAGCACTAATCTACTGAAATTATCTATTTATGCAAGCCCTTCCATTGGCATTATCCTCGCTCTTTTAACGCTCAATACGACTACCCCGTCCTTTTATTGTATACTGCTGTTTTCACGCGCGTTACGAGTTAACCGACCAAGCAATGTTCTTGGAAAAAATATTTTATTTATGCATGTTTGAATACTACACGTGTTCTCTTGTACGGTGATTAATCACATATAATAAATGGATAATTAATTTACACGTACCACTGCAATCGTATCGGTGTTTTATAGGAGATAACGTATTTCTGATCGATCGTCGTGCAACTTCAAAAATTTTATCACGTTGTACAGAGCTTCTTTTAAAAGATAAGTTTGATTCGACCAAGAAATTGCATCGTGTGTGAAACCTCAGCAACATTGATCTCGCGCGTGAAAACGCCATCATAAAACAACGTTCGCGCGGAGAAATCGGCACCGTAGCTGATCCGCCAGCTACCACGACGGTTAAGCGAATCAGGGAAAATTGAATCAGCCGGCGCGAAATCACGCTGATCGAATGTAATGTTCGATGTGACCCGATATATCCTCGTAGAATGGTAACCTGCTCGAGAGGGTGCGCGCTTACGTCGCGGCTAATGTTTATCACCTGACGTCACCTGCCACCCTCCGGCAGGGGGTAGTAGAGCTCCTGCCAGTGGTAGGGGTAGGCAGGTCGGGTTCGCAGGTTCGTTCGTTCGTTCGTTCGAGACGACGGCGATAGGGGAAGTTGGTCGCCATGACTACCATGGAGGGGTTTCGACGAGGAGTTTGGGGGATCGATGCCGCCAGTAGCGTAGCATCAGGTGGCTTAGGGTCGCGCGGGGTTTCCAATCCCTTCCGGCGGAGGCGTCCAACAAGTGGGGCTCACCGGTAGGGTGATTGGCTCTGTTGGCGACCAGCTGGATACATCGTGCGACATGTATAGGTCGGGAATCCTTCCGAGTCTCTCTAGACCGGTTCGATCTCGGTTACGTGCAGTTGGCGCACTTTCGCAGATGACCGGGGATGCTCCGGTGACAATATTTGTCAAGGACCGCGAGGCTGTTGCGCGCGCGCGCACGTCTCTTTGTAGTTGAAATGGATGTCGTACTGTACTTTGATTCGATTACACTTTGGCATGTCAAAAATTGTAGCAACTTTAGCAATAATTTTGGACAGAAATTATTGAGATTAAAACTACGTGACATTGTCGTTTCGATAAGTTCGAATTTCAATGCTGAGGAAAAGTTACAAGGTGATTTTTGCTGAATTTTAAAGTAATAAAAGATTTATAGATTCCAACGCATAAGAAATCCTTGTACGTAACGTAGATTAGCGGCGGAACTCTATGATAATCATTGGGGAGGTTTAATTAAACCACGAGTCGTTCGTTGCCATTAATGTACGGAATTACGGACCGTGCTTTCGAATTTAATTTACCGCTTGACACCCTCTCGCGTTACTACGGGTAATTGTTTTTCCCCTGCGGGAAAAAAAGCACTCCGGCGGATTATAGCAATAAGCCAATAATCCCATATAATTACGTTGTTAAGAGAGTGTATTATATAGTATATAAATGTACCAGTACATAATACGTTGAGCTCATATTTCAGTGAGAATACAATAAAACACTTTATATAATATGTACGATATAACGTTATTATTATATACTTTTCTTTTGTTTTTCAATCTCTTCTGAGAAATTTTATATACTCTTTTATAATTCCATAGGACCGCTGACACAGTTTCCTTTTTCTTCAATCTGACAGATATATAACGTAGCATTACTTCTTCATATGTACGAAAGTTTCGGCGAGCAGCTACTACACCTGTCAATAATTTGATCAGGAACTTTTTCACGACGAATTCTTCTGGGAGATATATGCCTGAGAAATTTTGTAGGCCGGTTATCGGTATTCGAGAAACGCAATTCAGGTATCACGCATTCCATTATCGATATCTCTGTATACGTATTAAAACGGGGAAGCACATAATAGCCACACTAATTGGTGTTTACGGCAAAGCATTGCATTACATTGGTATCTTGAAATGAAAACCATTCTGTTTCGATATATAACAAGGAGAGATATGACTTTTTGTTTGTCTAATCTTCTAAAATATAGAAATTATAATATTAGTATATAATATATTTTTATAAGACATAATTACTTTTGACAAAACGATACACACACACAACTCGAAGAATTTCTATTTCCGATTTAGTTTAGGATAATTTATTTGTCATTACAAAAATGTTATCACGAAATTCGTTGTGAGATTAAATTATATAAGTAATAATCTAAGTTTAACCAAATTGCACTGGCCGCGAGAATCACAGTTAAATTCAACGAATAATCTTTTTGTCATCATGCGTTGATTAAAATTTATACTCCTCTCTCTCTGCTTTTTCCTCATTCTTCATTCTCCCATCTCCTGATGTACGAAATCCACAATCCTCATTTTGCATATTTGAAATGCTTCCGGTACAGTTTCCGTTACGATCTCCCTTGTTCGATGTGTTCCATCTCTCGTATTTCCATCCTCAGAATAGTCTTGTTTCCAACCGAGAAGAACATGGTTAAAAGGAAATAGGAAAGGTCTCATCCGCTTTCGAGAAAAGGCCGGATACTGAACACACTAGACTGCTCGGAAAGCGAGAAAAGCAGTTTCTACAAGGTAGAAAGCAGATAGCGAGGAGAACAAGAGTCGAGAAGTAGGAATGCGTGAAATAGAAATAAAGAAGTACGTAAGAATATAGTTTGCAGTGCGAGAACATTTCTGAGATTTTGAGTATACTTTACATTGCAGTCGTTTTATGTTTCTTATTAAACTTCTCATTTGTGTGATTTCCATAATCAAGATAATTACGAAATACTATTAAATAACAAAATATTTATTACTAGCTGCTGTATGATTTTTAGCCTTTTTCTTCAAAAAAAGTGTCACTTTATTTTCACAATATGTAAAGAACAATTGTTCTGTTATGTTACGTAATGTTTAGAAAACTTTAATGCTATTTTAGGATCGCAAAAGAACGGAACATATTACAATTTTATTATTAAAATTTTTCTTTTCTAAAGCAATTTAAGATATAATATTAACAGAACAGATCATGAGTTTCACGAGATTCGTGAATACGTGTATTTAAATGCTGCCATTTTTAGGAAACTATTAATTTGTAACGTTTAAATATCGTTCAATCAATCATGTAAAATAAGATTATTATAATCGCAGTATAAACAGTATTATATTTAGTTATTAAAATAACTAAATATAAGATTTTTCCAAAACGGTTAGCGACCGCTACCTGTTATATTCTGAACTTATCCTGGATTCTTCACGTGGAGTACACATGCGTAACAAAAGCGAGGATTCATATATTGCTAGTTACAGCGCACTTTTCCAGACGAAGGCAGGAAATATGAGGTTTCCTGTGAAACCTCGTGGCAGCGTTCACAGCGTTTTGGTAGATAAGAGAGGAGAGGTACGATGAAAGGGTCCCAGGAGCTTCCAGTATAGGGAAAAGAGAGGCGCGATGATGCCAAGCTTTGTGAAGCGGCTGTAGTATTCAATCTGGCTGAACGAAGCTCGGGGAAATTGAATAACAGCGCTGGCCGTTGTCCCGGTATTCTTACACGAGTAAGAGTTCGGAACTCTCGTAGTTAGAGACCCTGGGGGATTACTTGCTCGATAGTATCACTTAGCAGGCGATTTTATCATGATTAAATTACGCTACATACGCTACTTTGTGCTACAAGAATTAAATACAAAATGTCAAAATTAAAGTAAAAATGATAACGTTTTAGTTACGCTTTTTAGCATAACTATGACTGTAAAACTGTACAGTTGTACTTTTGAGTATTTATCGTAACTACGGATATTTCACAGAACTTGTAATTGCGGGTGCTAATTGAAAGTACAGTTAATTAAAATCAGTAAAGCTCCAAGCGCGCGCTATCATCAGCGTTTTTATTTCTGTTTGAGAAATTGTTTCATGACTGCATACATTAGACTAGATACATTATCTGCATTTGCGGGAATCTTTCATCGTCATACTTAGCAGTTGGCTCGAATGCATTCTCGTGTGGATGGAATTGCGGATTGTGCGAACGAGATTTCATTCGCCAATGGTAGCGCTGAATGCCGGATTATCGGCACTCTGCCGGCGTAATTATCAGCACGTACGCGTCTCTCTCATTGTCGTTAAGTATGAAGAATTAAGCGTAACCACGATAAAATGCCAATTTCGTCCGCATAAATTGCGAAATAATACGTTGGCTTTCCCAATCACAGATGAAAACGAACGTTTGCACGGTTAGCGCAATTAAAGCGCACAATTTCTCATTTGTACGTAGTCTTTAATATGCAATTAGCGTATAAGCAGAAGATAGATTAATGTTACCGCCATTTATAGACTTGCAATCGGAGGGAAATTATGTCCCACTCACTCAAAAAAGCGAAAAATATGCATGCTGCAGATGGAAAAAAAAATTGTCGGAAATTCCGTATTCCAAAGTTCCGCAATGCAGCGCGCGCAGTTTATGTGGAAAGTTGCTAACAACTTCTCACATTCACAAGGTGCATCCGTGAAACGTTTTTCACACGGTACACTCGAAAATGTGACTATAAATAAATCTTCCGTCGGAAGTAACGCAGTCGGTATGAAGTCACCTACTTCGAAAACACACCAAAAGCCTGTGATTTATTGATGCCAAGCAAGCGTGCCGGACAAACCACGTCACATACACTCTGTACACTCTGTAAATCTCTCTGCTATATTATTTAAAAAAGAGCTACCAAAGCGGGCAGTCTTGCCTGTGTTTTATCGCACGTGAAGTCTTGCTATTTTACAACAAATTTCGTTTTATTGCCGTATTATACCGGCGTGCTATTAAATCTTTCATATGTCGAAGGTATGCAATAGGAAAGTGAGGTCTTTAGTTCGCGCGCAAGTGATGCATAACGCCCGTTTAAATTCAAATCACTGTGAAACCATTCGGTGACACGTGGGATATGAAATTTTCCGTGAAATTTTATTACCGACTCACCGAGTACGCTATTTTCAGGGAACGGATTTTTTGCTTTTTCTGAATTCGTCAGAAAAGTTGTAAAAATTCATAGTTGATGCCACCGACAAAATGAGTTACACATCAAAAATTGATATACTACGAATATTTTTCATTTTCTAAAATATAATATGATTGCAAAAAGATAAACTTTATTATAACATATTTTCATTGTTTGCTCATAAGTGTGCTTTAAATTCCAGGTTTTTTCTAATTAAATTGCTGTTTTGTATGTTATTTCTTTAGATTGACGTGTACGTTACGATTGTGTGTATACGTTATTACTTTATGTTTATATGTACAAGGCGACGGCTTTAATGTTTTTTTTTTAATCACGTTTACGATTTTATTAAGCAGAATGACAAGATTTTTACATTGTAAATTTCACGTCAACAATACATGTGCATCCAAAGACTTTTCAGGGCTATTGACTCGATTGACGGCGCTGTGTAACTCGAATACGGAGCAATGTTAGAAGTTTTCAATACGTCGACGGTGAACTCGAATCGCAGATCGCGAACAATCGCCAACTTCTGCGTCTGCTTGTGCGTCTATATCCGCTGACGCATGTTATTGTTAAAGTCGTTTTAAGTGAACGTTGTATGTATTGTTTACTCTCATCGGATAGTACAGCACCGATATATGATGCATTCACGGCATGACAGTAACTTTAATTAAGTCACGTCATGTTATACGTTTACAACATAACTAGAGGGATTAATGTCAGCGTCGCGTTTATTTTCACACACGTACACACGTACAGAGATATCTGCATATCGAGAAAAATCGATATGTCCATTCTATTTTGACATTTATTCTCGCGTTTTAATGTCAGTTTTGAATTACGTTTCCGGAACATCGTAAGTTTCTTAATTAATCTCTTTAATGTCGAAATAATTAACTTCAATGTCTGAGCAGTTAACTTTCTTTGGCAAGGGAACATAAAGGAAGCTTCAGGTTATCGTCTTTCATGGTACTATCTTTAACGTATGTGAGGTATGCTTAATAAAAATTAATTTCCCAGAAAAATATGATAAATACACACGCATAATATACACACATATATATTCTTTTATCAAGTTCCAAATACAAATTCCAAAGGAAAAAAAAAAACATTCTGCGCTACAATGTCTCCAAAACGTTTGGCACTTTGTATGCCCCATTTGCGCGGCGATATCACGGCGCTGTGTTGGATGCCTTAATGGGTTCTTTATCTTCCCTGTGCGCGTTCGGTCGCGGCATATTACCCGCTTGCATCCACGGGCCTGTATTCACGAGGGCGGAAGCGTTTGTAGCAAGTGGCGCCGGTAAACTCGATCGCAGAAAATAATAATCTTGTCGACAACGTGCGTAACTGTGTGCGTTACGGGGCTACGCACATATACGGTGCCGCACACCTATGCAAGACACCGTCGCTGGTGGACTCATCGATATTGACGAAGTTACGTTCAGTCTCCCACGCGATAGTATGGCTGCCTGTCGCTCGAGGAAAATAGTCTTTCAGAGTTCATCACCCGTAGGTGATCGAAACCGGCCGCCGGATACACGGGGTGGTTAGCTCAAGTCCGTGAAAAAAAGCTGCAGCGTGTACGGTGCTTAACTCGCGGCGAGCATGGCAGCGATCAGGCACGGTGCTACGATGGTTTTATCTGAACGCGAGCACTTTATGAAATATAAGAGAAAATGGAAAAGTCGTTGCCTGCTTGTTGCTCCTTTACTGTTTCCACGATCTCGTGAACAGTAACTCTTCTCTATTTTCCATGAAAGCGCTCGTAGCGAGTTGTAGACTTCGCTCTTTCAACCGTTAACGTGAGCACGATGTAACAATTTTCAAGTTACATGCACGATCTCCTAACTCGCGCGCGAAACTTTCTTGATATTTTCAACGAAATGTCGAACTTTCCCTTTACAGTCTACTGTCTACACAGATACAGGAATAGTGTATGGTGCCTGTGACTGGCACCATAGCTTTATACCCATATATGCACGCTGTTATAAGCGAGGATGGAAGCATACTGCCTCCTTGTCTTGATAAACGCATATACTACATTAGCCGTCGTTGCTCCCTATGATACGTCATGCGATAAATTCATATCAGCCTGGCACGTTAGCTAGACATTTAGGTAATCTGTTGTATCGATGTAGCCTATGGTTATATTTGATCGTTGTTATCTGCCAGTCAATCGACACACTTCGCGTAAGACATTGGACTATTCACCATTCCACTATTCATGTTGTAATAGACACGAAGCGAGTCGAGCGGAGGCTTTAATTCGTGTAACGTAATCTGCAAAACGCGCTGCAGCTAATAGAGGGAAGCGCGCAAATAATCATGCGGGTAATCAGTTCATTATTTGTTAATGGATGTTGAAAAATTTATTTAGCGAGTTCTGACTTAATGACTTAATAGTTTAATGGACTGCTGAGAAATCTCATATTCCGGTTTCTGTAATTCACACAGAGTAATGCAGAGCAAAATATTATTTCGCGCGTACATAAAGAATATCAAGCAAAGAGAGAGAGAGAAGACATAATTTCGATGTTAATGTTTATGAAATAGTAATTTCACTTCGTCGTTTAATAAATTGCGCCTATACATATATAGACATTATATGTATATAGTATTTCGATCATCCATTGATTATTTGCAGTTAGAATTAAGTAGAAAAATCAATATCCATATTTCTTCGAGTATCTCAATTTATTCCTCGAGCAAATAAGAATGCTATTATTGGTGCACGAGTGCAAAGTGCTTTTCTCGCGTCTTGCTCAATTATTTTATCGGACGACATAATACCTTTTCTTCTCTCTTTTTCTCGCGAATTGCAAATTGTCCGTAAAGAATTCCGCGACTGGGATTTTTATTGGAAAGGAGAGATTTTTTCACGAAAAAATTATGAGAACCACTCGTTGTGACCGTTGGCCTTGTCGGATCACGGTGTTGGCAATTGTCACAGCTATCTCCAATAAGCAAAGTGTAAATTATTATGAGCCGTGCCGTGTCTGCGGTCGCTGCACCCGGCAACACCATTGCCCCGTGGATTCCCTGATAATGCTAGACACTGACACGGTTCCTCGATGACGCCTTTGTAGTCGCGAAAATCCGGTAATTTAAGTGGCGCTCGAAGAGTTGCTCTGTCGTCGGTTCGTTTGCAGTTTCCACGGCGGAACAAAGGAACGTAGGCTGCAATAAACTTGCTTGTAATTTCGCGGACATGTTCCGTGGCAAGTCGGAGTGTCGAGTTTCGCGTGTAGCGTGCATTGCGAGCGCAGAAGTGGATTTATGCGCGTTGAGAAGTGAAAAGAGTCTCAAGGTTGCGAACAACGAAGTAACGGCACCCAACGGATTCCCTGCGTGTATTAAAGCAAATACGCTTGTGCAAAATTAAAAATGAAACACGTAATCTCGCGTATTTTTTAAAAGCATACCATCAACAACGTGACTCTTCAAGAGCACGGCACGGCTTTCGCGCTTTCATCCCCGGCTCCTTACGCATTTCCTCTCCGTGAAGAAAATCGCGGATATTCAATTCAATCAATTCACTATCGATCCAACAGGTTGAAAGGTTTGTTATTGTCCGCAAAGACTCGGCTGATGGTTGTTTGTTCAAGGTGATAGGATGGTCGTGACAGATCAAGACTATCTAGGCTCCTGAATAAATTTACAATTAGATACGAGAGGGTGCGGCGCGAGTGACGGGATTACAATGATGAATAGATCGTGATAATGACTTGTACGATCTTAGAAAGTCTTGTAAATCTTTGCGAAATTATAACAAAACGAGTAAGTGCGACGTTTACTCACGCCATTTATGGATGATGAAGATTAATATGTGGTTTGCAGAACGATCGCCTAATTAAGACACCATTTACCCCTTGAAGAGGTAATTACGAGGCAATTTTCGTAGCCGGTTTGTAACGTCCGAACTTAGTTACTCGTTCTACCATGGAATCAGCTATGAATTATTGGCTTTTAATTTTCACATTATGTACGCAAATCAGGCATCTCCGACACCTTCGGAAAGCATGCTTTAATACGCGCGCATTTCTGCGCGCATAATAAATGTAATTACGTACATGTAATATAATTAACCACGCGAGAAACGTTAACGAAACTTGAAATAGTTATGGGATAACATTCGTGATAATTTTGATAAATTCTGGATATTGCTTACAACGAAATTTGTAATGCGAAAATTTTTAATAGAGATCTATCGCATTTGAATCCGTTTTTGAGGATATTATGTTTAAGTTCATCTTGATTTGTTATAAATGTAATGATCAATAAAAATTGATTCTTCCTTTATATTTTTATAGTTTTGTCTGGAATTATTACATATAAGTACTTTTTTCATTTCTTTATTTGAAAAAATTAATATTGTATCGTGATATTTTTTGCAAAATTGTTGATTCTCGAATTATGCAGTATATAGAAATACTGTATCGAGCTTCGAATATGTGTTACTTTCTGTTCGGAATCTCATTCGCCGCGAGCGAATTTCTCGTGAAATTGAAGAAATCTTTCTCGATACGACTCAAGACGACGAGTGGGTGATTTCGATGGCTGGCTAATTTGAAAGTTCTGTCAATAAGTGCATCGAGTCCACGTGGCAAGTTGAAAGTATTTTGCGAAGCTACGCGAAGCATTCTGGAATCCTTGGTAAGCACGAGGGGTCGGAAGGAATTTCGGGAATTCTTATTGCATCGGAGAGATACGCGCTGGTATTTGTACACCTGCTAAAGAGAGTGTAACAGAGAATGCGATTTGTGTGCTCCAATTTCAAGTAACCTACTGAAAGTTGATACGCACGCAACGCACTATGTTAATCGTACGCAGCTTCATGCTACTTTTGATACTTTCGTTCATACCTATTTCTGTAACGTTGATTTCTTGATACTTATTTACGTAGAGTAGCCAAGGGTAAACTTTAACAGCACTTACAGTGAGGAGGGCTATCCTAATAATCATTGAATTGTGTTTGCATGGCTATCGAGGACATATTAGATGTTCAAGATGGCTAATAGTAATAATGGACAGTTTCTGATCAATAGAGCCAACCGATATGTACCTATAATCGATGACTACGTCCATGAGCCATGAGTTTGCCATGGTTTCATTCCCATATCAACTATTTAACCGGGACGAGATCGCGAATCATTACGCAATTAATTATCTGCAATTAATTAATTATCTGAGGAAATACGTATGTTTTTAGTTGTCTAATTGATGTGACTGTAATGGAATATTCTGTAATATCTTGGAGAGTCGAAAGGAGCGTTATAAGATGCGAAATAATATCTTGGGTTTAGTCCTAAACAAATAGTATGAGAGATATAACATGATATATCCATTTTAGATCTATGCCAAAGTGCATCAGTAAATGTTCCACGGGGACATCTAAGATCTCAAGGTTATATTACGCTTTCACGATATTACATCGACTATTTTGTATATATGTATATTAACCTACTTTCCTCGTAGCTTTAAGTGTATTATAAGTGATCACGATATGATCGCACAGAAATACGAATAAAATAAGTGATGTTTGCACGAAGAAAGCGTATAATAGCGTAAGAACATATATATTTGTTTGAATATACGGCAAATGTAACAATATATGTAATTGAAAAAATATATTTTAACTTACGGTTTATAAACGGTTTACACAAGATAATTTTAATATATATTTTGTCCTATTTTGGAAAAAAAAAGTTTAATTCATTTTGAATGCAACGAAATGAATCAGAATAATCATGTGATAGAGTTTATATATAGTTTATGTGTACCAATTAATTATTTTGTCCCAGGTTATTAATATCATTTTATCCTGACTAGTATGCAGTATTATGTTTGAATAAATAAAGCTTAACTTCTATGTAAAGTCATTTCACGGGAGCTGGGCAAGCGTTGTTATACAGAAATCGAATGTGCATTAATGTCCGTGCAACCAAAATTATGCGGCTTTGATCCTTTAAACTAAATAGCACAGTTTACTATAGACTTTAAAGTGTATCACGAGGTAAATTTATTAATAAAATCTCGACAAAGTAATTCGCTTCTGGCACATATACTTCTCAAACGCAATCCGGAATACTAGTAAATCAAAAATATATGTTGCAAATAAAACATATTTACACTCCTTGAAAGATAATTTTTCTGCAAAAAGAAGAATATTTATTCAAAATGCTTTCTTGATACTAAAGCAAACAAAAACAACGGTGATAAAAACATGTTGTATGGGAATATTTTCTTTTATGTATAGAATTGCAACAAAAAAATTGAAATATGTAAATGTTTTTTTTATCCACTTCATGTGCGTCAATTCGGCGATTGTTGACAGGGGTTGAATATTTTCTTTTTCAACGACTCATTTCAATGGGAAAACCATGTTACGCTGTACGCAACTAGATATGAAAACCTACCATTTATCCGGTTCGAATTTTGCTAAATGGATCGCGCGAACTAACATGCACAAACAAGGTATAAATCATGCTGTAAAGCAATGAACATTTTTCGTTTATACTACGCCTCTAAACTCGCTTCTAAAAGCTTCTTCATATTTCTTCATTCTGTCCCAAGATTCGACCATTTCAATTTTATGAGTACAAACTGCAAAACTTTTATATTAAGTAAATTATCATACGACATTAGGCCATAAGCCGATAACAAAACTGTAATTTTCTTCGTTTTTAACATAAAGTCGAGTATATCTCGATTTACTTCTGTGTGCACTTTAATCATGGAAAAGGATTTCTTATTCTGTACAACCAATAAAAAGGAAGATAAATTAAAATTCATTAATTCCATCAATAAAAGATATGGCTCCAGGATCTCCGGTAACTGTCATCTTCGTAACAGTGTAATTTTTAACTCGACACAAATACTTTTATATAATGTAATGTCGTTTGGAGTAACGATTACTATTTATGAAATGCTATAAATAATAATATCGATTTCTTGTTGTTTCAGGTGAGTCTGGAATTATTCAACTACATGTCGATAAATGCTGATCATCGCATCGTAAGTCGATATTTATAGCATAAATTTTGCGTATGTGCAACATTTTGTCGCTGATAATAGCGGCTTCTGTTCTCCTTATCAACAATATTTAGCCGGTATAGTAGATATCTGACACGTAAATGTTACCAACAGTTACTTCCCTTATGAATGATACTGGCTGTGGTCGATACGTAAACGTTAGATGTTGAGTGAAATTTCTTCTACCGATAACAAGTCATAAAAAGGAAACTGGCGATGATAAGTTACTGTCTGAATAAAATTTCGTCTAAGACAAATTATATATTGATAAAACAATTATATTGATAACACTAACTTCATAAAATACGATACTATACTTACTAAGTAAGTATAGAGATTAAACATGAATTAAAAATTAGATACAGAGCTAAAGATTTTTGAGATTACCTTATTTTTTACGTACATTTTTTTTATTTAAGTATCGTGTTTTATGAAGTTAGTATTATCAATATAATTGTTTTATCAATATATAATTTGTAAGTTACTATATCCTGCGATATCAAAGATAAAGCAGGAATTATTGAAATATGATAATTTGTCCAATTTTATTGTTTATAATAAATGAATATCTCTATTTTATCAATAATACTTTCTAGTTTTCTGTTTTGCTATTTGCTATGCTTTTACATATGTAATGTCATATGTATTATTTTATTACTATTTTAACGATTTTATTGGTCCATTATTTTTATTAATTTTTATATGAATTTAGCTTTGTAAATTATATCAAAGTTGTGGATTTAATTTTCTGTTACTACTATTTCGTATTGCTTTTGATACATATCTTTGATAAATATCTTTTTGGACAAAGAATCAACTTCTTTATCATCTTGTTCCTAAATTGAGAAAAATCGATTCGAGCAAAGCTTTGCCTACAAAGCTGTGATTTGTGTCCCACTGTCCCGACATCATGACGCAAGACGCTTTGTGACGTCATTTCACTCACCTTGCAAGCTATACTGCAATAGCCATTTGTATCGATTTCATTGTACATGCCGTGTATTTGCAAAACACCTTCCATTTTAGTTAAGAACGAGCGTGTGGGAAGTATCATCACATATATCATCTAGATTTTTTATTTTATTTCATTTTGCCGACGAAAGTTTTTAATTTAAGTGTTGTCCAATAAATTAACGCAGTAATTTCATGTTTAAGAGACAAGGAGACTGATTTATAGAGGAAATTTATTTTGGAAAATTTAGTAAACATTATTTTGATAAATAGAAGATATCTGACTACATATTTTTACTGCTATTCTGAGATCATTTGACAGCGTATCCTTTTTTTTCTGTTCTTTTTTTACAAATAATTTTCAAAGTACTCTGTCTTTTTTTTTATTCTATTTTTATTCTTTGCGATAAAATATACATAAGGGACATGTCTAATTTATAAGACTAGAAAATATATATACCGATGAAATATTGTTAAGATTTAAAAGAAGGTATAATACACATTAGTGAAGGGATATTAAAAATAAATCTGTATCATTTTTAACATGGAGATCTAAAATACTAGAGAATATTTGAGATTTGCAAATTTCTCGAAAAATCGCCGCATACTCGCACAATCGCAATTATTAATATTACGTAAATATTAAATAACGACTCTGTCGAGATGTACGATAGAAAAATATAAATTTATTTGGCAACGTACATAAAACTGGCATTTTGTACGTTCAATCCGTAAACTACATTTCGGTAGCACGTAGAAAAACGGAAGTCCATTCAAACTGCTCGGTGCATTTACCACTTCTTCAACGGTGTTGAGTACGTGTATCCACCATTGAGAGTGCCCTGTGACGCCAGCACAGAAGATCCCAAAGTCGATCCAATACCGATGTGCTCCACGCCACCGTTGATGCCGATGTCGGAGATGCCACTGCTGATGATGCCGCTAGAAATAGCGCCACTGTCCAATCCAGTGTTAAATCCAGTGCTCAAAGGCGCTGCCGAGATTCCAGATGCCAGACTGCTGGATCCCAGATCGACGTATTCGTGTCCAGCAGAGATCCCAGACGTAATGCCGGACGAGATGCCGACAGATGGAGCGATGGCGACGGATGGCACGGAGATTGGCACGTGCCTGGTGACGGACACGGGGACGGCCACTGGTTGGGGTACCGGGACCGGGACGGGTTGTGGCACACGGACCTCAACGGGGTGCGGGACCGGGACCGGATAGGGGCGGTCGACTCTTACGGGCACGTGACGAGTGACCGGAACCGGGACCGGTTGTGGTACTGGGACTGGGTAGGGGCGGTCTACCTTGACGGGTACGGGATGCGGAACAGGTACGTGCTTGGTCACTTCGACAGGGACGGGTTGGGGCACTGGAACTGGCACTTGGACCTCGCGATGAACGGTGACACCGGTGATGCGTTCGATCTTGGCGTGCGACGACGGAATCGATGGAATTGATGGGATTGATGGAATTGACGGAATCGACGGGATTGATGGAATCGACGGGATTGATGGAACCGACGGAATCGATGGGATTGATGGAACCGGCAAACCGTAGCCGTGGGCTAGTTGGCCAGTGTTGCCACCAACTGCAAACGCTGCAGCCTTAGAGATCGTAGGAGCGGCGTATCCAACAGCGCCGGAGTCTACTAAGGCATTTCCAGAGTAACCACCGTATCCAAGTCCAGAAGAGTAGGCGGAGGACAGGCTGTTACCAAGCGCGATTCCCGATCCGTATACTTTCGTGCCAAGTGTGTTGGAGTATCCTAATCCGCCTGAAAGACCATAACCCGAAAGACCGCCATAATCCGAGATACCCGCCAAGCCTCGTTTGTCGTGTTTCTTCGGATTTTCTTTCGGGGCTGCCAATACGGCGGTCGCCAATAATATTATCTGCAATTTCAAAGAAAATCATTATTTAATACAATTTTGAAAATATCGTCAAAAATTACAGTAGAGTTGCGATCTTATCTATAGAAATAATCTTATAATGCAATTTTATTATTAAAAATATATCTCTTCAATAACTTAGGTATGTTTAGGCAATGTGACTGTATGAATGTAGTAAAAATATTTTGAAAGAAAAGATATGGAAATTATTAAGCTTCTTTACGCTTGTGTCTATATCTGCGTAAGAGACGTATCGACACTTACCGCGAAGCTCCTCATTGTGTCTCGTGGTAGTTTCGGATCGGAGTGTGCCATCAGCCTGGCCGATCGGGTGTTTTTATAGGGAATGTCCAGTTCGCAATGTGTGTGCGATACTTTCACTGAGACGATGAAGAACACGCCCCGCTTCGCGTTCCGCGCACCTCCCGATTATTTTTCTGCAGCCGGCCGGTTGGTCCATCTGAACCTCCGATCTCTGACGTAACAGCAAAAGTCATCGCAGACCTGATCCCGAAACGAGTCCGATTCCGCATTATTACAGCTGTTACGCGCGTAATTGTCTACACGAATGTGTCAGTGTAACGTTACCCGTTTTGTTTTCCTCGTTCTTTTTGCAAAGGGCCAACTTTTACCAGCTGGCGTGCAACATCACGGCCGGCAAATAGACAAGATCATCGATCGATGCGATAATGTAACCGATAAATCCACAGCGGAAGGAACTTTAATGAAATTTTTTGTGGATAGACATTATATAACTGTATACTCAATATCAAAGATTTTTCGTTTTTTTCTCTTTCGAGATATTTTATGTCATGAAGCAACGTTGCCCTAATTGCAAACTACTGAACATACTTCAATACTCGTCATTCCGGTTTTAAAAAGTTCAAGATATAACACAAGCTTTTCTTTATTAGCTATTTTTATTTTTTATTAACTTTTTCGATTTTTCTTGGCGCAACTGTTCTTAAAACTGTTCTAATAAAAAAAGTAATGTTTATTGAAAGTGCGATTAAACAGTATATTTCATACAATACTGAAATTTTTGATAAAATTGGAAACTTTAGAAGTCGACGTTGTTTTACATATATTTAGCAATTTGCTGCTCCGCGACGGTGTTTAATTTACATAACTTCGAGGTCCTACCCGCTTCTTTGGAAACGTGTATCTGTTGAAAACTACCTTTTATACTTTTCTGCATATTTTGCTGACTCGTGACAAATCCAGAATTTTATCCATTTTAATCATTCACGATTTGACGGAATATAAATTACTCAATTCTTGTGAACCGGAACTCAAAGGTAGTTAGTGCTATTTCTAAAATATTCATTACATTCTACAAGTATTAATTATCTTTTATTACCGACGATGAAAACATCATTAACAAAAATTGAATTATCTGACATTGAATTACATTTATAAAAAGTAACACAAGAAGTCTTTGCTAATATCATTTTTTATAATTTATAAAGCAAATTTGTTCTCTCTTTTCGTTTTGACAACTAAATATTTGCAATGTGTAATTATTTACTGACAGACAGAGATTGACACGATGTAATTAATATTTTAGAAATTAGTTACAAAGTAATTAATGTCTTTAAAAGTTCAGAACGTGATGTATTTCTCATCTTGCACAATCCGGTGTAAAATATTTTTGTTCCATAACGCGACATAAATCTCCGTAGCTTGGAATAACTCGCAGCGGAGTTTCGTAACGGTGGGTAGATTTTCATCTTCAGAATTGTCCTGACGAAGATGTACATTCTGAAGCGTTGTGCCAATTTTCGCAAAGTGCTTTGTATTCATAGTGCGCACTTTCGCGAAAAGTACGTTTCATTTAAATTGTACCACGGATATCGCATACATGCAAATTGCATCGTAACATGAATATTCTGCAGCTCGCCATATGGCACGAGACACAAAGCGAAAGATTTGACGTCGGCCAGGTTTTTCCTATTTGTTATTTGTGCAGAAATCCATAAGATATAAAACAATTAAGACGAGGTTCGAAGAGAACCGCCCAATGAAATTATGCCATTTTTTGCGCGGCGGCGCGCCGTCTACAGAAGATAAAACATAAATGCCAACTTAGGAATCGGTTACGGACGTCGTGGAAATAAAACATTAATATAGATTTATCCCAATTCGCCACGATAACGAGGTGTCAATTAACAGTCATTAATATACAAACAAGCTAATAGAGATGTTTGCAATATTAACGGATCAATTGCTGCTTTTCATTATTACTTTGTGCAGTAATGGATAGCGCGTTTATTAATCCTTTATCAAAGCGCATTACTACGTACAGATTCTGCAATTTTCAATAAAACATTGCGTACCGCGAGGAACTGCGATTTCTGCGGACTATGAAATATCATCCCACGATGTTAGTACTTTCGTATACTTCCCTCTTCTTCGCGCGACGATAAAGTTTCTACGTAGCCTACTTTGGATGCTGCAAACCGCAAGATGGGAGACGAACAGAGCAGGAACGTGTTACTGCCGGAAAAATACGAGAACGATAAAAGAGAGAAGGGTGGCCGATTCTCATGCTGTTTCTGCTCTCCAACCACCTATAGGAATTTCCCATGGGAATCCTGGCGAAGTTTATGATACCGACCGATCGCCGATGAATCGATTTTGCTACTAGCCCTTTAACGACGGCCATTGACCCCGATGTTACCTCGGCAACCCAATTTACGTTAAGCTTATTACTTAAAAGTTCAAACAATATATACCTATTTACTTTTAATTAAAAGGCTTGATTTATTCTGCAGAGTTTCTCCTTCTCATTAAATATATAATAATATATAATATATTACTTTGAGCAACATTTGTCTCGGTTCATTAACTGTACTTGCATTTTATTGGTTTCATTAACGAGATACGCTGAATTTAGATCAATTAAAAGCGACATCAGGTTATATAACTATAAGGAATAATAAGGAAGTTTTTAATCATTTTAATAATGAGAGGTATATAATTTCTAAGTCGAAAGAATAAATAGCTGATTAAATATTTATTTGCAAATCATTATTAATATTATAGAAGAGTTAAATATCAATATATGGGGGTATATAATAGCGTATTACGTAATAATATATTAATACATATCCTGAATCGTTAATTTAGAATACACATAGGAAACAATAACAATTATATATGTATAAAGAATCTTAATTTTTCTAAAAAAACCCTAATTGTTATTAACACTCATGATGATTGGTCTTATTTATTAAACTGATTTTATCTTGCGTCAATGATCAGTTTAATTGAATTCTGTTTTATTCGCATTTTTCATATTCGTAACTACGAATTGTGTAATTGAAACATTAATAATTTTACTGTGCATTTGTATGTGATTAATAATTTGAATGACGAACATATCATTATCCTTTTTAAAATAAGTGTTACTTATATCTAGTGAATAAAAATATATAATTTGTTGCGACGTTTTTGTCCGCCATATGTTAATGCGCTCAAACGTTGTGAACTGTCTCTCGTATATTTATAGCATATTCGACAAAAGAGTTGCAAGATATTTCGCTCTTCGCTGTAATTATGTAATTCAACGCTAATTAGTTTCCAATCGAATGAAAGCTGCATATGTTTGCTCATTTCTCGGATAAATGGATCAGTGAAATATAATAGACATAATGTCGATTGGCATTGTAAGACCGAAAGGGGTTAAATCATCCCTTTAGTTCGCGCCAGCCAAAATGGAATCGCGAGTCAACAATAGATGCACATAGTAGTTGGAATTCTCATGAATATGAAAATTTCTTGCCGTTGGCCATTTTGATTAATAATCGTGATAGGACAATTTCGGCATTAGGATTATGCGTAAGCTGCGAAATTCGGGCGGGAATAGCGATAGACAGTATTCGCTCCAACGCGACCTCATATCGGAAGTGTTCGACAAATAATCCGTTTACGATCGATCGCGGAAAAGGGAGGCTAAATATCACGGAAAACCCATAGTCGTAATTTTCTACAATGTTTTCGATCTCGCACATACGGATTCAAACGGCGTACAATTCGGTCAGGGTGTATTCTATAAATTCGCAAAGCACACGAACGTTGTGATAACACCAATAGCAATAGCGCATGTGTAATGGAATGGCACACAGAACGACTTGGAATTATGGTCCATTTCATTGAACTTTGTATACACTTGTATATATAATAATATACTTGTAAATAAGTAACTTTCCTTTTAGCCTCTGAGTGATCATCAGCGAGAAAGATATTATCATTATTTGTGTCTCACATTGTAGCGTCATCGAGATTGTTTACACGGCATAAATATTTATTTGGTAGTGCCAACTTTTCGCTCGAATTTATTTTTCATGTTGCGCATTTGTAACGAATTGCTCGCCGCGCTCGATTGTCATAAACTTTGTGGTTTACGATGAAGAGAAATTTTGTGAAGAAAAGGGAATCGGCAAATGCTTCCTCGGGGAAATGGAAACGAAGGAGTGCCGCCTCTCGCAGAAAAGATCGATGATTCCACAGTTTATCATTGCGTATAACTCCGCGCGTACCCAAAAGCAAGGTAGACGCGTTACCTAACGAGTGCAACGACTGAGCCGGTTTGTCTCTTGTACGTTCGCCTCTTTATTGCGTTTTTTTCAGAGAAGCGCAATGAGTCATTTGGAAATTGCGAGTACTGGCAATTCTTATCGCGCTTTTGATTGCACTCGGAGTTCATGATACAGGAAATTACAAAAAGAAATTGTTACGAAACCAGCAAGACTTTATTTATCTTTACTGTTCAGGCAGCGATTTTCAAAAAGATATTGCAGTTAAAAATAAAGCAGCAAAGTTTCATTCTTTACGACACTTTTAAACAAAAAAACATGAATAATATTGCATGAAAAATATTGTTTATTATATTATTTCATAATGAACGAGACGATGCAAGCTTTGCTTTATACATGTTACGAGCGGGAAAAAATATCTTATAATATATCATATTATATTTCTAGAAATGAAAAAACTCAAAGAAAAGACTTGTTCCTGCATTTTATTTGCAAATAAATTCTGAAACGGCCTGGCTTTTAGATCGGCACAAATATTCTGTACTTGGGACATGTATGGCAACGTACTATGTCATATGGAAAAACGGAATTGTACGATCAAATGCAGTGCAGAACGTCTTTTTGATATGACGAATATTTTCTGATTCATACGAATACTGACTGGAAATGCGACTGCGACGCAGTAAATACGCAACGTGGATACAGTCAGAATTTCAGAAGCCCGATATTGCGGATTCTCTTCATTAGTACTGAGAAGTAGGATATTCACAAATCTAGCAATGTTGTAACTTTTAGCAGGCCTGAATCCTCTGTAGTGCAAACATCGAAAGCTAGACGTAAAAAGTTATGAAACGAGAGAGTTGCAAGATTTATTTTGGCAAGAGAGAATCTCAAAATATTTTGAGCTATTGCAGCTGGGAGGAATCGCGACTGTAATTAATATCACGTGCCCTAAATATCCCGACTACATCATGAGGACAGGCTAACAGTTGGTACATTACGTAATAATGAAATAGTGTGCAGACATAATTTATTTATTAATTATTTGAACGCTCCAAGATCGAAAATGATTCTCATGTAAATGACAGTGGTCTGGTCCTGTTTCGCATTAACATACGTTGCGTAACGCGGCCGATTTCGCTATCTGCTACATAAGAATCGATTGAAGATGTGCGCCTTTCACGAAAATTCGGCAGTTTTATGCCGAGAAATGCTGCTTATGCGACGATCGAACACGTGTCGACACAGTGTGATCTTACACTTTCGCCGAACTCGACCGAACGCATGTACTCGACCCGTGGCCGGGCTATCGTCCAAAACTCGCTCGCCCATATTTCGTGGACGTAATCAGTAGAGTTACTTAACATATCCTCTCTCTCTCTCTCTCTCTTCCTTATCTCGCTATCGAGTCGAAAACGATTCCCATGGAACGTCACGGTGCTTCTTTCGCACGCGTTCTGGCTTTTTTTTTCTTTCCTTACGTCACATATAATTCATGTCGATGTTGGGTATTTATCGATTCCACAGCCAAATTTCTCTTATAATATATTTATTCAGCATGCTTTATATTAATTGCTTTTTCTCTTACTCAGTTTCCATTGCTCAAAATCTTTTTATCTATTTGGGGATTTATCCGATTTTAGCGATTTTAGGACTTCACCGTTGGGACGTCATCGTATTTCGTTACGGGTAACTGTCGGTGTATATCCAATGTAACATCGACTTTTTTTGCAGTATTGCAGTTTAATCTCGTTATTTCGGACAGAGATCATCGGTTATACCAGATGTGTCACAACGGAAAAAGATCCAAGCATTTAAAGTTTGCCATGGGCTCACGTTGTCGAAGATACGCGCGGAGATAGATGGAATCGGCATCCGTGATATTCGTGATAAAAAAACTGTTCACTGTACTAAAGGCGCGTCTCCAGTTTCCGTGCAAAAGCTACCTCCATATTCATGGTGTAAAAATAGTGAGAGATGTAGTGGTAACGAATAAAAAATACATTACGAATGCAGATGCGGGATTGGAGGTATGAATATTTATACAGAATGCAAATCACGAGATATATCAGGGATTAACGCGATATCGATGTTTCGCAAATGATTTGATAAAAGAATCATGTTGCAATGTAGGAATCAAGGGCACAGAAATAGAGTGCCTGAAATACGCGAGGCTGATACTAACTAAAGTTTAGTTACTAAACTATCGTTAATTTCACATCTCGTCGATTAGCGTTGCCATCTCGTTTGTCAAATTGTCACTGGCACATTGGGCTGACGTCTGCTCGTTCAGCTTCCTTCGACAACTTCGGTTGATACGTTTTCCGGTCTCGCGGAATTATGAGCCACGTGAACACCCAAGTGCTTCGTGTCGTATCTGTCAGTGACGATTACACGTTCGCGAGACGACAGGGTCCACCGATATGCGGAACAGCTTGTTGTAGCTAATCTTCTGGTGACGATGTCTCACGATACAAAGACCGGCCATGTGATTCGCCACGGACATACTGAAATCTCTGTTGTCCCGTCTGTATTGTTCTTCGACACAAGGCGGGACGAACTGATCGAACCGGATGACCGACGAGAATCGGTCCGACTGGTATCAAGTTCTACTGCAACCACTTGCGCATCCGAAACGGATGGTTAGTTTGGCAAAGTTCTAATCTTGAGCATTTACTGGTCTGCGTCTGTAAAAACCACGCGTTAACATTAGTTTTGTATTGATAGATGCAAGAATAGATCAATCTTATCATTTTTTAATACTTGAGCTGAATTTGGGAAAATTATATTTAGGTTAATTAGGTTAATTAGTTATGTGTTAAATTAGTTTATTTGAATATATAAATAAAAATGGATTAATCACTCTTAAATTAAACTCTGATTGAAACTAAGAGAAAGAAAAAAAAATTTTATATTATATGAATATTAGATATTATATCATAGATCTATAAAAATCTATGAGAGTTTTCAATAGAACATATATTATCTTTGCTTTAAATGTTTATTCATTTACTCATCGTTCCTTTTTTCTTAAAAATTTTACTCGTTTAACAATTATGCCTGCAACGATAAAAATTTTTTTTAATTCGCGTATCTTCGATAATAGTTTTAAATTATAAGTTTTTTTTGCTAAAATTCGCAATAATTTTTCGACATTTTTCTTCGTTTTATATAGAAGGAGATTACGAAACGTCAAGCGAAGGTATGATCGCTTCGAAACACAGTGGTACCGAAATTCGCGGAGTGCGACCGAAAGAATCGCTTTGCGGTTATTTCAGGGAGAAATGCACTTCCTTAAGCAAACTCGCCGTGCTCGATAAAAGCGAACCTTCGATAAAGGAAGAAGTTATTTTCGATACGCTGCGTGAACTCATGGAAAACAGGTTAACTCAGAAAACCACATACATTCGTGGTAGTCTTATTCTGGTGCCCGAAAGTTTGGCAAAGTCAAAATCCCTGCCGATTCTGAAGACGGAAGTCTCGAGCGTTTCCACAAACTTCGGAGCAACGAACACCGTGCTAATATCCAAGTCATCGTTTGCACGTAAGAAGAAAATGTCCATGATCTTCGAGAGGATGGCTCCGCTGATCTCGTCTTATCCTTTAGCTATCTCCGTAACGTCCGACTCAACGATCAATTTTTACGATCGACAATACGAAGCGAGAAGACTCGAGTCACGAACGATGCTGCCTGTGCTTTGCGTACGTCTCTGAGTGACTGTCAATAAATTACGCAGCGTGAATTCTCTTAGCAATCGAGATTTTCAGACAAACAAGTAGTCACATAAAAATCATATTCAACTGATTGCAAATTCTTTAATTTTTTTGTTGTCTAAATTTTGTGGTAAACATAACGTTGTCTTTCCATTAGAGTACTGAGTCTATTAGGATATGTAGATAAAGAGAGATTGAAGAGAAAAGGGAGACGAATCGATCGTCCTTCCCACGATCACAATAAGCTTCGTTCTCCGTAGGATACAACGCCCACGGCGGTGATTAATGGCGAGAGGTCAGAGGAACTCGTGGCGGAAGTGACACTTCGCGAAACGAGAAGTAACTATCATACGATGGATTGGGATTCTCGTCGAGGCGCAATTCCGACATTCGTCAATGACGAGGGTGCTGCCAATTTGACAAACGACGGCGACCTCGTTGACGTCGCTAGAAATCCATGCTCTTCCATCAAGTCTGCCTACTTCGCGCCGAATCCTTCCGATCCTTCCATTTTGCCGGACGATTCTACGACAACGACGAGTTCCTACAAATCGAAAAGACATCAACGCGTATCCTCCGGCATGGAAACGCTGCTGAAAATAGATTACGAGCTGAGCCCGCTTCAGTATCAGTACAGCCAGATCATCGGCAAGGCTCGAGCGTTGAGTCTGAGCAGCGCGGACTTCGACCTTGACGTCTGCTGTCATCTGGACCAGTCAGACGTGTTCGGTCAATCCGTTCTGTCGCCGAACCTGTCCAATTATTTTTTAGACCAGGCGTTCTCGCGAGAAGCCGCGTCGAGCATTTGCAACAAAGAAAATCGACCCGGTCTCGTCGATAAGGCCTCGCCGCTTGCATCTTTCTCCGTGGTCGGTAAACCCGCTCCAAGAGAAGGCTCTCGTACCAACTGTTTGTACGAGAATGACTCGAGCCGTCGGCAAGAGGCGTTGGATTTTGCGAGTCACGATCCCTCTCGTGCACTTGAGAACTTCAATGATCTCGGATCTCCCAGTCCAGTTGGACATAGCGCCTTTTACCTCCCGACAACCAATATCCATGCATCTCGGGGAGAGACTGTTCTACGTGAACGCTCCTGTAACGAATGCGTTTCCGATAACAGCTTTCGGCTCCACTGCAAATCTAACTCAGCGATAGAAAGGGATGCTTCTGCACGGCAGGGTTGGTCTGTTCACCGACGAACCAATGCGAGCCCTTCGAGAGTGCTTCGTAGAATGGAGTACGACTCGCATCATCGATATCTCGAGAAGACCGTGGAGTACCCGCGAGTATCCGGCAATAATTTCGAGATACGAAAACAGAGAGCCTCAATGTCTGAAAACGGGTTGGACCGTTCGCGTCAGTGGAATTCTTCTCACTTGACCTGTCGCTCCTCGAATTACACCTCGAAATCTACTATCGTGAAAGTGATTGATAACACCTGGCGCAACCACGACAATGAACAAGCAACGAATAAACGGTCGAACGAACGTTTCGGAATTCCCTCGAGCGATCAAAATTCGACGGCCATGCAAAAGATGTCTACCACGTGCGGTGGCAATCACAAAAGCGCTCCGAGTGAAGCCGAATGCGTCACCAAAGACGATCGAATCTCCTCTCCATTTAGATTGCAGCCGATCGAGCGTGGCGTAGGTCCCGATCGGCAAATATCGCACACAATTTCCGCTTCAGTCTGCGCGCCGCAGATCCGCGTCGTCAGCGTGAATACGGAATTTCGTGCCACCGTTGAGAAACGTTACACCAACAGAGCCGTCAGTCCTATTCAAAATTCTCACTCGAGGGACGAGGTGTCCACTTCGATGACCATGACGACGATGACGAGATCTCTGAGTAACGTGATACTAGCCGGCAGTATGTCCAACGTTTTTATTCAGGAAGTGCGCGCAAATTCGTCGACGGAGGTACTGCGAGCCGAGTCATCCCCCGAAATGTCTCTCATCGACGCCAATAAAAGGGACGACATTGTAACAAGCAAGCGCAGCTTTACCGTACAAAAGATCGATTCTCAGCTGGAAAGCTCATCTCCGAGATCCTCCGAGTCTGAGGAAGACGAGGCAGATTCCACGATGGCAGGATGCAGGCGGGTGCAACATCTTCGTCTACCGGAAGCGAAAGAAAGGATCACGATCGTTCCTATCGTTCTGACTGACGGTATACCGGATCCGCCAAAAACCGCGGACATAAATTTCGCAATTCCGAGATACGTTGACAAAGTGGCACCGAAACTGAGCTATCAGATCATACCGTTCAACATGAGAAAATCCCAAAAGATGCGATCGCCATCCGATAGTGACGATGAAACGCCTCAACATAGAATTGCGAGACCCGCATGTTTGTCCAGAGAGTTGACGAAAGAAAAATCTGCCAGCAGAACACCTGTTTGTAGCATCAATCACGACGATCTATATATGGGAAAGGATTATGCTCCTTCGACAAATAGCGTCATGAAAAATTCATGGCAATCAATCCGAGGAACGGCTTCGAACGCAAGGAAAGTGCAAGAACATCGCCAATTAATAGAACGACCTAAACAGAGAATCGTCAGAGCAATACCCGGTATGAGAAGTTCGCCGGAAGACTTCCTCTGTGACACGTGACTCAACGTGTGGCGCATGAGTGCGCTTAAACGTGCATTTCGAGAACGCGGCACTTTAGCGAAGAAGCGATAAAGCTCATCTTCAGAATTTCTCGAAGCCGTTCAAGCGAAGTAAGTTCTCGCAAGAGCCAACTCCTTTTGAGAGAAACGACGGAAAGTTTAAATTTGACTCGAGCAACGTACTGTTCACGAGGCGTGATTCGGTGTGAATGGCGTGTGTATGTGTGTGTGTGTGTGTGTGTGTGTGTGTGTGTGTGGCGCGCGCGCGCGCGCGCGCGTGCATATGGATATTAGTATTTTATGTGATCGCCGTGTGAGAATGTACGCGAATCGACATCGTAATATCGAAGAGGAAATGTGACATGGGAAATTCCGCAGCGGGTGCATTGTTTCTCTGGATTTTACACCGTTGCGTTGGCGAACGACGTTAGAGACTGAAATCTCTGTCACGAGGATCAGAAAACTAAAAAGACCACCGCGTGGTCGTACGGAGAAATGCGGACAGATTACGGAATTCCAGAATGCATCGTCGAAGAAAGGCTCATAAGGGCTTACTACAAATACAAGGGAGTCGCACAATTCCTTGTATTTCAAGAGTAGACGAGAGCTCGTCGAGGGCAGGATCGACGAAAGATGAGATAAAGTCCATTGGAGGATTTTCCGCTTGCAGCCTGAATGCATGCTTTTCGCATGCATATTGAGCGATCTACTTAGCCTTCGCGTGCATGCTTTAAAGTTTAGTGGCGTACTGTAAATACCGGCGTTACAAATTCGAGCAGCGAACGATTAGCACATACACACGTAGGAATAAATGTATACAGCCTTTTAACATTTACGACATATATATTTGATAAATTTATTACAAAATATAGAATTGTAAAAGAAAGCAATGATATAGTAGAATTTCCTTTGAAAAAGTTTCTTCGTTGCTCATGATTTAACGAATATTCTTCGATTACTTGCGCGCAACTTTGGTACAGTATTGCCGTACTAATCTTACATAAATACATACTTCATTCTCACGCCTTTATGCATGGTTTGGCGCTAAAATGAATCTGGTTATCTCCGCGGTGTCAGTGACGCGCGACTAAGTGTGTGATAAGTGATGACAGAACATCAAGAACGGAATCGCTGCGGTGTGCAATTTGTGCCTTGGAAACCGGTATTTTGCGTGCGTGATTCTCCTTAAGCATATTTCATAATGTCTCTCGTGCCATTATTGATCGTTTGCGTTGAAGATTACGACGAACAAGATCAACGAATGATCGAGTAATCGCCAATCAACGAACCATCTCTCTGCGGCCGTTATCACTGCATTGCGCAACGTACTTTTACCTTTTTACTTGGATTTCATAATTGATAGAAAGTTGCAAACTGATTAAGATCCATCTCGGCATATTTAAGGAGGAATGTTCTCAGGAAAAGCGACGACAGCCGCGAATAATTAATGAAAATACGATCTGTATAAAGTTGCTCTCGCAAATTGGCTTGCAAATACTTCTTTTACTTCTCCGCTTCCGTTCTCTTGCGTGTCCTTTTTTCTCCCGCGTTTCCGTGTTCGTTGCCGCCGTCTATTTGTCGCGCTCAACGTGAAGCCGCAATGGTTTCCCGTTTCATATTTTCTCTTCTCTGACACTGAAGGAGTCTCTTTTTGTATTACTCGTGCATTTCACCGACGAGCGATACGCGACTGCTGTTTACCTCACATTTCGTCACGATAAAAACTGCTCGTCCCAAGAGCTGCGACTTTTTATCAGGTTGCACAGCAGGGGTTATCAATAATTGTATATTTGATCCACTTTTGTGGCTACAGCTTTATCACGTATTTATGATTTTGTTATATGCGAAAGCATTTCCAAATGTTAGCCTGTCATTTTGTATAATTGTACGTCTCCATTTTCGTTATTGGAATACTATATTGGCAATGTCTTTTTTACTATACATTTTGCCAAATTGTCGATATCAAACTCGACCTGCCGATATTAACATCGTTACTCTCTTCGTCGTATTTTATTTCCTTTCAATCTTTACAGTCGCTTTCTCCACGACATACCGAATGACGACAAATATGATATAACGTTAGAGGAGAATAGTCTCTTGTCTCGGCGATGTAATTTATAGTATTCTACCGTTTGCACGTTGTCACTTAAAATCACAAAGCAAGTGTTATTTTGACAGATCACTGAATCTAGGCGTTGTGATATCTAGCTGGCACACTTGGTGCACGCACGTTTTTACGATAATTTACGACAATAACGTGCGGTTGGCAATTTTCCAAGCAACTTGCTCTGCGCGTGGTTACATGGGATGCTAAGAGGTCACTCTCTGCCAATGTCTTACCATCTGTTACCCCTTGCATTAACCCAACTGTGTGAATTCAACTTTTCCTGGTCGATCTTACGATAGCTGATTAAATTCAATTGCAGCTGAACTAATTTCGTCTTTTTTTAACAACTATAAGTAAAGAAATTTATAAAAGATAATTTATAAATTTTTTTAAAATTAATTTTTAAATGTGTCTGAAAGATTTCATACTTGTTTTATATTTAATATTTTATTTAATATTTAACGAGTTGGCCGTCATATTTCCGCTTCATATTTGTCATTTATGTTTTCTCTTCATGAACAGTAAAGACCGAGATCTAACTTTTCCTAGTTTGGTAAATTTACGATTATCAGATATCGTTGAATATTTGACACCGATATTCACGTCAAAAGATTCGTACGCTTTGCTAACTAAAACGTCGTCTTGTCAAAGTGGTATAAAATGTTCTTTAGAAACTCTCATTTTCGCATGGCTTGAAAGAAACTTAGACATGTTTTGATATCGTCGGACGCATTGATATGCACCGCGCTGAATAAACATGAAATTTTTATAAAATTCAAGTTTTACAATGATGTAACGATAAGTCAAACAGTTTTTTAAATGAACTTGTAATTTACGTATTTTATCCTTACAAATTTAAATGTTAAATCCTTAAATTATATTGTTATAAATGATTGAAGAAAAAAATTCTTGAAGTTGAAATATAAGTTATCGTCTTCTATAAGTTATAGTATTAACGAATAGTTAATCGAATAATTTTCATTTTTATATACATCTGACATATTTTATATATATCCGACTTTAGTGAGATTTTGCATTGAAAAAATTTCTACCGTCTGTTAAAATTGATGATTAAATTAAGAGAAAATGGTTAGTTATCGCTATATTAGTTTCTTTCAGACGAACCAATAATTTGTTCGTTACTACGACAAAGTTTGAAAGTTTCGGTAGGACCGAAGTGGTTGGAGATTATGTGAAAAGCGAGACCGATTGCTCACCATACGCAAACTGAAAAAGTTTTCTGCGAATCTGCCGGCAAAACTTTTCCATCGGCGCTATTCAATCATAAAGACTTTGCAATTGCCTATGCATTTTCTAGGTATTTACGAGACAAGTAACTTCAAATTTCTTCCTACGTAGTGCGCAAGATTTATAATTTATTCTTATTATTGTAATATTTTTTAAGGCTTAGTTATTAACAATATTAATTATCGAGCAAATATTATAATTACACAAAACTGTTAGAACAATTTTATATGTAACATAAATCTCTAATTTTTATCTGTTTAAAAATTTTATTTAATTTTTAGAAAGCTAATAGAGTAGTAATGTAATTAATACATGCGAAAGTGTTTTATTTATTTAAATGGGATGCACAGGTTTTGTTACAGTTCATCTCATGAAAAAAAGAATAGGATGAAATATCTCTCTTCACATTGCGCTCTCGAGTCTCGTTTCTGTCATTTTTCGCAATTTTGATGTGACTCGAATTATATACCAGAAATATACGAATGTCGTAGAAAGCAGGATTGTTTCGTTATGCTTTCTGATGTATTGTCATGAAAATAAATGTTACAACGCTGAAATCTTTTGACAGCCTTAGAACACGACATGTCGATATTGCAATATTCTCGAGGTTTTGAGCAAGGAGCTGGACATGTCGCTGACACAAATGGCGAAATACGAGACATTAGGATCAATAAGAACAACGCGATATCTTCTTGGCGTATTATCCAATGATATTCGATTACCGTCAAAGATTGTACTGCACACGTAGGGCATATTTTGGAAACGCGTGATGATGTATTGCTGCATCTGACAGTAACTGCGGAAAATTTGGCCGACGTCTATTCTCGTCCCTAATAATATTTCAGGGTTAAATATCTCCTCGAAATAGGCGCGTGTAATGCGAACATGTATGCGGACTTCGTCATTAGTTTATAACGCTTGTTTACTTCGGACGTTATATTTGCAGAATTCCAATATGGCAAGGCTAATGCGTCGCCAGGGACAGCTAGATTATTTCAAATCGGTCAAAGTGTTTTCGCCACGTGCGTCGTCGATTTTAGCTTCGAAATCTTCGTGCAACTCGTTCCCGAAGATCTTAGAATATTTCCCAGTTCGTGACCATAGTCAAAGTGACTCGAGCTTAGTTTCGCAAAGTGCTGTTCGTAATTCCGTTGACGGATGTCAGCCATTCCTCGTATTTTGAGCTTCTAAGTTTTCTCTTTAGCTTGCCATTGATCGAGTATGGAGGATAAAGTTCCATCCGCAACGCTACACTGGCTAATAGACGCAAGACGAAGCTTTCAAGTACGAAGAGGAACGTTTAATTACAGACAAATCCTCTCCATTCTATCGACCAGCTCGTTGAAATGAGCATATGGCTATAGTCTTCATTAACTGAAATCCTCGAGCCGATTATGTGGAATTTCTCATTTCCATCAAACGTACCAAAATCGGCAAATTAGTGGTTTTATTTTCGCGTCAGATATTTAGTTAATGCGAGAATATAGAATGGTTTGTATGGGAAGACTTTTTCAAAAAAGAAAGATCAGATTTTTGCTTGTTTACTTCATGTTAATAATAATTTTAGCATGTTTTGCTTTGTTTGAGAGAATATCGGTTTTCTTAATTATATAATACAACAGTGCTAGTGACGCATGCATAAGTGCAACGTCTGAACGTCGTGAACGATGTGCGCTCTAATGAAAGGTCGGAGCAATTAATCCTGCTTGACGCTATAACTTATGAAACTTGTAGAATAATTAAAGTCGTTACGTAATATTTGCGGACTCTCAATTTCGGCGGAACTTTATGGCACGAGATAGGGAATTTGAATTACGGTACCGTGAGTAAAGCTACAACGCATATTCCGGAAACGTTCGTTACAATGTAAACGTAGGCTTCTCGCTTTTCTCGCTCCCGTTTAATTATTAGGCGTGACGTCGGCGCTGGAAAGAATAATCCTCGGCAATTAACTCAATTAATGTTAGTTTGGGGTTTCAGTCAAGCGTCTCTATTTAAAAGTCCGATCGACCTTTCTCACAGCTTCTCTTTTTCACAAGGAATCGCCGACAAGGAGTCTTTGTTACGAATTCAAAGCTCTCGTCGATCTCGTTAAAATAACATCTCCCAAAGCGCCTTGCGCGAAAGAAGTTTAAGCAGTAGGGAAAATAAATCACTTAATTTCAAAGTCGTGCAATGAAAACAGAATTACCATCAAGATGTAAGATTAAGCGTTTATTTTCAATAAGCATTAAAATTGAAGTTTCCTTGGATCAAACCGGGACTCGTCAATCGCGATCAATACTTCAAGAAAATGATACGTGTAAGTGGTATCTTGGTGAAAAATTGCGTCACGAGATATTGCGAACCATCAGTAAAGTTGACGAAGAAAAAAGAAAAGAAACACATACGCGTCTTTTGTCAGTGTCGTGCGATTGATTAATTGCACCATGCAAATATTAGCTCGGCCGAATGATGTTTTATTCGATAACGCTGGATTCATCACGATAAATCATTATCGCGCTTTATTCGCTGCGAAGTAAGCGTTCGATTCGCATGTGCGATCATCATTACTAATCTATAGCGTAAACGTATTAATATGTCCGTGCGATATTTATTCCGATCCGTGCAACAAATCAGGAGTGTCGATTTTTCTGTATTATCGATGTACACCGAAAGTTTAAAGTGCGTAAATGTCGTAAAATCTAATGCACTGATGAACGATGATCGCGAATATAAGTTAACATTTTATTTGTCTCTTATACTGGAATGTCAGATTTTTAAACGTATAGTTTCTTAATGACTTTTTATTATGTATTATTAAATTTGATATCCCGAGTATTTTAGTTTCATTATTAGCATTATTAATCAGTAAATGACATTTTTATGGTTGTGATATTTTTTCTTTTGATGAAAAATTGCAAGTAACAGATATTTTTAAATTATTATATTTTAATACTGATTCTTAAACAGTTGATGTTGTAAGAATAACGCGCGTTTATGCGTAAATTAAAGAAGTAAGAAATATAATTTTACTACGCATGAGACTTTTTAGTATTTGACACAATGAGAGATTTTTAGGATTATGTTCTCAGTGATATAAATATAAGACTTTCAAGAGAAGAATTACTTTTTCAACTTAAAGGATTTATTCACGTAAAGCCAGACATAAATAAGAAAATCTGTTTAGAGAAGAAACAGACATATATGTATTGTTAAAATTTATAAAAATCATTGAGAAAATGTAACCTCGTAACGAAAACGTTCAAATCTGACAATAAGCAATTGAATTCGCGGATTTAGAAATTTCATAAATTGAAACCATTGATACACATTAAATTACGTTAGCGGATTCAATTTTGCCGAGGAATCCTTATCAAAAAGAGCTTCTGTGATATATTACTTTGATATGATTTTCAGAAGCTATATAACTGCTCGTTACAGAGCATCCACGTTTCCAAAATTTCTCAAACACATTGTGAATTATTCTATCCCTTTTAACGATGAGGAATAATATCAAATTTAAATTTTTTTAAATTACTTTTTTTCTCTTTTGCCTCGAAATATATCAGTCGAATATCTCAAAAAACGTGGAAAAGCAGAGAAAGTAATTTTCCCCGACATTTATAATAAATATAAATCGAAAAAGCGAGATAATAATTGTAAATTACTAGCGAGGAGCTTGCGTATAGATATTCCCTCTCGCATCTCCAACTAATTCGATATGACTATCGAACAAACATCTCGATTTGTAACATTATTGTAACATCTCAAATATATTATATCTTAATGGTGTACGAAATAAAAGTAATAACTAATGCAAAATTCGTAATTATTTCATGCTGGGTGAAGCATCTTGAGCATTGTGCGTTCATCGGTTCGTTCGCCGATCGCATAAGCGTAAACGCACCTTAACACTTGCCAGATGTTATAACCGTAACCGCGCTCGGTGCGTACGCGTGCACGCGTGACATCATATGACAAATTATTCCGTCTCCGCATCGGTGTCGTAACTCGGCTCCGGGATTATTACCGGACAGACACTATATGCGTTGTAACTGCGCGCGAGGTGAAGCCGCAGATAACAAAATATAATAGTATCGCTGCAGCGTGGACGTGCCGGATTGGAATGCATAAGTAATGGTTTATCGCGAATAACGAGAGGAGAATTAATCGCATTTCCATATCTGAACGACAGCAAATAGGAGTATCAAGTATATCGTAAGCGTCGTCTTGATTATACGTTTTCAATTACTCGATTCTGTTAACTTAACAGTGAAGAATAATGTGCATTATATCGGTAATTAGATGTCGCATGGAGAACAAACTTTCGTGTTTTTACTCGAAAAATAAAATCGTTGGCTAAAGCTGATTGTTGGCTAGCTGTTGGCTATCGATTCTGATCTCAATTATGTATGAAATTTGTCTGTGTTCATTATTTTGTAGAAACGTATACGTATGCGTCTATTTGCATAAAATCGCTTGATATATGCACAAAGAATCGAATCGATAAAATTCAAATGATGATGTGACGCATTCTAAAGACATATTGGGTTGAAAGTGCGCGATGAGAATACGAATGCATCGTTGCACACGCGTTTCTAGGCGTCAAGTGACACTTGGAAGTGCGTGAGGTCGAATTTCTTATTGTAGATAAAATTCTCCATTACCAATTTCTCAACGTATAAGATAGAATTTCCACTTTCAGTATAACGCAGAAATTTTACTGTAATGCTTCATTATTACGGTCTTCATTCTCAAGTAACGTTGAATTTGAAGTTTATTCGAAAATTTATCCGTACGTCTTGTCTGTTCGTTAGCGACATAAATATTTATAGTACGCGAAGTATTTACCCCAATTTGCATCTAGAATTTACTTTCGACATCCATCATATTATAGTTTAATATGTAAATTTATTCGGAACTTATTTTGTAACGTCACGCAAACGGAATAAGTAGTAAAGCACGTTTTTCTTGTATGGAAGAATGCAATATATATATATATAGTAAAATTAGTTAAGGCCACGTGAGACGTAATTTGTATTCTTACGCAATGCAACTCGTGGCGTTAATTAGCACGTCGTGTAACGTGCGCTTACTCGTTGTAACGAACAACGTTACGTGACACAAAAGTATTTCGTTGCATCAGAGTGCAATACCGCACAATTTGATAGGTCTCGCGACCGATGGCAGATTTAAATGTACCAAATTGAATTCCTGTGTATCCCGGGATCGATACCCCAAAGCTTCTATTATTTTAATAATAGAAAAACGAATGAGTTGGGCGCACTTCAAACCCTTCAAACGAATCCCTCGCGCGCCATTTTCCGCTGAATTAGGCAGAAAAAGAAACGTTTTCCATTTCTTTGAATCTTATGGAGCCTTCGCTCGCGAGGGCGATGTACCGCGCACTTGCAACAATTTTAGGCGACGAAAGGTAAATTCTCTTATTTCGGGAAAAAGAAAAAAATTTACAATTGAAATTTTGTCAACACCCACACTTATTTCATGCTATAACAAGTATCTTATAGCGCTTTTACGAGACAGCTGCTATTGTTTAGCGTACAGATGCAAATTAATAAAGGAGAATCTGATTTAGAATCACCTTTTCTCCATGCAATACTTTAAGCACGATTGTCAGTATACTTATATCATGACTCTACAAACACTTTGTACATTTTTTGACGAGCGCTCGGCATGATAATCCAAAAATATTCATCGATACAGGTGCTTGATACGTGTGGACTTAGCTTGAATATGTAAATATGAGAAATACCGATAAGTCACACTTGTGCCGTTCGATACGCGAAGCAGCGAATGTTTGTCAGCGAGTTCGCTCGAGGAAATGGATCGGGAAACATTTTTTCTGCTATGTTTTCGAAGCCGTACATTCGGCGTTCATATCTAAAAAAACAAAATCCGCGATCGTGCACTTTCGGAACTTGAGAATTCAGAGGACGTGAGGATGAAGCAATCTGATAAGCGACTAATGCAAGGCTCCTGGACTTGTTTCTATTAAATCAAGGTAGAGATACATACATGGAACAAAGATAATCTGCATATCGTAATAGAATCAACTCTCCCACGCTGCTGCTACTACTATCGGAGTGAATTCGAATCACTCTGATTGTCTAGGATTATCTCTGATTATCAAATGTTGTTCATTCAAAAGCAATACTTTGCGTGACTACAATCTTATAAAATACTGCGTTATATGCCTAATCAAAAAATTCCTTTTTCTTTATTTTAATAACTGAACTGAAGTTTCAGCTTAATAAGATGGTTTATTCGTAGAGTAAAGCAAGTTCTATGTGTACTGTTACACTTCCCTCGTATTTTCGGTTATTAATTGTTGCAATATTTAGACGCTCTGTTTCTTATTCATATCTTATTAATAATCTTCATTATATATTATATATATATTTTAATATATCTTTATTATATATGGTAAAGAGCCGCACATCTTGTAAATACGGTCGATATTTCTATTTCACACTGGCACATTCCCTTCGAGACTTTCCTTCGGCCTTCTGAAAAGATAAAATATTACGAGCCGCAATTTCCGCGGGGTAAATACGCCTCTCGTAACTTGTGGATTAAGGATCTATTTGTCCGACATGATTACGCAACACCGAAAGAGAGTTTCCCGCTTCCTAACATTTTCTGAAAATACCTAAGCCTTTCTGCGGTAGAAGTTCATGATTTACGTGATCATCTCAGGAAAGCAGCTTTCGAGTAGGCACGAAACGTGAAATTTTATTCGATGATAGATATCCCCACATATTTAGTGCACAATTCATAAGAGTACCTTAAGTCATCAAAATTATTACGTTTTGTTTGCTAAACCTCTACTTGTGATCGCAAATGTCATGATGGCAAAGTGATTATTACATGATATATTATTAAAGTGTCACGGTATCGTTACTATCAGCTTAAAACACAGCACGTGTCTTATCGCGCACGATGGATAGTAGTTGCAAAGTTTGTGTCATAAAGTGACATCGGTCTCCCGATTCGTACATGCCGTCGCTATCGTATTTTGCAATTCGACCGGCAGTGCCGTTCGAAACTCTAACGAACCGGCCGCGCGAGGATAATGAGCTGCATTATGTATTAGATCACCTGTGGGGGACTCTCGCGCTTTTTCCTTTCTTCACCTTTCTTGTTTCACGCGGAAGAGCGGGTTGCGTAATTATCGGAAAGTTAGCGGCCGCGCAGCTGACGAGGTGCTCGCGCCGCAAACTTCGTACGTGCATCCATTACATCGGAATTGAGTTTCAAAAATGCCTGACTCCGTCAAAACTCGTTCCGCCGTTCGACCGTGCAAGCATCGCGCGTCCAATAAGATGACTTTATCAGGACCACTGCAGGAGCGTCCGGAAAAAAGAGCTCCAAATTTATCGAAACGTTTCAGCGGGATATGCAGCCGCAATCTAAAAGCAGCTACTTTGTGTTTGTCAGCATATTTTTTGTATAAAGTATTGCTTCCAAAAAATGTTATAAAATAATATTCGAGCTGCAGTGGAATTGACATCAAAGAGAATAATTTTCGTTTAGGAATAAAAAATATGAACATTTGTGAAATTTGAAGTAGCGGAGTAACGGAGAGCGAGATGAGACAACTTTGTTTGCGTGAACGAGTGGTGAGATATATCAAATGTCACGTTGATCGACAGAAACGTCACGTACGGCGGAATATTTCGCGAAGACGTCCAGATACGATGGACGCATTTGTCCGTGTCAATGGACTAACGAGTCCGCCGAATGCGGAATTGCGTCACCGAGCTTAAACTCATCCCGACCGAAAGTTTCATCCCGAAACTCGCTGGGATCTCAGTTGTGCCAGAAGCAACTTTAGTATTCCGCGGACCTCCCTCGGTGAATTGCCGCGTCCGGGAAAATCCGAAGAAAATTCTACCGAACAATACCCCGGAATAGAACCATAATCCGTGATCATGGCGTTCTTTTGTATACGACGGTGCATTCTTTTTACGTTCTGCAAAAGAGGAACAACCCGTTGTCCCGCTTACGGCTTTGTCTCCTAACGTCCACCCGTATCCTAACATTCCTTTAAAGGGAAAAATCATTTCCCTTCTTTGAGAAGGAATATAGATCTGTTAACCATGTGTCTGTCAGCAGTATACCTGTCAAAACCATCTGAATGAGAATTTGAATGCGTACCGCATTGCCGTATCGTGAAATTTTACGGCGAAAACCCAAGAGAGGGTCGTTTAGTTCTGATTCGTCTGCCAACTCATCGAATATGAGATAAAGAAAGAGGGAGAAAGAGAAAGATAGAAAAAAGGAGGGTGGAAGGAAAGAGAGAAAGAGAAAAGGGTGATAAAGAAGAAGAAGGGAGAGCTTTTTACAGTAGTTCGCGGCACAGTGCTTCGTGCTTCGGCCTCCGGGTGGTGGCTCCCGGGTGTCATGATTGGTGGTACCCCTCGCACCCTCCGGGAGCAAATTTGAACCCAAACCCGAGCGAAAACGCGCTCTCCTCTTCGTCGACGTTCGTACGTTTCCGCCACCGGCGACGGCTTGGCCGGACGTCCCTCGTCGTCGCTCGTGCGCCGTAGCCCGGGTCGGCAACGCGGCAGCGCGCGAGGGTAGTTTCGCGCTCGTCCACCCCCGTCTGCACCTGCCACTACCGCCGGCACCACCTTGTACTCGGTCGTTGTCGATGTCCGTCGGCGGCAACACGCCGACGAAAGCGGCCGATGTCGCGAATAGCACGCGCTCCTCCACAAGTACGCGCTCCGGCTACGCTCGGGCTTCATTCATCGTCACACAGCGCGCACTGCCGCGTGCGTGCGAGCGTGCATGCGTGCGTGCATGCGTACGTATGTACGTACGTGCGTGCGTGCGTGCGTTTGTACGTGTGCAAATCGGCCGCGCGGTTCCCGCGACTCTCTCCCTGTCTGCCACCGTCCGTCTTTATCTACGTTCCCTCTGTCTGCCTCTCCACCTCCGCCTCTCTGTGCTCTCTCTCTCGCTCTCCTCGTACCTACGTCAGTCGGTACGCGAGGAGTCAGTCGCGTTTCGTGCCGGCTGGTGTGCGCGTCGTACCGCGCACTCGGCGCACCCGGGAAGCACCAGCCACCATACATACACGTACATACACAAAGTGAAGCGTTTTAGAGACCGCGCGACAACGGGCAGACATCCTCCCGGTCGGAGGACTCCGGACGTACCGCGCTTGTCGCGCGATGCGCGTCCTTGAGCGCGTCGCGACGCGTCGATATCTCGATCGGTGCGGCGAGGCGATCTTCGAGTGCGATCGCGGCCGTAAGTGCGTGCGGTGCGCCTTGCCGAAATTCCGGCTCGCCGACCTTCGCGTCTCCATCTCCTCCTTCGCTATTCTCCGGCACTCTCACGCTGTGGTGATAAGCGGACACGCGCGAGACTTGCGAAACGAGGATTCCTCGAGAGCCGTTATCGAAGACATCGTCTGTTCCCGCGGACTCGCGACTCGACTGGAGTCCTTCGGCTCCGACGAGGGACAGGCGCGTTACCCGCGAGTGCTATTTACGCGCGCGTGTTCTCGTCACGGCGAATCGCGCGCCTATAAATCCCGGAGAGTGAGAGCGCGCAGCAGAACGGCTCGGTAAATTCGCCGTTTTACAACCGGGGGTGAAGTCCCGGTGTATCGTCCAGTTTACGCCTTTTCGGTCGTCAAGTCGCGCCGGGTCGAGCGGTTCTCTTGCTCTGAAACGTTCTCCAGAAAAACGAACTCTCTGGTGGACGGGTAAGTGCCGGGAAAGAGTGCAATTGAGTCGCTCCGTGGATGTTCGCCAGAAATTATTTCTTTCCCCTCTCGAGAGGATAACGATTAGACAGCCAAGTGTCAGCAAGTGTCTCAAGTGGTGTTGTCGTCAAGCATATAGCTCGTCCGGAGTTTCAACCTTAGGCGCGATTAAGAAAGCGAGATAACAAAATGATTAATTAATTTGTACATAAGGATACATATAATCGACGTTTCTTGATGTGCTCGGTTGCTCTATCGAAACGAAGTTGTCTGATAATTATTAAAGTGTTTGGACATTATTGAAATAAACTCGTCAATTCTTTGATCAATTTTAACTGATGTGATTTGATCAGGCAAGATAATCTCTTCACCTATAAAATCGATAGTCTAAAATGAATTAAGATGTGCGAATTAAAATAGCTGTAAATTTTGAAGATGGGACGGGAAAATTGTTAAGTTTGTGCCACTTTAACAATGTTTAAACAATTTGTCTAAATCGCTACAGAGCGAAAAACATTGATTTCATGTTCCTTCATCGCGCAGATTGCATTTATCGGGGATATATTTCTTCTGGGAACCAAAATTGCTTAATCGATCAGCAGTCTATGCATTTCTTCTATCAGGAACACGATAAGACCGCATCCTTCTGGGAGTGCGATACACAAAATTCCACTATTTCACATTTACACCGTCGCCAGGTTCATCGATCAACGTCTTTCTTACGAAGCACGCTTTTCGGCTTGACTTAGGTGATCAAGTCCGTTACTTAAGCACGTTCGTGAGCAAAAAGCACAGGCACGCAGCAAAAAATCGAATGAGTTCCGCGCTTCTGAAATAAAATAAAGAGTAACATTTTATTACCACTTCGTGACTCTCTATTCGTACGTGACTTTCGCGGCAAATCTTTTCTGAACAGCGGAAAGCGAAAAGCACTCTACATTTTCAGTTGTTCACGACCGAGAGGCTGTAATATTTGACTTCAAAGTGGCCAAAAGTCCGAAATTCGACTCCACGCCAAAGATCAAAGATCCGTGGCTGAGTGCATGCACGCCGATGGATTTAGTGATTTACACACTCTATAGAGCCTGTCGGACATTGTTGTTCAAAGCAACAGAATCGCTACATTGTGCAGCGCATTGCTGTGCAACCAACGTGATTCATAACGTCAGGCGAACACGCTTCGCCTATAAATACATTCGATTGGTAATAGGATTGATCTCGTAATTACGATGTGTTCTATTCAGTGAGCTAATTGCTCGCTGAAGAGAGGCTTCTCTCTCGCTGCACAAAACGCATTCGGTTAACTGAGAAGGGGATTTGACGAGGAGCTGTCGAGTAACTTCTTGCGATGAGTATCGGCCGACGAACCTTAAAGGGAAAAGAATTTTTTTAAAGCCAAATCATCCGAAGATAAACACAATTTGACGCATAAACTGGTTCGTGACTCTTCGAACATGGCTATTTGTCTTTATTGCGAACAACATTTGTTCCTGCTTTTCGATCATATTTTCAAATTGTCGGAAGACAAGAGCAGGGATCATCTCGTGCTACAGTGTTTTGCGCGGAAACAGAAACAAATCTCGTCTTCTCGAGGCATCGAACAAAACTAGTGTTTATGTCGTCTCACATAAAGCCAGATTATTTTTTCTTTATGTGGATATTGTAAAAACCCGCGTGATGCAGCAGCGGAATATCGTGGCATTATCGTTGCAACTCGTTACGTGCAACGTTCACGTAATACCGCATTCTCGTTTTATAGATTTTGCGCAGAGAATAATGTATCTGATCACATACGGATGTCAGTTGCGGATGTTGAATTAAATTCACAACGTTTGATATGATTTCTGCTTTTGTCGAAGTTTGCCTCGTTTTCCTCATGGTTTCTTCTCCGATAACCAGATCGATCTTTACAAGAAAGGATTCAATGAACGGGAAAAATGTCGTTGGTTGACTTCTTCTTGCGGAGTGTGATTCAATCATCTCTGTCCACTTTCATAAATTATGTTTCAATATCTTCATTATTTCTTTTTTTAATTTTAGCCTTCCTCGTTATTAATTATTAGAATAGAATTTGGCTTTTGGATTGCAGCTGCGTTTTTGTCACTTTGGTTCTGACGTTTCGTGAACATTTGAGGTCACTGTATCAGCAAACAGAGCAATCTGGTAGATATTAATTTTCATTTTTGCATGTCACAAGATGTTTCTCACGTCTCGTGTCTGTCCTTTGTGTTTGAAACATTCCTTCTGCTGTATGTAGGCGTTAAATGCAATTTTAATGTTACCTATCTCAATGATGAGAATATTGGATAATTTTCTCTCTTACGAAATAGTAAAACATTTGCGTGCCAATGACAGCGGCGACAATTTAGTTTCCTTAGTTTAACAGAAGAAAAGACATGTTTCCAAAAGTTATAATTAGCGGTCGTGACGCGTGAGGCATATTTACCATTTGCCATTTAATCTTCTTACCACAATAGAACAAACGAGAAGGCAGATTAGCGAGATGGAAAAAAACTCTGTTGTAACCGATGTCGACTAATTCTGAAAAGTCCTTTTCTCATAGTGCCTCTTCTTGTAGTCGTATTCTATTGAGAAAAACTTCTTGGCTCTTCATTATAAATAGACTTTTGTAAACATTTAATCTTTATAGTAATCTAGTCGATGTTACAGCGTAGTTTCTTTGAATTTTCTCTCGTTCTTATTACCTTTCGCAAGATTTAAACCATCTGAGCAATTTATTTTGAACACAGCAGCCTGATTATTGTTTTAATTTTTAATCTGCAATCAACACTAATACATATAATACGAATATAAAATCGGTTTAATTACAAAAAAAAGTGGCTTGCAATGAGGAAATATAAACTCTACACTGCATATTCAACTAATTTGAATTAATACGTCTTTATTTACGAATTACATAGAACAACTGTTTCTTAAAATCTGTTTTTTACTATAGAAATGTGATGCTAATTTAAATTGTTATTGACTCATGTCTATTTAAAACAGAGGGAGACAAGATTTGGAAACAATTAAATATTCGTAATTGGTCCACTAATAAATAATCACAAAATTTCTTATAATTGAATTATTACTTAGTTTTTACGCAAACACACAACCTCATTTGAGGAAAAATTAATTTCTTTTCGCTTCTAGAAACCAATATTGAAATGAATTTCCAAAAATTACAAGTTTAGTAAATAAAAGAATAAAAATCCGAAATAAATGTTGAAAACAGAGATAATATTAATTCATACTAAAAAATACAATGAAATGTTTGTTGATTTATATCAATGTATTGTATTTATATAAAATTTTAATAGATTATAATTGTTTAATTATAAATAAAAGCATGTATATTGGTTAAATGTACCAAAAATGAGATTGTAATTTATTTGAAATTAATTTCGAATTTTATGTTTATAAAAATATAATTAAGTTAACGTATATATTAAAGCGGCATAGTTGCATAAATGCAAAATGTTCTTTTACTACAACTGAGAACACTGTTCTTGGCACTTGGTTGATGTTTGATTTCCACAATGCAATTATACGCATTATTGACAATTTGGAACAGTTACGTATACTGATAATAATTTCATAATGATTATGTGTGGTATCGGGCGTTTGTGGTCCAGATTCGAAACCCGATGATGAAATTATACTCTAATGCGAGTTTGGTGTAATTTGTTTTGTACAAGGTTGATACCACGTGCTTTTCGATAGAAATCGGATACTTCTAGCTTTGATGTACATATACTAGCTCAGATTTCCATGCCAAAGACTGTTGCAGATATCTTACATCAAATTGTCATGTACTCGCTTCTGATTATTTGTTAATAATTATACGTTAATTGAATGTCTTTATGTGGATAAAGTTTGTCAAGACCAAAAAGAAGTTTTGCGATTATCTTTAACGTCACTAATGGTATTTAAATCAGTTTAATGTGTTTTAAATTATTCGTTGCAAAGTTATTCATTTCCGGAAGTAACAAAAATTTCTTATCTTTTTTATTATTGGTCTCTCCCTTTTTGTTTCGGGAAAATTATACCAAGTAAAGTACAATGTCAGCCACACGGCATATCTTGAAAATTGGTATAATTCTTTTATATGTATAAGGATAATAATTCAATTTTCTCGGAAAAAATTTCTTTCCTGTGAAAAATTTTGCTTTTCGCGTCAACGCGAGAAACCATTATAATGTGAAAGGGTGACGAGGTTTTTTCTCATAAAGCACGATCGATAAATGTAGTACGTGATTTCAAATCGTTTCCAAATTGTTTGAAAGCTCGGCGAAAGGATGAAAGACGTTTTTATCTTGTCTCCAGATACGAATCTATCAATAAACGATTATTTAAAATTTTAAATCTTGACGGAAAAAAAATATTTATTCAATAATTACATTTTTGTTAAGAGAAAAAGTTTTCACAGTTGAAAGGAGATAAAAACTGTGAAATATCTTTTTCTTTACAGTGTGATATTTTTAATATAGTTACTTCTTCATGAGTTTTAATTTCAAGTACATTTCAACTACATATTATGGTTACTTTTGTGCGGGAAAAGCGCTCCGAATAAGAATCGGGAAAGTCTCAAAGTTTCAGGATATCATATAACCACTTGATCGACAGTTAAATGCTTGTAACGATATGCAGTTTGCCAATACGGGATTCATGCGGTATGATCCGTTGTAAATGTTACAATTTGCAAGTAGTCGACTACATCAATTTGCAACGTCATAGCGTAACATTAAGTTACGTAAATAATGCCTGGCGTAATTTGTGAGGAAGAAAGTAAGAGGGGGAGAGAAGGAGAGAGAAAAGGACATCGTTACGCGTTTCGATAATTCTCATCCTGACATTGCATCTCCATATTCTCGTTGATGAAATGTGCGAAGCGATCACTAATATATTTTCGACAAATTCCACGATATTTTAATGCGCAACGAGGAAATCGTGACAATTGTCTTTTCCATTGAAATGTGCTTTTTAATGCGGTCACTCTATAATGCATTTTTTATCTCGGATTCCACATGCATCGCGATTTCCATTTGAAATGTGGCTTTTGCCCCCGTAATCCCTCATCGCGTTTCACCATATCACTTCTCCGGTTTACTTCGAACGAACTTGCTAGAGACATGGACGTTTTATTAGCGATATTATTGCGGAACTTTATGCCTGTACTTATGTCACTGGTATCATCTGTCAGATTAGCAAACTCGGAAGATTTGACATATACTCAGCATTGTTAATCCGCAAGTAATCCGCACCGCAAATTTTATACAACTGACATTATCTCTGTGCAGTTGATTTTAATTTCTTTTGTAAAAAGAGAGCGAGAGAGAAAGAGAAAACCAGCGACTCTAATCGACATAACAACTTGCTTATGAACGAGCATTTATGCGTTAAAACATCGTGACGAGTCCTATATGCAAAAGCGTGAAGTGTTTATTATGAAATCAACAATGACTGTATATATCATCACTTGCAGTGCGTAATTGTTGTTTTTATGATTCTCCAGTTTACCTTGATAAATATTATTCTACGTTTAGACGTTTTGCGCGGTTAAGTTACTTCTTATGAATTTTCCTCGATCTTTTTTTAAAACGTTGCAAAACATCAAGAGAGTAAGAAAATAATATGCATGAAATTATACGTTTGCTAAGTATTGGCGTCTGTAAATATGTTCGCGGCTATTCACAAGCAATTTTATTTAATAACAATGAAGACGCAATCTTCGATAATGAGGTCGTAAGTGCTAGTTAAGGTTTGATTCTCATTATTTAGATCAGAAGAGAGTATATTAAGATAACTTTTTGCAACATAAAGATGTAGATTTGAAGATATTTATTTAGATTATAATATTTTATATACACACAAATATACATTATAACATTATAATATTCTATATTTTACATAATGCAATATTACATCTTTTTTACTGAACGAAATCATATATAACATTTAGTCGCAAAATTCCCACAACATTTTAAACGTTTTCTCACCGCTTTGCCGCTTTGATTAACTAATAGTCGATAAAAACTCAGATACGAAAAAACATACTTTTTTTAATGTAGCACGTCATTAGTTACAAGCAAATAGGCAACGCGTATATCTTCGGTCTAAATATTAGTCCCAGGCTGTCTGCAATCAATCATGATAATTTCCGCGAAAATGGACGACGACATTCGAACATGTTTGAGCTTCAAAACCATTCGTGCATCCAATTTTGGACGTGTACGACATTAAAATTCTAGATTGATACGCGGCGCAGTTATCGGTGATTCCTGGCAAACGAATCTCGCGACTCTCGATCAACTCTCTGTTTCGTTCAAACAAACGCTACTCATCCGAGTAACAAGTAAACGTAACGGATAAACAGTGCGCTAGATTTCGTATAAACTTTTCAATATACGAACGGCTTCCGGATTACTCTGTTTATCCAGGTTATCATTTCTATTACGAAACGGAATAATGCCGATCGAGTCGTAGTAGATGCATCCCGATGCACATTACATTCCGTATTTGTAATTTTATTTTTTGCTTCGTTTTTGTCTTGTTTCTGCCTCATACGAGCGATATTACCTTTTGCTCTCGAGATATATCGTCAGTGACTTACGCACCTATCCCACGTATGTATTTCGATCTTGAATCAGAGCAAAAAAAAAGAGGGGTATGATCGATAGCCTCGTGGGACGAGAATGTAAAGGCGCGGTTAGCACGTCGCTGGCGCGCGGCACAACACATAATCGCCTCGTCGTGCGGAAAAATTGGAACAGGGCGTCACGCGTGGCGGTAAATCCCTTTTTTTCTGCGAGCCACCCCTTTTTCGCGCGTAGTTTGCAGCGCGTTGCTTGGTCAGGAGAAAAGTTCAATATTGATAAGATGGATCATCCGTGTTACACTTGCACGATGCTCGGGCTTCTAACGTATTACTTGCCGCTTCACTGTTACAGGAAAATTGTTGTAATCTGCAAATCCATGTTGCAACAACGCGCGGTACAACTGAAAAGTTAATTTCTAGTTCTACTGGCAGTATATACGTGCATGCATGGAAATCTGTTTGCGAGGATTTATACGAGCATGCCGAAACATACGCGTGATAGTTTAGATTCTCCGACAAGAGTGGAAAGTCAGAGAATTTTATTCCAACTTACGAAAAAATAATTTACTGAAACTCGTGTCTCTCTCATTTCTCTTTAATTATCGTCTGAGAAACTGATCACCGGTTTTACCTTTTCGCGCTTTCGTAATGCTTCCTTTTTTGGCCTATTTCATAATTCGTTCGCGCGCGCGCTACAAGTCTGGCGTGCAGGTTGTCCTCCTTGTCTTCGGTCTGGCTTTGCGGTTTTACATTTCTCATTGTTGCTCGAGGAACGAGCTCACAGGCAGATTAAAGATACTCGTTACTCTCCCGAGTCCGTTCTCGGTATTTTTAAGCCCGCACCTGAGATAACCCGTTCAGAACTCGTTTTGTATTCGGCGCAATCCTTCGCGGCACATCGACTGAGTCCGTTGCATTATGCATTCTATGCCATATCGTTGATCGCACCGCGGTTGATGGCCCTTCACGAGGCTCACTGCTTCCTTGAAGCGATGAAGTATCTACGTCAGAATCAATCGGAGTCTCGAAATTTGAGAAATTCCCGAAGAGAGATCGCTTTAAGCGGCGACGATAAATCCATTAGATCCGCGATACGCGGAGTCCATTTGTTTCGTTGATCTTCACGAGATATTACGCGACCGAGATCGTATCATCTTCCGTTCCATACCGTGGAAGACGGCAGTATCGAAGTACGCGCGCGAGACGAGCTTGTTATAGAAGTACAACACAACTCAGTGATGGATGGGCGAATACAACCCGGCTTACAATAACAGCAATGGTCGTTACGGAAACGGATACATAACTCGTGCCAAATTGCTTCCAAGGGGTCAAATTATCCAGTGATTAGAAGCACAAGCTGCATGTAAAATATAAAAATCATCTCGTAAAATTTCACGTGTTGGACGCAAATGGATTCTTACCGCGACGCGGAATTGGCCCCCGCAGTAATTAAATAACTTCGTTCGAAGTTTACGCGAAAACTTTAAACACCCGAAGGCTCACGCTCTGTTGTTTCTTGATATGACGTTTGTGGCGGTCGTAATTGCGGCAGGAAAGTAAACGCAGGGGTCTGATATCACGTACATATGTATTATATATACATATCGCGCACGCATTTCCGGTACCGTATCTGTTCGCGCTGGCATTAAGTCAGCGATAGGATAATCGGAAATTGGATAGTTCGACCGGGTAATTAGAACATTCTCTGAGTTAGAGCTCTGTACGATCTCCGGGGGCTAATCGTAATGCGGCATTAATCTCCATCGCAATGGCTTAATTAGCAATACAACGTAATTGCTGATCGGCAGGAATACGATGACATGTAGAATAGGCGCGCCGAAATGACATAAATGGGAGAAGGAAAATGAAGGTATTGATTAGTCCCCGGTCTCGATATATATCAATAGTGTGCTGATTATGCACGCACAGGATTTTGTCGTGGGTAACTACGTGTCGTTCAATGCGTGTTCAATGTCGTTCTTATTATGTGCGGAAACCAAGATTCTGTATCGCTATTCTTCGACACTTCGATAGATTCGCGGATTGGCTCAAGTACTTTTGCGAGCATCACTTCGGTTTTGGGATACAATACCTGGATAGTCGATCTTATCTATTCCACAGAAGACGAATTCATTATTTCCTAGTCGGTTTTCTCTCTTTTTGTCTGTTTCTCTCTCTCTCTCTCTCCCCCCCTCGGTGTTACCTTTGAAGGGGTTTAGTACGACACTCTCAGTTGGAGACTCTCAAGTGCAGTAGAGGAAACTTGAGCAGTTCTGAAGACGGAGAAAGGCTTTTCCGGTCAGTCCAGCGGGTGTGAATCGGTCAACAAAAGATAAATAGATAGATACATGGTCGATTGAATACCGAGAAGGCGTTGATCGTATATCTCGTTTGCGCATAATCGATATTTATTTCTATACCAGAATATCGGCTTATCAGGATTCCGCAAATTCCTGTTACATAGATGGAATGCGAGTAATGCGTTTGCGGTGTGCCTTGCCTCGATCGCATATCGCTTAGATATGTGATCATGGTGCTGCATCCGGCTGTAACTTGCAATAGAGCCGTCATAATCACTGACGTAAATGGAATGTCGCATACGTACGCCGTGTCTTTTTATCCGGATCGACTCATGTTTCAACGTTAACGAGCTATTCGATGAACAAATGATGCAGCATGTAAAAGAATTTACGTCGCATAATAAATGCCGCTTTTTTATAAATGATAATTATCTCCTCTTATCTTCGCGATATAATCAATCATCGATTGATCCGTTCTTTTTCTTCACGATTAATTACAAGGCTTCGTGACGTGCGCGCGGCATTTTGAAAGAGTAAAGTGTACGCGGCTGTTATCGATCGTTTCCGCTGTCAGACGTTGTCAGACGTCGACACTTTCTTCCGCCTAAAGGCCGGCATTTCAAGGAAAAGGTGCCGAGGAATGAATAGATACACCTTTGCCTCGATCTCGGGGATATATAGCTTTTTTAAAGCAGCGAGTCCGCCTGATTAGAGAGCTGTTATTGACATAGACTTATATCAAAGAGATTGATCCCTCTGTCAAAGGGAAGTTTGCATTGTGTGTAACGGTCTGTATGACATTTCAGAAAGAATATACTTTTATGAAATGTCAGGTCACAGCCAAGCAAGAGGCTAATAAAGCATTATTTTCTCTAGGATTTATGCACTAATCAATTATCTGGAAGTAGATGTATTGATGCAGAGGACGTGCTGAGTAAAATAACAATTGACGTGATTTTTTAAAAGTTATTAAAGATAATTACTGAAGCGATATTTGTTACAAAAAATAAGTTCTGAAATAAATATGTTCTATAAGAAGGCATATAAATAGTTTTGTTAATTTTAATATTGTAAATGATGAACCTGACAATTTTAATATTTTATTTTAATATTTGACATACTAAAACGCGGAATATATGCTTATTGTAATGCAGATCGAAATGCTATGAGCCAGTGCGATTGCTTTTTGTAATCATTTTTAACTTTTCCGATATTTTGTTATAACAAATAAAGGTAGTTGCTAGAAATGATGGCGCGCTGAACTTTTACCATTTTTACAATGGCAAAGTACAAAATTCGTGCCAATTCCTCTTGTCGTGTTAAATTACTTTTTAGTCGTGCTATAGAAAGACAAATGACACTATGCTCTGCAGTTCCAATTCTTACTCATATTTTATTATTTGTAATACTATTTCTCCGTTTGAAGTTTTCGTGATGTAGTGATGTATATGCTCTAGATTACATTATTTCTGACCATATATTCAAGCTTGAAAGTGGTAACTATAAAAATGTTACATGACATAAATTTATACTTTAAATTACTTTTTTAATTAGAAGAGAATAATGATCGAACGTAATCCGTCGACGGATTTATTTAGGCAAAATTACGAAAGATACCAAACTAGTGTGCATTTGATCAATCTCCTTGTACTTGAAACGTCGTTATACCTGGAAACAGCGGAACTTTCTCATGTTTATTTGAAGTGAAATCCGCATGACGTACTCGACTCTATCAGATTGGATCGTAACGGTATACCGCTCGGGTTCTTATTCACCGTGGCGAATACTTTGCTGTTGAATGTGTGTATTTCGGTTTGGTGACCGTCGCGTGAAACTCAACTGCGAGTCGGAGTGCCCATGTGTGCCGTCTCGTCGAAAATGAGTCAAGACGTTTTGTGCCGTAAAACCGAAGGCCACACAGGCGATTCGTGTACGCGGGCCGATTCCGTAATTGCTATTTGATTCTACCGTCCCTCGTGAGTTACATCTTGATACCGTATCGCGTAACAACACATTATGGCGTGTGTAACATTTCGCACCCTCGGGATCAATATGATGGTCGATAATTGTCGTCGGCGAGGCCGGCAATCACGGCGCTGATGGTACACGATGTTTGCCGGGTGTCGGATGATCCGCAAAACGTCGAGCGATATTTCGGAGTGACCGGAGAACGAGAGACACGATCGTTGAAGTAGCTTTCAGCGCGATACGCGGAGTTCATTGCTCCATTTACATTGTCGTTCCCTCGCTCATAAAAGCAATCTCCGTCCTCCCGTCATCGTGCCGGTCATGTGTAAATGCACGCAGTTATTCCTATCCGCGACGACGCGGATCCGAATGCCGGATCGCTCGCGAACGTTCGTCACACGTCGTTCCTCGACGTGAGCGTGCATACTCTTCCTGCGCGAGTCAAGGACTCACCCATCCGCCGTTCTCGCGGCACGTGACCCACGATCGTGTGCCCGGAACTTTCGTTGCCATAAAACTCGTGCCAGAGTATACATTGAAGATTGAAGTTGCGATTTGGAGATTGGAATTTGATCAATCAAAAGACAACGTCTTGATTAGTCAAATCCCCAATCTTCAATTGGGGAACTTGCATTTTCAATCCCTGACGTGTAGTCTGATACAGGTTTAAAGCTCGCATCAGAGCATGCATTGAAGATCGAGATTTCGATTTGGAGATTGAGACGTGATCAATCGGAACGCTGTTTGCTACACTTTGATTGGTCAAATTCCAATCTGCAAATTGCAATCTCAATGTCCGATAGTCTGATATGCATAGCTTAACGAGAATGTGACAGGCGCAAATATGCGATAAATCGCGCGATCGAGAAACGATCCTCGGAATTAGGAGCACGACGAGCTTTCGTTGTGCTACGATTCATCGAAATTGATTGTTCGCTATGACGAATATATTCCGATCATTTCCTGTCGTGACAAGTCCACGTTTACAAACTGCGCACTTGGTCGAGCGCATGTGTGTAAGAGTGTTTTCTTTATATTTTACAATTCAAATTGCTGCATTATCGGCTTACTTTGTCTGCGCGCGAGAGAGAAAGAGAAGCGTTGCACGTATCGCTCTCTCCTCATGGTATCAATTAAACATTATCGTCTTACTATACATGTGTGCGTGGATGTATTATACGAAGAGTAGTGCAGATCTTCCAAGCTTAATCTCTGTTTTTAAAACTTCTTAAACAATTTCGATGAACCTTTCTGGTGAAACATCAAAATTTTAGATATTATTATTAATTCGAGATTATCTCGATGTAGGTCTCGCAATTAAGTGAGGCTAATTAAATTCTACGACAGTTTTGAGATTAAACTGCGCTAATTAGACTTTACATTAAAGCATATTAAATTTAATTTTATTATATTTAATTCCGATTATATCGAAGTCCATTGATTACAAATATTGCATACCTCGCGTCTCTGTTAAGTAATCGCTTTAATTAAGATGTCATTGCTATTGCCGTGCGCCTAGCCTTTGTGTGTACAGTATTTCTGATGACGGCGCCGCTGTTTAACTTAGGTTAGCGACACCGTGTTTCTCGTTCGCCTGTTTAATTAACGTTTGTTGGCCCGCACAAACGCAAAGGCGCGGTAAAGCAATCCCTGCAAGTCGAACCGACCGATGCGATGTCGCTCCGCATCGTATAGCGTCGCGACGCATCGCGTCGCGTCGCGGTTGCGCCGCGCAGTTAGATTCGCGCGTTTTAGTCCCTCATCCTCTTAACGTCCCCGTCGAGAGATCGCCATACGAATGCAACGCGTTGCAGTGCAATTAAAAAGGAACGCCGACGTAGCGAGGCCATTTAACGAAACATTAAACTCATTACATCTTAACTTTCAACCGAAGCAATCTTGCCTTAACGTCGTTATTGTGTCCGACTTATACGCCGATACTATTTCCGCCGAGTTACACATGGCTCCCACGTACGAGACCACGCAATAAACACTCGGAGCGGTTTTTCTTCGTTCGAGCTTTCATTACCTCCGACATTACAAAATCCCTCCCCGCGCGCTACTTCCCCTCTCATCACTCCAGCAATATCGCAGTTCACTCGTTGAACTGTGCGTTATTAAGAAGCTGTTACCTGAGATTAATGGATCGTCATTTCCTCAAAACCTTAGGATAGCAATTCGCTTGTTCAGGTCGAGATCTCCTGAAATTGCCAGGAGAGACTCTATGCTATTTTCGGAGCTCATCTTCTGTCAGCAGAAAAAGTTTAGCAAGTAATCAATGTCGATCGCAGAAGTTTGGAACCTTTTCTCTCGGATTACTTTTATTTAATTTTGAATCAAAATTCACAGCGAGATAGAGAGTTCTCTTTGAAATGGTGTGATTTTTCAGCGTGCAGAATATCACAATTGTGACGTGATTACATGACTGGTGGATAAAAATTCTGTTGAAATGGTTACGGTTGACCTCGAGCTTCTCTATTAAGCTCTCGCGATTCTCAATGTAACTCTGATGAATGTTAACGTCAACGCTGTTCCGCGATTGAACACACGAATTCTTTCTTTGTCTGCGATTGTTACCGCGAATCCTCCCTCTGGGCCTGCCAATAAATTTTCCTAGTTAACGTGCCATCAATTACGGATTGAACTCACTGTCAGACTCAACTAATGCGCCTTGGGATTTGCCTTTGCAGATCAATATCTGCTGATCATTTTCGCGTTGCTTTATTTAAACGAAAACGAGGTTACGATAAAATATCAATAGAAACATCCGATAACGGATAATGATTCAATCTTGAATTAAAATACAAGATGTATGGAAAATCATTTGTAATCTGAATTCATTTATTCTGGAATATCCTACATAGAAAAAAGAAGATGAAAAATTGCTAGCTGTTCAAGTCGTTCGGATCAAGATAAACTGTCGCTGTGATAAATCGTGGCCGCGGTGCGGCCACGGTGTTGTCCATACAAATGTGATAGAAATCTCGTTGCAACGTATCCCAGTATCGCACAAAGTGCAACGCGATTTCTGCGATTTTTTGCCGCAGAGAGGGACACAGAGTTTCGACATCGTACTCCCGTTTCGTCATTTGAATTTCAAATATTCTGGCGATTTCGAGATGTGGCTGAGGACGCTGCAACAACGACGTTTCTGGAAACTTCACAATGGAGTTTCTCCACGTCTCTCGCCTTTTCTTCCTTGATTACATTGACTTTTTCAAATTGAACGCCGAACTTAACGACATTTCCATACCGTGCATTGTATTTCCCTGGGAAAGCGGGGACGGTGCTGAGACCAATCATTTTCACATTACAGACTGAAGACTCGCTCAGTGTAATGTGAATATACAATTTTCATATATAAATAATAAATTAATGCCAGAACGACAGATGTAAATGTATTATGCAACGTGTTAACGTTGCGTTATGGAATACGTTAATAAATTCCTCTCTTCACGCGTCAAGTATTCGCACGGTAATCGTTACGTTGCGCAATTTGCAACGATCGAATCTGTCGGTGTACGCAAATTGCGTTCCGAAATTATTCTCTCTTTGAGAAAATAATGGACGAACCCGCGGACGCTCTGTTGAGTTGACGCGCGAGAGCGCGGTTCATCTGCATGGTGCATCGCTTATCGCAATGCGTTTCATCGTATTCAATAGGGGAGTGAATTTTCGAGGTTTCAAAAGCACCGTTCGTGACAATGTAACAAAAGGTACCTCGCGTTACAGATTGCGATCCTATTCAATGCCTCGCCATAATCGTTGGAAGTGCTCGATAAAAATCACACGAGATCGGCGTATTGATTTGATAAAAATACGCTCAAGTGCCCTGTGAAGCGCGAGAAGAATTTTTCATCGAAGCGCTTACCATTCTCATTCATCTGCAGCATTTCCGTCTGCGTCCGATATCCGACGTCAGTTTGCATGTCAATTATTAGCTCTAAATCATGTTATCACTATTAATAAAATGTGACACATTTACGAGCACTGTGTGCAAAGTTCATGCCTGCATTCCTGGCCAAACAAGTTCTCCAATTTGCACGTGTAATTGGGTTATATAAATGCATCAAGGTTGACTCTGACGTCTTATCAGTAACAAAAAGATCGTTTGCGAAGGAAAATCTGATCCCGCCTGATGAATGCCGATGAACGGTAAATTCTGCTTGTTAGGGGACACCTTTGACACCGCCTGACAGTTCATTAGATAATCGCTTCGCCGATCATTTAACCATTCACACTTGCTGTGATTATCGTCGGTCCCTCGCGAGAGTGCAACGCGCTACAACTTTGCGACGTGCTACTCGCGAGATTTCCTTCGATCGCACGTCGCACGCGTGCTCAGTCACCTCAATAATGCCGATAATCGGCTCAGCGTTTGCATTGTCGCGGGACGGAGGGGGAGATGTCGCGGTCGCACGTGCGAATTCTGAAAATGCGATTTTGACAAAGGCGACGGACACGTAAAATGCCCGAGCGTGCGTGAAATCGCGTGCATCCTCGGCAGTTTGTCCGGGCGGCTCGTCGAAGCGCAACAATCGACGGTGATGTCCGGTCGGCGAGTGATACGCGAAGACGTCCATCGCGACGACGGACTTGCGTTTTGGTGACGCGGTGCTCCGACACCGCGAGTGTCCGCGAGGATGAGCGGTCTCCAAGTGCCGGAGCTGCGGCTTCCGGCAGACGATGGCGATGGCGGCGGTGCCGTCGTCGGAGCGACGAGGGGCACGGCTCCCCTGTTGCTGGTGCCGCCGAGCAACGTACCCAGGAGACGACATTCTTGGATTTGCAGGTGAGTACATGAGGACACAGCGAGCTAGTCGAGAGAGAGAGGCACTTCGATAACGGAAAATCGTTAATTAACCACTCAATATGCGCCTCGCGCGGCCTTTAATTCCGGCTTTATTTGCGCACGATCGCATGTACATACGTGCGAATTTATCGTTTGTGTATCCTGAAATTTCCCGTGCTACAATATACTTTTGGCTTTTCCGACGCGCTGTATATCAGCCGCTCGTAACGGATTGTCATATGCGGCATCCGCAAACGTCAAATCCGTGCGATTCGAATGGAAATGCTCCCCCGCTTTTTGATTTAATTAGATTCAGTAAGGTATAATGTAGGCAACGCAATTATGCAAATACGATGGGTTCACGTATTGTAATGAAATGTGGACGCTTAAACAATGTACGTTACGATATGTGGTACCGAGAAATATAAGATAGCAGGTATCTTATTTTTTTTGCAATAATTCTCTGTGTTATAATCTGTGTTATACGTTTTAATAATTATATCTATTTATAACGTTTAGCTGCAACGAAGGAAGAGAATGCGTAGAAAAACTTGGCAGTTTTAATATGTTTTTATCGACAGTGTTAAGGATATATATCCGTTCTTTATTTTCTTATTATTTTAAATGCACCGTCCGCGCCAAAAGTTTCGCGCCCATTCGCGTTCGTTATAATGTATCCGTTACACATACTCGGTTCGGCCGCATCCGTCGTCGTTCGGCCATTCCCGTACTGCTTCGGCCGCATTCGTCCTCTTCTGTTCGTCTTCTCGCCCGCGAGAAACTCTCGCGAGCCATGCGTCGACGCGTGCGATCAACGTCTCGATTCTGGCAACGAGCAGATTCTTTTTGAACGTATTAAGTCACTTTTGTAATAAAGTTATTTATTGGCTGGTTCGTTTGCCGAAGTGTCGCGTGTGAATAAACAAGTTTTATAATTCGAAGGAGTATTTCCTTGCCCGCGCCGCTCTCGAAAGAAAAATACCGGAGAGTACCGCGCGGAGGGCACACGCCGGAGGGCCATTTTCACGTTTGGTGGACGCAACAGCAGCAGTAAAAAGTAAAAAAGAGAACAGTCTTCTTATAGGAAAAGCTCACCATATTCCCCCTTTTATTACATGAATAAATTTATTATGGCAAGTCTATAATCGTAATGTCCTGGAACATTTGTTGCTCTCGAAATATCCACGTGTAGAACATATTTCGCAAGCCACAAATTCTGACTTGGATATTTCGAGAGCAACAAATTCGGAAAATATTCCAGGATTTGCGAGAAACATTATTATTTTATCAGCTCCCGTAATTACTTTTCCAATAAAAAGAATTAATGAGCTAAGCTATGTGAAGTACGTATTCTAAAATATGTTCCACGCTGAATAATATTAGCACGACAGTGCTACCGCTGGCGTTAGTGTTCGCAAAGTGATCAAATTTTGGCTATCACGGTGTAACTAGTAGGCGCTCGTTCCCTCGGGTGATCTTTAATCTAGGATAATTGTACAGTACGATACCAGAGACTGGGGTGTCATTCTAACTTTCAGGAGTTCCTGTGAGAGCAGCAGTGTTGCTTTAGATAGAGACAAAATTGTACGATTCAAACCTGCGTGACTACTGCTCGCCTTTTAATTTTCGTTCGGTTTAATATTAATTTCTCCATTAAGCAATCCTTGTTCTTTATAACAAGAATAAGATAACAATTTGTTTCTGCATCTACTTCATTCATCTATCGCGTCAACACAATATAGCATGATCCAATTTGCAACTCGTTATCGTGTGAATATTCCATGTTGCTGTTGACGAAGACAGATTTGGGTAAAGCGTATTAAAAAGTGAAGGCCTGCATGTGTCATTATCTACTAATTTGTCTCATTGCTGTTGTGTATTCATCCAATTTTCTCTCGCACATTCTACAACGAGAATAATTACAGCAAGGTTTTTTGCTAATAAAACGTTGAAATCGTAACGAGGATGGTAGAAAATAAAACGTGTATGAAAATGCAGATCAGATTAACCTAATTAGCAAATTAGTTTATGCAAACTTTATTAGAACTTTAAATTGACATTTTAATTTAATGTTTTATTTAGACCCACGTATATATAAATTGGCGAATATTGTTTAATGTTCTGGTTTAATGTTCTTTATATTTATGAATCATTTAACATTTTAATCTCTCATAGCACTTTACATTAGATATAAAAGTAGAAAAATTTATGAAAAAATATATGTACTAATAACAATTTTTCAACATAAAATTATAAAAGGACAGCTTTTTTATATTTAATTCTGTTATGTTATATTTTAAGTTAAATTGTATGAGACTGAATACAAAAATACATTTCCATTAATTCAACAAAGTTTTCTTTTATAACTTACATTTGAAAAAATTTTCTCATATTTTAACTTTTAATGTTTTATTGTCATGAATGACAAATTGGACATTGTTATAAAACAGTTGAATATTACGCTATAAATGTAGGTATTAGTACCTGCTTGCTTGAGAATATTATTAAGAAAAAAAATGCGGTATAATCTTTCTTTCGAATAATTACCCGAGAGAAAATGAAAGAATCGTGTATCATGCTCTTGTTAAATCATTAATTCATTTTTCTCCACTACTGCCATTATTTTCTATTTATATGTTGTTAATTATGTTTGTTTTACTATTTTCAATTATGCTTAAGCACGGAACTCTGCTCTAGATTTTTGCGCGCATAAATTTTTTTATTCATTTTTGAAAGGTGTCATATGTTGTTTATAATCTTTATTATAATTTTTACTGCGGTCTTACCGTAAGAGCGTATATTTAATAGTAACTAAAAAAGATGTGAAAATAAAGTATGTGGAATCGTAAATACGCGACTAGCATGTGCAAATGGCCCCGCAAAAGGTGAGTCGCGTCATCATACATGTTTGTATAAGGTGTTCGTAGAATGATAACAATTGACTATTAATATCCGAGACGCATATTAAACTCCTGCGTGATTATTTTGTAACATTAAATTGCTTTCATAATTTGTAGACACCTTATTTAATAATTTGCAGCTTTTTTACATCATAAGCTAGGAAACACTAATATTCTATTTTTACATGTGCAGTTTGCGCGGATAAAAAGACCGGAAAAATGATAACATAATGCATACGAAATTATTTGCGATTAAACTTTAAAGCGTATGTACATGTATCTTTTCTAGTTTCCATAAAAAGTTTGCTGAAAACTTTAAAATTGATATCTGACATGATTCACTTGTAACAAATGTGCAATTAGTATTATGAAAACAGCAGCTGCGCGTGTGTCTCGCAGATAATCATGTCGTTTTCTTTTTTCATGCTAAGATCCATCCTCTCTCGTGAAGAAAGGAAAATATTCTTACCAAGGGTGAATGCCTCCAAATTGCATTTTCCGACAGCACCTGCGCGAGCCAGGGTATCCAACCAGGAAGAATCCAGTTATTGCCTATATCGCGATGCACCTTGTATCTTAGTTCTTTTTCGTCGATGCGTTTTTACGTCGGTTTTATTGTCTGTAGTGGAAGATAATAAATGACATATCACTCCATATATATTTTATAACCACGCTGCCCGCATCCGACGTTTAAAGTTTTCATCGAGAGAAGCTGGGAGAGAGATAAAGACAGAAAAATAGGTTCTTGAGGGAGAATTTTCTTCTTTGTACAATAAAAAGAACCTGGGAAGGCAGTATGTGCTTCGGGTTATTCCGTTCGACGATATTAATAAATTGCGCTTCCTTGACTTCTGTTCACGTCTCGTAGCTATTTGTCTTTCTTCTCTTGATTGATTCGAAGGTTGCCGGGTAGATAATTTTGATGAATGATACAATATACGGCTACCTACGAAAATATTTAAGATTACTCCCGCTATAAAAGTCAAAATTTTTATTATTTTCTATCTATTTATACATTTGTCGATTGTATTTCAAACTAGATCAGCAAGGATTTAGATTTAATTTAAGAGTTGTCATCTAACTTAATGAGCTATACGTATGTCTATTATCAATTAATCAAGAAATATCATTAAGTTAGATGACAACTCTTAAAATAAATCTAAATCCTTGCTGATCTAGTTTGAAATACAATCGATAAATGTATAAATAGATAGAAAATAATAAAAATTTTGACTTTTCAAAAATGCATTAGTTTTATCAACTTCTCTCCGCATATGAATATAATAATCTTTTATGGCAAATAAATTAATGAAATTTTGAATAATATGGAGAAAGAAAATACAATTTATCGAAAAATGTATTTAAAACTTTTGATCTTTAAGGTAAAACACTTGACGCACTCATATTTTCTTTGAAATCTAATAGTAATTGCTGAAGAAAATTTTGTTCGAAGGATAACATAAAATTTTTTGTCGTTCAAAGTCTCTGTTGACCTGAGTACAAGCGTCCATCATTCGTTATCAACTTGAGAAAATTGATAATATGTCATCTTATCCGCTTTGTCATTTTATCTTTCTTTCCCATACTTACGAAAAGTTTAGTGGCCCGAGGTACCTGATCCGTGGAATAAGAAATTTGTATGCGAAGAATACATTGAGTTTATTCTTTGATTTATTGTACAAATTTGAGCAGCACAAAGGATGTGCGCGCAATAGTACTGATGGCTTAAATTTCCCGAAGATGTATTCCGGAAGTATCGATTTCTTCAGTAGAAACACGATATTTCTCGTTTTATTTTTCTCTGTTATTTATCTTATGTACTCTCCTTGATCTCTTGAGACGAATGGATAGTACCTTAAAATATACGTTATTCCTTTATCCGCATTTCTGTGTAATGATGTAAAAACGAAGTGCAGAGATCTTCTGTATAAAATAATATTTTCGCTTCCACAAGGTGTAGCTTTATACACACACACAATAATTTATTTGTTTCTTCGGTTAAGAAATAAAAATTTATAGTTTAAAGAGAATTTGTTTTTATGTGACCTTTAACAATTTATTACTTTTTATTATGATTAAAGTATGTATTTTTGTTGAAAATTTCATATTACAATACAAGTTACATAATGTAACGTAATCTTTTATATTTTATGTTTCAGGTGAGTTCTGTACAACGCTCCGTGCATTAGCTTTTTCATTAAAATTATGTGAGTAACAATATATTATATATTCAAACCAGTATTCATATGTGCATCTGATAACATACATATTTTACATCTCTCAAGCCAAATACGTTGCGCTTTCAATACATTCGTTGCATATATGTATATAAAAAGCAATACTAGATGGCATCGATTAATTCGATAAATTAAATCACTTTTTTGGCAATGTTATTTTTAGTTTAAATTGAACGCCATTACATGATAATGAATATTAATATCTTTTTTGTATATCCTTCATCAGCCTCGATATTGTACATGCAATTTTACGGTATGAGTTTGGACAAAACACATAATTTTGTATAATAATACTCTACATTTCTTTCTCATGTGTATGTGTAAACATATATAGTTGTGTAAAGTTACAATTTCTCATTAATTATGCATATGTATTATACATTATATAAACATACTTTGTGCATAATCTCCTCATGTCATATGAAAAAGAAGCTAGAGATTATATATATATAGGAATGCTTCCATTTTCTCTCTAGCAAAAAATACGGAACTCTGCTGTTACGGAATATCTCATATTCTTAACTTGACACACATAAAAACTTGCGCTGCGTTGACGTTGGCATGCAAGATAAAATGGGTCAGATTTTTCAAGGAAATATTAGTTTTTACGTTAAATTGTATGTTACAATTATCTCTAACGTATAACGTATATATTCTACAGAGTATTACGTTTCTGATACCGTCCACAGAATATATGGCTCACAAGTACGACAGAAATAGCAATTTTATTCGCGCGATATAATAATTATATAATAAGATTTGAAAAACCGATATGATATTTCAGTGACAAACGGATGAAGGAATTTCACATAAAATTATCTTGACGATTGAATTTGCAGGAAATACTTTCAATATCTAAAGAAATATTCTTAAAGAATCTTTATCTTTAATAAAATAAGTTTTTGTTTGAAGTTTGAGATATACTCTATATCTCACTTGGAGTAATATTTAAATTAATCTGAGTTTTCATCTTTCTTAGCATATATTTACAAAATTCTCACGCAAATTTCTATTATCAATAGTAACATCGCGTGCGATACATCACGTTAAATACATCAGAAACACTACGACCGTATTGTGTGCATGTATGGTTTCAGCGTCGTGTTCTCGAATCGCCACATTCCGCAGGTCAAGTACACTGCGTGTTGTTTTATTAAGTTCTTATTTATAGTCCAACGTGACGGGTTTCCAACCTCTCCTGCTCCTCTCCCTGTTTCTTCGTTCCATTTGCTCTTTAAGCATTGAGATAAGTTTGCTTGGTGGAAGAATAAGAAGCGTTTTTTCCGGACGTATTATAAAACAATTATTAAAAATTTTTGGATGTCTTAACAATTTTCATACGAGCAAATTGAATCTCTTTCGTTCTGCAACAAAGCAGCACGATTCATTGAAATGTGTTTACAATATATCGAAATGTAATATCGAGATATAAAATTATGAGAGAGATCATCAGTACTTTAAAACTATTGTAATCTTATAGTAATTTTGGAATGGAAGATGTAAATAGATTTATATAATTATTTATTCAGCTTTTACATTTCAATATCTTTGATTTCCATTTTGTTTATTGTTGTTCGAGAATCTGAGAGTTAGCTTAAGGAGATGCAGCGAAAAAGTTAATCTTGTTATATCTCTTATTGTATCTCACGATGCATATCGTATTTGGATTCTCAAGCTGCTACGCCGCACCATCGATTTATTGTGGACATATTTCATTTATGTTCGTTTCCCCGACGCTACGCAGGGAGATGCAGCGGCGCGTTGCATGTATTTCACGGTTGAGAAGTTCGCGAGTTGCGCTATTCTTCGTTCTCGAAGGGAAATTAACGATGAACGCTAAGATTAACATTCGCCTGTTATCAGCCGCTAAAAGCGTAACTCATAAATATCTGACGTCAGTATAAAATAAAGCATAATGAACATAAGACTCAATACATGCACTAAAGAAAAAAAATAGGATAGGAAAGAGAAGAATGAAGAAGACAAACTTAATAAATTCTTATAAAGGGGAAATGGAACAAATTATTATGTTTTTGTAAATTCTACATCAACTTGTTTGTGCAGCAGCACGTTCTACGAGTAATTAATAATTGATTAGTCTATTTAACATAATATACAATATTAATGATAGTTGCGGCAAGCGCGTTACATGTTCTTTAATTTGTAAACAATATATATAACTTATACCGTGATATTATTCATCGAATTATTAGGCGAAAGCTATCAACAAAATTATCAAAAGAAGAGAGATTTTGGAGAGGATAAAAATCAATATATACCTACAGAGCAGTTGTCAGATAATGAAAATATTTTGTTAGTCCAAAACATTCTTGAGGGAACAGAAATCATTCATTTGGATACATCTTCATTATCTGGAGCAATATTTGGTCTGTCTGGTAAAAGTATTTTTCTTCTTTGGAATTATCAATTGTCTTCCAATCATAGCTGACGTAACGAAACGATAACTTCATCTGCGTTGTATTAACTTCGTAACGTAGTTTAAAGCTTACTTTAAACCGCTAAACTGTTGAGATTATTGTCTTATCGCGTTAACTTCTAATCTTAAATATTGGCTTACTCTCTATTTTATTTTATTTTTTTATCAAAAAAATGAAAAGAATTTGTTAATAATAAGAAATAAATAATTGTTAAATATATCTCTCGTACTGTATAAAAATTGATTTTGTGATCTTGGAAATTGGATGATTATCTTGTATCAGTAAAGGCGCAGAAATACGAGATCGTGGAAAAACTCAGAAAACATCACAAAGCCAATAATTTAACGAAATTGTTAATATAATTATGTTTTGAAGATGTCCCATCTTAAATAATAGCATAGATACACTATGTTTGTATTGAAAAATATTTTGCGCATAAAACCGAATTTTGACCACCTTGTACATGGGAAAGAGAATGCAAGGCTGCTAGGGTTGAGCTCTCTGGTCCTGAGGGATCGATACGAACCGTAGCCTCCTGCCGCTGCTGGTACTGCTACTGCATGGGTCTGCACGTTCACCAATAGGCGACAACCAGCTTCGAAATGCATACCCGCAAAAGTCCTGCGCAAGTTACACTGTCGTTTTAGCTAGAAATTAGGGTAATTCTACAGAGCTTACGGAAGCGCTCTTTATCTCGATTTAAAATGCTCGGTTTTGTTTTGCATATTAAATTGGCTTTTACGGTCCTCTTTGGTACGTGAGCGTGACATGACGCAACGTAAATTTAAATAAAGAGTAAATACAATTTATTCTGTATCAACAGTGGAGCAGGATTAATGGAGGCGGAAAATTGTAATAGACTGCACTAATGCAGTTTCATTGTAAAATTACTGTACAAAACGCCCTACTGTATATACATACATGTAAAATCATTTAGAGAGAGATATCTGAATTTTTCGATTGCATTCAAATGCATCTATTTCTTTCCAGAGAAAACAAAGCAAAAGCAAAGTAGGATAGCCTATTAGGATTATGCGGTTCAACGCGATTTTCATGAACATTAAACTTTATGTATTTTGGCACGGCGCGTCGTCCGACGTCTATTTATTTTCATGCATTTCAGACCGATCGTTGGTTCAGATTGTTAATGGCCACTTCACTGTCTTTATGCGGTTACAAATCGTTCTGATGCTCTGGCTATTAGCCAAGTTGAGTTTCTGGTTACTGCAATATGCACATTCAACCGTCGATACATTAAACTTTAATGTATCTTCCAGTCATTGACACCATCATCATAAAGCCCGTATCAAACTATGCATTGGAGATTGAGATTGCGAGTTGGAAATTGAGACAATCAAAATGTTACCTGCTACATTTTGATTGATTAAATCCCGATCTCCAAATTGCAATTTCAATCTCCAACGCATAGTCCGATACGGGCTTAATAGAGAGTCACTCATGCGACATTAATCTTCATAAATTTGTATCTATTATTTCAAATGAGAAATTAAAAGGGGAATTAAATAAATGATTAAAAGGATATACATTACTATCATATCATCGATACATTGTTTTGTCACGTCATATCTGTTATCATTTTTTTCGTCGAATTATACGGATCTAATTAATTACCATAATGCATTGTCGCTTGTAACAGTAGCGTTTAATAATTTTGTTCTCTGGTATCGTTTGCATATGTAGAAGTTAATGATGATTGCAGCTTGAACGAGGCTGCTGACTTAATAGACGTGTGTGTTATCGCTCACGGTGCTATCAAGAAATCACATAGTACGTCGTAAATGTCATCTGATGTCAATTATTCATGATTTGCATTTGTCACATTGCATTACCTATGATGGCTAATAATGTATTTTACCACATGAAAAATGGAAAATAATTTATACTATGTCAGAAAAATTTTCCTCACACGTGATAATAATTGCTGTTTGCGGTACACCCACAAATCGATATATGTTAAGTTAATCATGAATTAAACGAGCTAAGATTATAATTTTGTAGAAAAATACTGGTTGAACCGCGCCTCAAGTTACGATTTTATCAGTTTTCTAAGAAGCGAATCGCATTAAGTGTCACAAAACATTTAATGACGTGTGATTATCCATGATCTGTCGTACTTTGCACATACGCGATCAACGCACGTATTATTATCTAAGAACTATATGTTTTTATATGACAAAGCTACTTCAGAGACTAACTCGAAGGATCTCTTAGAGAAGAAGACAGAAGAGTTTCGTAAAAATTTTATTGCGGAAGCTGTCGTAGTGAATTTTCCTTGTTCGCAGAATATTTCAAAGTTTGTACGTACATACGCGCACACGTGTATTCTTTGAATTATACCGTAATATCGTATACATGATACGATAGCCACGCTGACGCTAGCAGGTGTAATGTTTGCGGAATTGAATTACCATTTGCCTACTCGTTGAGTCTAATTATACAGGATGGGAAAAATGTGCACAGAGTAAGCAGCGCTAGATTGACAGGGCCAGTTTTCTTGCCGTTTTTCGATTACGTTTGCGTTCTCAAATCGATTTTTTTTTCCGCTTTAATCAGCGCCGCATCTTGCGGGACGAATACGTCCTTCGCACTTTACTTCATTCAAACATTAAAAAAACCCGTTTCTCTATCCACTGGAAAGTTGGGAAGCTTGCAATTAAAGCTTTTTCAGAATACGCGAAATCACGATGAATTAGTGAATCCTGTAATGAACACATTATTACAGATTCATTACACTTTTTTAATTTTATAATTTCTATGCCAATTTTAAATGTGTGCATAATTTTACTTTTTTAAATTTTGACTCTTTAAATAAAACTCTTTAATAAAATTATACTTCTCAGTATAATTTTATCATTTTGAATACTTTGCAAAACGTGATATCTTCTCGACTATTTTAATTTCCTCAGAAAATTCTTTACACTTTTGCTTCATATGTTATTACGAGCGTTTGGAGAAAACGTTTCAACTTTAAATAGAATATATGCGGAAGTTGCGAACTTGAATACAACTTTGTCTTGTAATGTTAAAACTTGACGTCCGCGTTAGCATATTTCACAATGTACAGCATTTCCGAAAGAATATCATTTCATTAAGATCTCCAAACTTAGATACTCCAAACTTCAAATAATCCTGCATTATTCTCTCTGAGTTTGTACATGTTCATATATGTTTTTGCTTTAAGAATCTATCTTAATCAATATACAAGTCATCAAAATGTTGTGGTAGGAAGTATGACAGGATTTATAAACATGTATTTTGAGATCGTAAAACGTATCATCGCAGCAACGTCTTCTCGCAGCATATCGTTTACAAAATTCAATTTCCGTATCCATTTACATGTTGTAGAACTTTACTTGCATGTACAGAAGATACTGCGTGACATATTGTGCAATATAATAGGATAATGCGTAGCATTCGATTTACACACACACACGTGCGTACGAGCGACTACGGATGTCATGAAATGCATTTAAGTTGCGCGGTTTTTAACTTCATTTACTTTGCGGTATCCATCCTGATATATTAAAGGGACTCATAATGGTTTATATTGTTAGTCGAGCTACCCTCGAGTGGTTTTCCACAAGACTATAAATCTTTTTATACTATGCTGTATAAAATATCACCTTTTTTATCCTTTTTCATTAGAATGTATTTAGTAAGTACATTCGTCCTTCTACGATTTTTTCCATATCGTGGCACAGTTGGCTTAGACTTAAGACATCTGTTTCGTGGTCACCATGCTTTTTGTGTTCGCATTTTCCTCTCCCTTTGATAAAGTTACTCGTAAAATTATGTTAACGGAGAGAAGCCCGAGTAAGAGCTTCTTTCGTTTTCCGTTTATGCGGTCAATTAAATAGAATTGGGTTAAATTTTGTTGCAAAAAATACAAAAAATTACACATATTATTAATAGAATATTCGTATTCGCACCGAAATAGAAAATTAGTACAATGTTAGTAAGTAGTAAAATAATTTAAAATAATTAACAAATATGTAAAATAATTTAATATACTTTACATAGACATCTGAACGCATAAATTGAATTATTTAAACATAATTTATGTTTCGTTGTCGGAATACAATAGCGTACTGGACATTTTACATAAAAATGGTTATGTAGATTAAATTTTTTAAATATTTCCAATGCGGTTACTCTCAGATGTATAATAACGTTGACAATCTTTTTACGTTACGTTGTATACTGTACGGATAACTGGGTGATATTGAATTTGTGGTTTTTTACGTGCACGCGATCAGATTTTTTAACAAACTACTGCTCTCCAATTTAGTCGACGGTAATCGTATCTCGTATCTCGAACCGCTTTACGGTTTTATTGAACGAATTAATGGAAGTGAATTTGGCTCAGTAATTGAACTAATTAAATGGAATCCTTATTGTGCTATTAAATAAAAGTAATATTTTATCAGCAAAAGTCTTTTGACATATCTACATGATGTTTTCATCTTTTTTAAATTTTTTCTTTTCACAGAAAATTGAAAAAAAATGCTTGTATCTTCCTTTTCTGTTTTAATTTAAATTAATTTTACATCGCTGTAAAATAATTTTGTAATATATTTGCATGTAAATTATAGTTGCAGTGACGTAGTTGTAACGTTTTACAAAATTCTTCGAGAAATATTACAAAGAAGTGAAGATATTAAAAACCTTTAAATTCAATGGCATTTGCTAAGAAAATGTAAGAATGATGCACTTGGGATTCAATTTGGCGAAATAAGACCTGCCACATTGGTAGAAATCGCTTTTGCGATTTAGCACCGTCGGGTTGAATCGGTCCTGAGAGAATGCAAATTATTCCTTTTATCTTCTGCATTTTATTGTAAGACTCGATATCACGCTGAATGATCTTCATCGAGAATTTTACTCTGTTAAGAAAATTCAGTAAATTCCCTTCTCTATTTTGCAGCAGAAATTGCCGTTGTACGTAATTATATGTATTTCGTCCCTTAGCCCATAGTGAGTTATAATTAGTTATATTTTATTATACATGTAATATATAAAATAAAATACATGCTTTACATAATATGTACGTTATACCATCAAGGTAATAACACATACATTGATACACATAACGGTGCATACATTGAAATTTTAGCTGTCAACGCGGCCCTCGCATTCACGCAACACCGATTATCGTAAATTTTACGATCTCGTATTACCGCCGACGTACAATGATTTGCGGTAAAACGCGTGTTTGTACAACCCAATAATTAACGTCGTGCATAATTAACGCCGCCTATTATTATACAAAGCGTGATATATTTATGATTCTTTTTTCTTATTTTACTGACTGCGGTTTTTGGGCCATTATAAACTCGCGTATGAAGATGATACATTATAAACGTGTTCCAGGATTCTCAAGTTTTTAATTTGAACGAACTGGTGAAGAGCTTTCTCTTCATTTCGAAGGTAGACGTTACAGCATGCCCTGTATTCAAAGAGTTACGAGACAGATTGTTTCTTTCGACGATAACAGAGTTGCACGTGTCCAATTGCAACCCACGAGCGAGAAGACGGGGTGCATTTAAAGGAATTTGGCTGCAAGCCTTCATCCGTCCAGTTGGAGTGACGGATGCTCTGTACTAAAAACGACTTAGCTCTAGGGGTTTGTTTGCGTGTTCTGCAAACATACTGATATAAACCCACCCACCAAGGTAGCAATACATTCGAGTCCCCGCTTTAGTAGTTGCTTCTCCTAGATCTTTTTGCTACCTCCATACAGCACATTTCGCTGCATTTCAGTTTTGGAGATGGACTAGAATTTTATTTTCCATCAACTCCACCGGGAGGAAATTTCGCTGTTCTGTTATTTCGTTCGCGGATGCGGAGCATCCCGGAGCAGCGAGTTTCTAGATATCGCGAATATACAGCGAACTTGATTCCACGCTATCCGTCTACCTTTCCCGTGTACGTTGCCAGTTAATTCATCATACGTCATCACAATTAAGACATGACGATGAGGAACGATGCATTAGGGAAACGATGGATGGCAAGTGTTTCGCGAGATACATACCTGCGGAGGGTTGGTGCTGGGTCTAGGCCTAGGGCAGACGCATATACGCTCACGAATGCGCACGATTACGTGCACCGACATACACCATAGGCATACACCGTCGCACGAGACGAAACGAGAACTTGACCTATAAAAGCTCGTGGTTAAGCTTTCGCTATGGTAGTAATGTACTGGCCGCACGCGATCCGGCGCTTCGAAACGAGGCCGAATATGTCCGCAAGACTATCCGGCGCGTATCGCTCGGAAATTGCTCCCGTGTTATAAATACAAAGGATTTCACTGAGGGAGCGAATTAAATTAATCAAGGTTAATACCTCGACCATGCGGTCTCTTATCGATGACAGGTGACTTGCTTTATCTCTTAAAGGCTAGCTCCGCTGCGAGTCACGATATCAATCTCTTTAAAGGAAGATTCGTGTATCGAGAAACGTGCGAGCTCGCGCAATAAAGTTCGCGTGTGCGTGGCCGTACCTAAAATAAGATTTACAGTCACGCGTTATAGTTAGAAGTATTGCGTCTCCTCCGTCGACAGGATTTAATAATAATCTTGGCAAGTGTCGGCAATTTGAAAATTCATCCTGCCGTCAAATTCTGCGATCGAAATTGGTCTGTGTGACAGAGTGGCGTGAAAGATTACGTTTAGGCATTAATGTCTTGAATAATCATGAAAAAGTTATTTAATTTAACGAGATAAAAAAATGTTAAAACATTAAAGGAAAGATGTATCCATTGAAGTAGCAAACTGAAGCAATAATGGATTTACAGAAATAAAACTACTATGTATATCTGCGAAGTAATATTTTTTATTAGATTTATCAATTTCCTTTCTACACCTTTGTGTGTCTTTTTGAGCGTCAAGAATGTGTTTTATCCACATAAGAAGAATTTCGCAGTGTACGTGAGGGAATATAAGCATGCAACATTTAATGCGAAATTCGACGCACTTTCCTGCCTAGTCATCGTATTAAAGATCTCAAATGTCAAGGATCGCAAGGATATATGGCACGTCACACCCATATCCATCGATATCGCTTTCGCAATTGCCTTATCATTGTATTCCAAGGCAACAATCCGACAAACTTTCATTCTTCTTCAAGGGCGATCAATATTTTTTCCGTGCAGTTTTCTTGATTTCCCTTTAATCCTTTCGCATTGGTCAATTAGCGAATTGTAAGCTATAGCAATGCAGACCGCTAACGTTACGCATCTGAGCTATAGATTCATGTTATTTATTTATTCCATAATTGTAATTTAAACATGAACAGGATTAAATAATGAATTTTCGTGAGGTAAACTAAATAATAACAAGTTCACCGGTAATTGTTCTCCCGTATTTCTCCCTATCTCTGGTGTTACTTTATTTATCTTCAATACTTCTCCATAACTGCGTTAACAATACCGGGGAAACATGTTAACTTTATTTTTCAAACTCAATGAAATGATAATGCGCGCGGATCTGCGCGGAATTGCGGATCAAGTTACCTGTGTTAAACTGTTTTGAATACCACCGCGTCAACTGGGAAGCCGGAGGAAAGTTTAATTTTCAAGTCGGACGTGTTTCTGCAAGATCGATGGCAAAAATAGGGAGCGTGGTGCGAAGCACGTGGCAATGGCGCTTCGACGGACAGTGGTATCGACCGACCCCGAATTGTACTTTTGGCTCCACCCCCCGCGCGGTACCCCAACGCATAACCAACCCTACCACTCTATGCTGACTATGACACTGGCACCCTTGCTTGCATCCCTACCTGCTGCCTACCCTTTCGCCAAAATCCACGGTGTGTCCTTGGAAGTAAGCCACAGAATTGGCGGCGTGCCTAATGGTTCTTGATGCTGGACGTTGGTCGTGTCATTTTCTTGGCATTTTGAGGGAAGTAACAATAAATAAAGTAACGGTATTTGCGAAATCCTCTCGATTTACGTGTCACCTATTTTTCCTCATCCGCGGAAAATCGCTCGGCAGATATCAATACTCTTCGAAAGCCACAACCATTTTGGATCGAATGCGATATGGGTTCGCTGGTGTGAACGCGTCACATCACGTTATATTCCTTCCTTTGATGCCAGTCGACAACAGAAGCACTAAAAGGGTTAACGTCGTAATGTCTACATGTCGATACAAGCCTACCTTTGACGGTTGTGTGCAATTAACGCGTCTATTATGATATTAACGGTATTTGCGGAATAGATTGGCTCGCTGCTAATGGCGTAAAAGCTTCCGACGTTAGCAATGCGATATTACTTAACGTTAGATAAAGATTCTGATTTAATTATCCATTAGCAACAACGATTGTTTATTGGGTTCTATCTTGCTTATATAAATAAGTACCAAAGGCCAAAAATCTACATCTAATGACGACCCCAAAATTATGCACAATTTGGAAATTATAAAATATGAATAACGAATACCTAGTTTTCATGCAATGACTCTGTAATTATCCTATAATTACTTTACATCATTACTTTGCATACTTTTTGTCACGTTACGAGTTTAGAGCCATGAAAGGGAATTGTTAATCCAGTCTGCTTGAATGCTATCGGCTACCGTTTAATACTCGCGAAAAATAGTTGCCTTCCAGTGACAAACTTTTAGAAAAGACGGACATAACTTTGATCGTCATCGCGCGAAGTAAAGGGTGCAGCAAAGTGGATTACGTTAGGACCGTGCAGGCAAACTTGTGAAAACGCCTCGGTGGACCGTGCGCTCGGGGCATACGAGTATTTGATCAAGTTATCGCAAGGGAACTCGGTGCTCCGGATATTAAGCAATTATCTAGATTTCGATTGGCGATATCCTTTCTTTTTCGAGAGGAGTAATCAGTGGTACACTCGCGATCAAGGATTCATTATTCTAGATATTCCGGCGTTAACCGGCGTCTGTTTCGTTAAAGAAAGAGGCACTGCAAAGGATACGATGTACTATTAAATTTAGTGTTCATTCGCTTTATTATGTAAGGGTACATTATGTCATAAATTTTTCCCTTTCGCACGCCTCGTTAAAATGCACTTCTTATTCCTCGGTCTTGCTCCCATTTATTTCATGATATTCAAATGCGGCATTAAGCGCTAGTTAATCTTAACGGAGCTTACTACGTTCGGACGGAAGTCTACGTGAATTACTAATAGATACATATACGCGAACGGGATATCAACGCACTCAAGTATTTATAGAAGTTTTCTGCGAACTCGAGAGGATTTCGGAGCAGCCTTGCAATGTCCTGCGCAACCGTTCCGACTGCCGACGAACCGCACGTTACAGTATTCGCGCAATGTACAAATGGAGCCGCATTTATCTAGACTTAACGCTAGGTAAATTGTAATCCCCGGGATAGTTCTCGACGGCGCGTTTCGCGCGGTTGCGCCATACATTCTGCCGTTCTCCGCTCGCGCCGGGACGATGAACGCGCGGCGCCGATTAAGTCTCCTTCATTCACACGTACTTGCGATCGTGTAAGCAGCACTATGCCTTACTTATACGAGAGGAGATACGAGATATAGACGACGATAACTGCTGATTCGCGCAATTAAACGTCACTACGATCATTCCTCAGCGTTCATCATTCCGGGCTTCCCGTTATCGCGTTACTCGCGCGTTCCCGGGTGCAACGGCTGCGTCGCCTATTATATTTGCACAGCGTGCCACGCTATCTTGCTCACAGTTCCGGTATCGTCGCCGCGATGACCTCAACGCGCCTGCAAATGCACACGTTTCGTTTGCCGGTAGGCGTAATTTGCATAACGGGTCGCACAGCGGAGTGGCTTTTCGTGTAACACGTAGAGAACCGTAGACACCGGCGCGTGCGAGTACTCCGCTCCGCTCCGTGGAAATTCCGTTGCTCATTCACACCGTGTTGGAGCACACCGGGGACGGGGAGGACACGGCATTCCTCGGCATCATCACGTAAGAGGAGAGATCTCTAATGAGAAGCTGCCGTCTTAATACGGCCGCCGAAATGAAATGTATCTCGTCGCCTCCTTCAGGAGTAATCGACGACGATGACAGCCAGAGGAAAACTCCTCCCCTCCTCGGACGAGGTGGTAATATGTCTAATGAAATTAAACGCGAATTCCTTCGCGAGAAAATCTCGCGCGGGATATTATCGCCGTTCCTTTTGTCAATGGAAGTGTGCCTTGATTAATTCAGAATTGACAGATCTGGTAGCGCGAAGCAATCAGACTTTCTCACCGAAGCAAATCTGCGTGCGTTAGCCGGATGGAAAAATATTTACGATTCTTCTCCTCTCTGTATAGATTTCCTGCCAGCGGAAATAATGAGTACGCGGATTCTTGATGTAACATCCGGCAATCAAATAGACTGAATATTTGACAATCATGAAATTTATCTAGCATCGCGATTGCTGATAAAACATGACATCTGTTGGCTTATGCACGACACTGCGATTGGATTGCAAAATGCAAAATGATATTTGACTTTCTTTCCGGGTAAAATCGGAGCATCGTGTTTGCCGAAGTGCAGTTTGCTGTGGCTTCTGGAGAACGAAGTCGAGCGACTCGAGGCAGAATGTCTATTGTATTTATCTGTCCTATTAGCGACAACTCGGACGTTCCTAGAAGCGAAATGGCACAGTAAAATTGCGACAACTCTCTCGTCGCAAACAACGACCGGCCTATCCCCCTTTGCCCTCCGCGGGCATTTTCATTTGCATTTTAATGCTCGTGCGCTATCGCCGTTGCGACCAACGTCTTCTTTTTTTTCTTTGTCGTCATATCGCGCGGGCTGCTTACATCATCATTAACACCTAGCTAGTTCCGAATGTGAGACCGTGATAATGTTTATTTTCTTTCTCGCATTAATATGTATATCGCGCAAATGATATTTTATTTAAAATATAAACAGTTAATCAAATCACTTCTACTTAAGTGATTAAAACCGTCATTTATATATGAGAAATTCACGCGTCACTCATATATGGCAGTCTAAGTGTTAATTCGCACCTTAGCATCGCGCCATACGTCATCTACAAATTTGTAATGAAACGTGCAAAGAAATATTGTCCTGCAAAGATAACGTTTTGCACATATTTTGCAGGTGTCTCGGTTTAAAAAAAACGCAAGTTACGATAAAATTCGCCGCAATGTAAATGTTTAACTGCCTCGTAAGCTTCCTGTTAGAATTACAAATCATAGGGGAACACAATCTCAGCCCACGATAGCGTTGGAGGAATAGTTCCAGCATTACTGTAACTTAACATAAATATTTGATAAAACTTGTTACTGCGTGTGTGCAAAGTTTGCTGCAGACGATAATATTTGTTATTTGTGGATTCGCGTTCGCGCTGAGCGTTCACGGATGGCAGCATCGCGTAGCTGCACCTTTACCAGTTACCGATATAGCAGGACGACTGCGGTGAAGGTATAATTGTTGTTAATAATAATAATAATACATGGCTCTCTTTTTCTCTCTCTCTCACGTACTTACGCTTCATATCAAAGTTAAATATTTATTTAATTAAACATTTAATTAAAAATTAATATGTAATTTCAATCGCTTCGGGGTCGTTTTTAAAATTGTTCTCCTAAATAAATATCTGTTATTTTTTTATCATGCCAGTCAATTTAAAGAGCAGTAAATAATTTTCTCGGTTGATGTTTAATGAAGCTGGAAAAGATTGGCTCACCCTTTCACATCCACGTTATCCTTTTTACTCAGTTGCTTCCGCCGTGGTTGCTTCTCTTTGCGCGAGTATGTCGGAGCAAGATGTCGCGGTTAAAGGGTTAATGTATCGATTAATTATTTTTGCTTTTATTTTTATAAACTTCACCGCCTTTTACATCCGTGTATCGCATCTAGTCTCCGCATAACATGTTTTTGAGCAATTAATCGCAGATTTTGTAAATAATAATAGAAGACGTATTATGATTATTAAAAAATTCTGCAACACAGAATATTATCGTGAATTAAGAAGAATTAGTAATTTAAAAATACTCTTTGTGTTATCGAATAATTCTGTAGAATATCCATTTATAATTTCCTTGACGAAAAGCAACATTACTCTGTTATGTTTCGATATTATTATATTTGTAGATGCTAATATTTTGCGTACGTATCAGTTCGAAATGGAGCCATTATTTTACGCAAATATGCATTAATCGTATTATGATTTAAAATAACGTTACATACATATACACATACATATACGTAAAATAATAATGTTTAATATATGCAAGCTCGTTTGGAAATTTCGATCTTAAATATCAAAACTTTTAATTGTTGAGCTGATAATAAAATAATATGAAAAATAATATCGTTAATTCAGAATTAAGAATAAACTGATTATTTTTGAATAGAAAGCACATAATTACTAAGTGATTGCTAAAATTATATTTTATCCAACACCTTTTCGTGCTTTTTTTTTTAGCAGAATTTATATATGAAGGATGCGTTTGGCGTTAATAAACAATATTATTCTAATAAACTGTGCCAACATTTCTGCGATAAAATCGTAAATAAAATTCGCGGCAGTGATGGCAAACATTTTCGGCGTACGATTGCGACGCAAGAGATGCGACTGCGGTGTTGCAAAAATTGTCTTGCAAAAGCTTATACACAGATTTGCGACAAATCTGGATTTTTTATTTCATTGATCTGCATTCAAGCAAATACAATTTTAGAAAACTCCATTTTCTGTTTTTATTTATTTATTTCAACGATATATCGATATTGCTTAATAAAGCAATCTTTGTATTATGATTAAGTTCTTCTTAAGTGTTTTGCAAGCCGCGCCGAAATTAGCATCGCATTCTCGCGACTACCAAATTCGTGCACAAGTACGAGAAAAATGAAACGGCTGACAACACAGCGTCGCATCGCGACGCTATTCCACGTCAAAGTTGGCCACCGCGATATTTGGATTCCCAAAATACGAGCATTATAATTGGCCAGCCACGACACCCACGATTTATATCGAAGTAGCGTCGCGCACCGCTGAAAATTCTCGATTATAATAAATAACCGGCGACCTTGCGTCGCATTTGACTTACCCTCCTTCGGGCCGATCTAAAATAAGATGTAATTATCTGGTGTCCCTTGGACTCTCTCTTCGTACTTTGCTGCGGAATCTCTTAATTGGAGGATATCCTATTCACGCATAAAGCAGGAGTTCAGTATTAAGTCGTGACGATTCTCCGACTGCGCCACGACGTTTACTAATGTCCTCCTATTTAGTTGGCATTTGTCACAGCTTTGACACACAGATATTTGCACAACACGAGGAATGTCGTAACGCACGACGCGTGCCTTGTAGTGGACTGAAATTTTATCTCGCAGCGTGATTTAAAAAATATCTATAATTTGGCGACTCATGCGGTACACGGTGATTCAATATTTCTGGAAACTTGCCAGTTTATCCTCGAATATAAAATAGAGTATACGTATTTATACATTATTAATATATTTTTATCATATATGCGCGAACGCAAAAAGGATTGTCAAAGGTAGGAAATGAGTCGCTCTGCTGTGCGTGATTATAATTCGAGAATCAACCATTCTTGAAAACACGCGATATTTCCTACTGAAAACTTGCATGTATACTTCACTTGTAATTGATGTACGATCTTGCGTGCGTTTGATTATAAAGTACGTGATTAAAGCTACTGCGATTTAAATGATGTTTCTTGTAGTTTTGCCAGAAGAAGCCTGATGTCTTCATTAATCAGTCGGTATGGTCTGCAGTTAATATCACGGTAACAGATAAAACACGGTTACGAGATAACAGTACAAATATGAATCTTATGCAATATTCTTATATAAATTGTAAGAATGTAAATACATCTGTTAATATAATTAATTTTTAAATCCGTTGAAAAACTGTGTCAACAACGAAGGATTACTATTGCCAGTGGCAAAACGATGTGCAAGAAAAGAAGAGTGCGAAGGTAGTAAAACTGAATTACCGTGGAAAAACTACGCACATTTACAACGCGCTCATAATCGCAACTGTAAAAAAGATATTTGCGATTTATTTATGCGCGTGTCGTGTCTCGAAAATCGAACAAACTACATATACGTGAGAAAAGCGACGACGTTCAAAATAATCCGAGTCGCTCTATAAATACAATACGACATTCAGTCGTGTGCGGCGCGTCGCGATGTCCAGATGGTTACTTCGTCTATTCGTTCGGTATAATCGCCGATTTAATCGCCGGTTCTGTTAAATTAATTGGCGATTAGTGGGCTCGCGTTTAAGACTGCGTTAAGTTTGGTACGAACTTCATCTTCTTGCTGCGTAAAATTCGATCATTATGTAAGAATATTATTCGTGCGTGAGAGTATTTTATTACTCGAAAACAGAGTAATAAGTTGTGTGCAGCGTGCGTGCATTTCGAAAAAGTGCGTATTCGTGAATGTGCACGTATATTCCTGAGACGCTTCGCATATACATACACAACACACATACTCACCGCGTTTCATGACTGGCATGGTGCGAGTCGCGAGTAATGATCAACGACTGCGATTTATTCTTGCGCAAGGAAACATTTATTGGCGTCTTTGCCAATTAATAGTATTACGTTATGAAAATCGAGACTGTGCACGCGTGTAATTACATAACGCGTAAATAAATAAATCAGTCGTATTGCTTCGAAATACGCGTCTGATCGGCGGGAAATGTAAACGATTTCGATAAAAATCGTCTCTCTCTTTCTTTCTCTCATTGTCAAATATAATAATTTTCGAAATGTCAATCTCGCGCGCGTGCGGTACCATGTGATTACAAAGTGCGTATTACTCGAATTGCAGATTCGCGCAGACACGATGAGCATATTTCCAGATTTGCGTGTATTAGCGCCTCGAAAATTTTCTCGCTTGCGGAATCGGCAGTGAATCTGGAATTAATGGTGCTACGATTTTAGATGGGGCAAGGCGTGTCGCGTATCGTTTTAATATGACTCCGAGTGTCTTTACGTCGCGAAACGACGGTCACGCGGCCGTGGTGATCGTTCTCGGGGTGCGTGCGTTTTAAGGGTGGTCGTGAAAAATCCGCAAAATTACGCGACACATGATGGAGCGACTTAGCGTGGCGGAAACGTTGCGGCGCAAAGATAGGAGACGCCGCAGGGGATGGACGGTGGTCGGACACGAATTGCGGTGAGTATGATAAATCGCGCGAAAATTTGGCCATCTCTTGTCGCCAAGGAACATGATATTCCTCGGCGGATAAAATTAATGGCCAGATAAGATCGCAACGATGAGCTGCGCGCAGAAAGGAAGACAGAAAGGAAGTGTCTTTGGCCGAAGCCAAGACACGTTCTGGAGATCGATAAAAATAAAGTTGTATCGTGCGCTCACATGCCGAGGCGGTTTGACAAAGCGACTTGGAATTTTTCAACGTACCGACGATTCTTGCAAGCACGGAATAGATCACGAATTCGTGTTTGATAATCTAGATATATTGAACTGTCTTAATCAATCTGCAATTATTATTTCTTTTAATAAATGAAGACTGAATGTTAAAACATTACATTAAAACGCAATTAAATTTTCGTGGAACGAAACTTGGTTTCGAAATCAAGGAATCAAAGTTAAAGAACCATTACATATAGTTGTGATTCTTTAATTATTATAAATTCTAGAATTCTTTTTGTGAAGCTTGTGAATTGAAAGTTTTTTTATTTTTAGAGATTTGAGATTTTTATACTATTGATTATTGCAATTGGGAAGATTTGATTTCCGGGTGAAAGCCGTGGTTTTTGTCACTTTATCGCATTTTGGAGACCAATCAAATTCGAAAGCCCGAAAGCAAATAATTAAATTATTGTAGATTTTTTCTTGCATATTACAATTTGTGCATAATTGCGTACGTAATTGAGTTTCCGTTGTAATTGCAATCAGACAACTGTGAATTAGCTTATCAAATGATGAGATGATTTACCGGGAAAATGCGGGGTCTCTTTTTGGGAATGTCGGTAACCATACTCTAAGGGTATTCCGAACATCTGCTGGTAAAACGGCCATGGTCTCGCTGGCTTTTGCTATATTGCCTGGATTTCACGTAGCTGGCTCTTGCGTGCTATGTCGAGCGAGTGGATCGATGCTACGTGTTACCGTCTCATTTTCCAGTTTCGTTTGTGAAAGTCGATAAACTAGATTCCATTTTGTTGATATGCATATTATATTTGTAAGCAATATACATAGACATATATGTCTATGGCAATATACCAATATAATAATATGTATAACAATGTTAAGAAAATCAGTGTCATTTTAATTAAAAAATATTGGAATGTATTTTACCAAAACAATAGTTTTTCTATTGCTGGTTTGCTCAATGTAATATCTTCAGATTTTTAAATGCAATATATACATGTTGCTATATATATATATATATAATGTTTAAAATATAATATATATATTAAAAAATAATATTATTTATATAATATTATATATAGAGAGCAATTTTTAAATAAGTTATTGATCTGTTAAAAATGAAATTCTTTATAATATTGGTGTGTGTAAGTGTGTATATCTATATATATATATAAGCCAAATACCACTCACTCACTCACTGACTCATCAACGTGCAGCCCGAACCACTGCACTTATCGACTTGAAATTTTAAGGGTATATTCCTACTATCACGTAGGTGCTCACTAAGGGAGGGTTTTCCACCCCTAACGGGTGAGAAGGGATAAAATGTGTTTTTATTTAATTCTACACATAATATCGCGGGCGAAGCCCGCGGATGGGGGATGCTAGTGTGTATATATATATAATACGAAACATGAGATGAAGGCATTATCCTTTTGAGTACTGGAATGTGATCTCTATATTTGATCTATTCCGTTCGCACGGTTCTAAGCATCCGCAAACGTGCGTAAATCGAAGTTTATACTATGTCATGATGCGTGATCACGTAACAATTCCCTTTCGTGTACAAAGGATTTCAGAAATTCATAATTTTTTATTTGGTTTCGTAAATTCCCTGTGGTTTTCCGAGTGAAAACTCCGTAATTGCGATCAGCACATATAATCCAAACCAAATATAGGATGATTCGTGGGGGAATAGCTCGAAATAACCGTTACCAGGGTAGCTCGTGAGATTTCATGGCGAGCCACCCTAACGGCATAATTGAAATGCAAATTCTATCATTATTAAACAGTCATTATCTTGCATATGTAAATAATAGTTATGTTATTATTCATATGTCTTAACACATTTATTGCAAGTCGATCACCGGTGACTATCAAGACGATGAATGTGTTAATGAAATTATATGGGCAAATAAAACTTAATAGACGCGGCTGCTGGTGTATGTATCAGGTCAACTTTGACAATTCGCTGAGGAGCGTCCAAGATTAAAACATGCAAACGTTACAATATTAGAATAAATAATAAAAATTATACGCATTGACAGACATTTGTAATTTAATTATTAAAATGAAAGGAATTGACGTTTCTGCAACGTTCGTTCAACGATGATTCACAGAGGTTTATATTCGATGAAAGACGATAAATATCGTTATTTGCATTTGTCAAAGGTTTTTGTAAATAATGTGTTTAAATATTCAAAATGGAGGAATAAACTTTATCGCCTAATGATTATACATTGCATAGATTCCGCCATGTAACGCATGTGAATTTTATAGGTCCCAACGCGGGGAATTTAGATTTTGCAGCACGGTACTTCGTTTCGAGAGTTTATCGTTCGCAACGCACACATAAATTTCACACACGGAAACGACGCACCGTAAAATATGAATGTCACGTTCGATGTCATAGTAAGTGAACGATACGTGTGTATGTGCATGTGTGTTAAAGTTTTCTGACGCGAATGAAAAATCGCAAATATTTGCTATTTTTAATTCTTTTATTGCGTTATCCGTTGTACTTCTAAGGGTCAATATCCATATCGGATTTATCTCGATACGAAGCGGAGGTAGTACTCTATTTCCCATTCCATTCCTGTTCCATGTCTGATCGAATCATTATTTATAAATGACGTAATGGCAGACATTGTTGTGGTTTCTAATTGATGCTTCAACCCACATCCATGATACAGAATACAAGAATTTTAGTATTTAATATATGTAGTATTTAGTATTAAATATATATATAGTGGCTCTCATGAAAATAACAGCTCACTTATTCATTACTATTTTAATATTTGCATAAGTCACTGCGTATATGTACATGTATTTATCAGAGACAATACATTGATTAAAAAATATTACAGCGTTAAATATTACATAATTATATAATAATTTACTAATTTTCACTTTATAAAAACAATACATATATTAAACACTCATATTAAGATATGTATTAAAATATCTTCCATATCAAGCAACATTCTTATAAGTCTGAAGAAAAAAAACGCGTATTATTACATGACCGTTATCTTTTTTTTACTATCAAGCTGATGATATCAATTGTTTCATTTTCGAGATATTATTAGGCTTCGATCATTTTTATGCATCTCTGTTATAGTCGCTAATACGCGCAGTACTTCGTACAATATTATGTAGTGTATAGATATGTAGAGCTACATTTGTAAACCTGCGAAACTCGCATAAAGTTTCAAAATTATCCCATCTCGATCATTAACGATCGACGTCATCGCGAAATCTCGCGCCAATGCTGACGTACGTCAATGGCGTTACTCGAATAGTCCTGTTTTGTCTCAGAAAGAGAGAGAGAGAGTTGAGTTGCCAAAACTTTATGACCAATTGCTAAGCTGAGTAACTTTCGGCGTTTGCCAATCTACGTTTTCTACGGATTAATACCAATTCAAAAGATCATGCCATTTAGCTTCATTCAAGTATTTCGTGCTAAGTGTAAAAGTATAGAAAAAAATTTCGTTTCTTGAAAAGTGCTGTGAAAGAATTGGCTGCAGAAAATGTAACTTCACGCTCGACAAATAAATATGTAGACAAACATTTGAAAAATCTATTCAACAGAATTTCAACTGAAAAGTATAATAATGTCTATGAAATCGTACTCTTAGCAGAAAAAGGCATGACTGTTTGAGACTCAAGAAATGCAGAAATTCCTTTTCTTCGAAATGATATCAATGTATAAAATAATCAAAATGTTATTGACTCGTTCTCGATTACCGATTGCAATTAATAAATACACAAGGCTGCCGTTGCAACCGAGATAGAAACTGCACCTCTTTGCGATTTAGTAAAGATGTAGTTTAATATTATTACAGATATTAAAGAAATATTGGGAAATGTGCTCTTTTCCAATAATACTTATCTCATTCTTGAAATAATCTGATCGCAGCTTTATGTAAGTCGATGCATACTATGAAAGAGAGTTTCTTGTTCAATATATACCGTATCTTCTACATCGCTCTACAGCACGTTCTGCTTACATTCAAAGCCAACTTTGCACTTGCTAACCACAATCGAGATCGTTAAATAGACAATGATTCATCGTCGCTTGTGCTTAAGTTTCCTCAATCTCATAAAAGCGATTCCTTTCAGATTACGATCATTCACCTCAAGGAAAATATACAAACGCGATTATCGTCGAATGAGACATTCGATTTTCGAATGTATCAGCTATACTTTACAATTATTGCTTCTCAATTTTCTTGACGAATGAATTATCTCATCACGCGTAATCTCAATTAAACATAGCTCGAATTTCTCTCAGTGCGAATATTTTTTCGACAATAGTTCGGATTGAGTTTCCCATTTATCAACGCGAATGGATTTTATTTCGTAAAGCCAATTCGCGCAAATGGGGCGGACGAAATTGATACGTGCAGCAGTTCATATTTGGGAAATTCCGTGTGTGTCCTCTATAGAATTCTTGGCGAATTATTAATCATTCGTTACAGTGCTGTTAATAATTTCTAATCGGCAATAGTACCTCCATTCTCGAAATTGGACCGTCTAAATTGGTTCATTTATTAGTCTTGTATCTCAAGCTGGTAGATGTTAAAGCTCTTAACGAAATGATAAACTGTCGACGTTTCGTGTTTGGCGTCAACAATGGCGCCGCAAATTATGCACTTAAGCGCACAACGCACGTTCAGGCGGGAATTGTTTCATTTAGAGATAAACATTCTTGACAAGTTTTGTCGAGCACTACTGAGAGACACGGAGAATAAATAAATTAAGGAACGCACGCGTTGTAAATCATTTCGCAGTAGTTTTGCACGTCGTGCTTTAATATGGACAGCTATTGCAATCCATTGCGTTCACGGGTTAAGCCTGTTTAATTCACGTGGTCAACACAGTAAACCAGACGTTCTTGCTGTCCTCCTTATCCTGACTTTATCGCACGATGATGAACTCTGTTCACGAGATTCATTTTTGGCCTGAAGTCCGGTAGATTAGAGTGTACTCGACGAGATACGACTTTACGTTCGCGCCAGAGTACGTCAGATAAACGAACTCGTCCCATCTCGATGAAGAAGCCTTAAAGCGCCTCAGTGTTGTAAGAGGGAAGTCTCCCTCGAGAACTACATCTTCTGCTCTAACTCGTTTCTGCGCTCGACGAAGAGCTTCTCTTCCCATATCTCAGCGAGTAATGCACCGCGTTGAGTCCTGCTCCGAGATCCATCTGCCACCCATCTGAATAAATCAGTTTAACTCAGCATTCTCAATTTCAGCTTACCGAGACTTACAACACAGACTATGATCCATCCAGCAACGCGCTTCCCGAGTTTCTCTATCGAGTAACGTCATATTACGTTTTGATATACAGCCAAATCGCTTAATGTTCAGCCAGGCTATTATATAACCAAGCAACCTTCTCCCTCATTTTAGTGACGCTAATCGTGGTGCTTGACCGAGGAGATATATCTATCTTTAATATTATCTCAGTTTTATTGTAATAAATTTTGCTATTTATTAATCCAAGAATAAGCAGAAGAATAATCATGGGAGGAAAGCAAAAACCTTTATCGTAGATCAAGCAAGAATGCTTTCAAAGAAATTTCTCAGTGTGCATTTCATTATCTTTCAAAGCATGCTATAAAAGTCAAGCTTAATTAACTTGCAATGTGCGTATGTAGAAAAAAACTGCACTTATCTATAATGTTTATAATTTAACGTTGGCGTACCGAGATAGTCACAATTTATAACATTACATAAAAATACAAAGCTAACGAAGGAACAAAAGAAACTCTGATCGCTACTTTGAGCAGCATATCCCCTAAGTTTTTCTCCAATACCATTTACGTTTTTATCTGATATCACGACAACCTAATGTTCGTTAGTGCCCCCATTAGCTTCTCTCCCTCTTTCTCTTTCTCTATTACGCATGATCGACGACGGGGTATCCCCGGTGCCTCGGTGGGCAGGCGAAAGCGCAGAGAGCAAGGCACCCGGGAGTATCGAAACGCGATACTGGACGGCTGAAACTGCCGCAGGAAGTGACAGCCGGAGGAGAACGACGATACGACGAGACGGTGATCGTTCGCAGCTTGCACACGCTCGCAGCGAGCATGCCCGCGGCAGCGGGTGAGCACGATGACGCTCCTCGCTCGTTCCTCGCCGGCTGGGTTCGCAAGAGGGCGGCCCGCCGATGCTCTCTCAGTCCGACAGCACACGCGACCTCGGGCGGTTCATGCGACTCCTCGTGGCCCGTGCTTGTCGTCTCCGCGCCTTGAACCACCCTCGCGTCTTACTCGCGTCCACCCGCGCTCGCGTTCCTCTTGCTCCCGGTCGTCCAAAGTCGTAGGACGAGCAAACCGCATCCGTGACCAGTGCAACTGACGGCGTCGCCGGCGAAAACCCCGTCGGGACCAGTCGCGACCGACCGACAAGTCGTTAACTCGTTCCTGGATTAGTAATTCCGTCTGCGGCTCTCTCCCCCCAGTGACACGAGGAGGAGGAAGAAAGATCCAGTTATCTAGGTTCGAATTAGCCCCGGTCGGAGTTACCTAGCTGGGGTTCGCTGCAACCGGTTTCCGGCAGTGTGCTCAGTGTTTCCAGTGAGTTTCCGCCGCGTGCATGGAGTGTTAGTGCAAAGGGCCTCGTGGGAAGAGAGAACATCCACGGTGAGAGTTCACTTCGGTGACAGAGGACTCTTGATTCGGATCATGATTACTCGTGTCGTTCGCGCGGATCCGCTTGAAGCCGCGCTGCGTGATTTCCGGTTACGGTACGGGTAATTGCGAAGTTCGCGCGCGAAATTTCTCGGTCCTTTTATCCCACGGTGAGACAATTCCCGCGATTCTGTGGGCTTTTGTAATTAGCGGTGCATGTGCGAACGTGTGCGGGGGCGAGATTTCATTAGGTATAATGGCACCTAATGAAGTTCCTCTTTTTTACTCCGAAGTTCCGGAGGTCGACGTTTCGGTCATTATCAAAGCCAGTTCCGTGTAGAAATTTCTGAAATGGGATCAGGATATAACGCTGCTCGCCCACGAAAGAGAAGATTGTGGAAACGATCCTCGAGATCGCTCATCGAACGACGTAATGCTACAAAATACGTATACTACAAAATATAATTTAGCTATTTTTAAAGCAGTGACATTGATTTGTTACGAAACGTATCCAATCGCAGCAACTCAACTACAGTGTAACCGTGCGAACGATGCGAGTAAGCTCGTGCGAGAGGACGTATTATAAAAATATTTATTTTCTATAATATAATCTGAGTCTTTTTTTCGAGTCGCTGTCTCATGCTTACATTAACCTTTAGCGGTCCACGGATGCCTCTAAGGCAGCGTTCAGTGTCACAGCCAGTTATGCCAAAGATTAAAATAACATTTTAAACTAAATTCCAAACTTCTTGAGACTTTAGATCACTTTATATGAAGTAAAAACATCTATGTATTTTGTTAAAAAAAAAACAAGTAAGAGATAACACAGGATAAGAAACAAGATTGATTTAATAAACATTATTATACAATTTCTTCTCCACTTTGGAGTACTTGGAGCCACCGAAAACAATTCCTTATTTCAAATCTCAAGATCCACTAAAGTACAATCATGAAATAATCCTCTAGTTCTCTTTTTCTCGTTTATTTTAAAATTCTTTACCAGATGTCGAATTTATATTTTTAAATTCTATCACGAACAGAAGATAGAGGGGGAGAGGCTTACACAGTAGTTATTGTACGAGTTTCGAAGCAATAAAGTTTCTTTAACGAGTAAAGTGTTCTCGAGGCGGAGAGTTTAAGAGTTTCGGTTTATCTTGGTACGACGCCGTAAGTTGACGACGCGACGTGCGATTTCGCCGGCGACGTAAAGCCTAAAATCTATTGTTTCTGAGGAAATCTCGGTGTTACGCAACAGCGCAAACTACTTGGCTCATTTAGACGAATTAAATTTGCACAGATGCGAATTCGTGTTCGCAACAACGTGTAAATCATCAGGAAACTCGCGGTGCGATAATGTTCCTCCCGGTGCTCTGCGAGTTCCTGAAATACAAATGCGTCTCGGTGCATCTCGGGACAAACGACGTCTTGTTTCCTCTCCGATGTCACTTTCCCGAGGGAGAGACCACTGGAGATCGTAAACGTGAATCGTAAATGCAATGAAAAAGCGCGACAAAACTGACGTCATTGTGCGCGCGGACGTGATAATCCTTTCAGGCGCAACGCTATAATAGCGCGACGGGACAAAAGACGGTAATTGCGGAACTGGATTTCTACTGCCCTTGCTAGGCGAAGTTCCGCATGAATTGATTTAGCTTCGATACATCGGTGTCATCGTGACACAGCACCCTACGCGAGTCCGTCGATCCTTCGCGTGCAGAGTCTAAAAAAAGGACGTAGCTCGCTGTAGTCGCGTGACATTTGCACGCGATACGCGATCTGTAATTATTCAGAGAGGATCGTTTATCTAACAGATAAATCGTCGCGTTACAGCCCCGCGACGTATTGCGTTCGATCCTTCTCCGGGGCTGTTTGCCGTTCACCTACGTCAGAAACGTGGATAACGTTGGCAGCAGGCGACATAGTCGAGCTTTTTGTTTGCCTTTATCTCGTTACGGAGTTGACACCAAGTGGGGGTCCCGTGAAAAGAATAAAGAGAACGTAATACAGCCCGTAGCAGTAAAGCGCACGGTAATGAGAGTACGACTTGTTTTCGAAAGATCTTTTATTCCAGAGGCGAGCGAAACGAAGGGGAAGACACTACCATATGTACCAACTGTGTAAATAAAACGTTGACAGACCGTTGTAAGAAAATTGACTTTTTTTATACTGGCGTTCATTACGCGAGCCTCATACAATCCGACATTCTAGATTTCATCGTAAAAGAAATTCTTTGTGTTAAGAAAGTGTCGGAAAGAACCTTGAACTCGACGAGGAAGAGCTTGACATTCTGTGGAGAAAGTGAAAGACGGAGTTGCATGAATTTAGATCAATAAATTGCGCCGAGTACAATAGTGACTTGCCGCGGGGATATCATTTTAACGCAAATAAATCCAATTTTCGAGCGTGAATCGGTGATAATAATGAATATTTCGCAACTTTGTTTCTGTCATGACGAGAAACAATGTTGTTCCTTTGCCCCAGTGAATTATTCCCTTTGGTACAGTTTCGACACATTTCCAAACACATTTGCACTCGATTTTGCAATCGAAATTTGATGAAACGAAAATAACGCTGCGAAATATTCCCAGCGTGGCCTACACACGTACGGGAATGAAAATATCAATCTTTCTTTGTCATTTATAAACGCTTCAACTTTAATTAGCTAGCTTGAGCAATCTAAACCTTGCGTTCAAAGGAGAAATTTATATAATTATTTTAAATACCGGGAAAAAATGTGGTACAACAGGAAATTATTAAATAAAGTAATATTTTTTAAAAATCAATATTACATGAGATAAATTAATATTATAATACATAAAGTGAACTCGCAAAGGTATTCGAACAATTGGTGAATCTCTAAATTCAGCGAAAAATTGTTAAAATGTTTCCGCGAGAAGAGGAGGAAGGTGTGAATTATTTCTACCTTTTATTACGCGTTTACGCACAGGTGATTACAGATCACACTTTATTCTCGTATCATTTCCGTCATGGTGGGCGATCTATTCAAGACTTTTTACCAATATGACAGACATGACCTGGATTATTTGAAACACGCAACGCGATATTCCAATAGGTCAGTCATTAATCTAGAGTGGTTTGAACGCGCTCGTCGCCAAATCCTGCCATCGGCTTCGTTAATCGTTCTATTTCTGCCGCTCTATTTTGCTCACCCTCATGCCGCCCTATGTCACGCGTGTCACGCGAGAGTCGTCGGACGACCGTGTGGCGAGCGAGATTTTCTGCTCCCGCGTCTCGCGGTGAATTTAATTTTACCTGAAAAACGTGGCGCGACCCTGTCCGAACGTGTGCCAGAACTAACTTTGTTTTTCGCCAGGCCGTCGCCAACATTGACATTCCCGATGCAGCCGGTGAACACTGCCACGTGACAGACCGCGACGATGCATAGCATGCATCACGACGCGGATGCGCCTGATTCGACGATGCCGACGGCGTCGACGACGCCGGAGCGGAAAGTAGGCCGGCGCGACGCTGAGAAAACGCACCTGCGAGTGTGAAGAGATATATCGCACATTTCCACGTCTACTCTTGCGATGAGTTTTGCGCGGGTTCAGGCTCGAGCATTTACTTTGAAATATATTTCGACGTGCGTAACGAGACGGGTCCATTTCTTTTTTCTTTTTACATTTCCCGTTTGAGAGAGTTTAACGGTCGATTCGCTGCGTTTTGTCGTGGCGTTGAGTGATGACCGGACGTGAACACCAGACGTGCGAAGTCCTTTTTAGGAGAGTATTTCGTTTGATCGCATTTTCCAAGACTCGTTTAAAGGGAACAATTTTTGACGCAATACGAGCGTAACGTCATAGTCGCCGTCACGTTTTTTCATGGATATTAATTAAGTTGATTATTGGTAGGAAAGAATATTCTTCAAAAATCCTTGTTTATCGTGACATAGAAAAATATGAGCGTGGAGTAAAATTTAAAAACGTACTGTATAATGAAAATTCATTTTTATCATTTTTAATCAAGCTGACCCACCAAAAGGAGTAATTTGATTAATGTACATCAGTAATTTGTCCAACAGAGGTAGTAGGTTCTGGATTCTATTTCGAAATATTTGCTGAGTTGTCAGAGGAAAATGTTTTATGCGATGTAATATTTTTGGGAGAATATTTCTTTATATATGTGAGGTAAATGAAAAGGCATTAGTCGTTTGACGATGTTCACCTGTGCAACCCGGGGCGATCTGGCGTTATAGAGTATAGTGCGGATTGTATGAGGACAAGCTTTGCAAAGCAAAAAAGAATGTGAGTCGATAGGGAACAAAGGAATAAAGAATTTTTTCATGTTACTAACGATCTACACAGTTATTCGTTAATTTTAACAATTTATCATAGTGATTATCTTTTCCTAGTGATAAATGGAAAATACAATAAAAAATGATACAATAAAAAATATTTGAATGTATTGAGTATTATCTTATGATAAACAAATCGAATAGATAAAATGTAATAGTATTAAAACTTATGGATTTTATTTTAACAAGCCAACAATTTTATATTTTCCCACATAATTGCCGTAATAATATGATATTAACGTTCCAATGATATACGTGCAGTTTCTTTCATTTTATCCTTGTGAAATAAAAGCAGCAAGTATTATATAGTCTCCTTCTTCGTATTATTTAAAATCATATTTTCTTAGAGGTAAACATAGTTAATGGAACCGTGTTTTGTCAGAGGTACTTTAATTTTTCTTTAATCTCTGAAAGCGTTGATAATGATATTACAACATTTCTTTCGTCTTAGGAAGATCAATTTTAATCTACTCAAGGACGATGTGCTTTAGCATATTCCACGACCATCATCCAAGCCCAGGGTTCGACCATTCCCGCAAGAATATTCGTAGACTGATTAAAACGGGAGTCTTTAAACTTTTCTAACACTTTAAATATACGATGTCAGTAGGAAAGACGAACAGATAAAAACTAAAATTGCTTAACTTTTATATTAGCTTTTAGTGAAAATGATGATTGAATGACTTGCTATTTAATATGAATCTATATTACTTTCACTGAAACTGAAACATATTATCATGTAAAATCTATCTTGTCTATTAAAATATATTGTAAATGAAATTTGATTACAAATTATTGATTAGAAATAAACTACATGCGGAATACTTGGCAAAGTACAATTTATCTAGATCTTAGCACTTTAACGCAATTTCTTCAGACGATCACTTAGTTAATGTTCTGTAGGTGGTCTCAATTTTTCAAATATAGCTTAAATATATGTTATTATAAAAATCGTAGTAACACTGTTTAAATAAATATACCATTGTGACTTATCACGCTTTCAGTAACAGCAGCCAACGTAAATCTAAACAGACCACGGATACGTAGTAGATGTTGAATCAGTACGTTTGCCTCATAGTGTTTGGGAAATTGCCTGTTAATACCTTAACTCACAGTGTCTCTCCAATTCACACAGATAGACCGAAACATGGAGCACCAGAATATTCATGACCAATGTCGATACTCTATCTTGATCTCTCATGCATGTTGAAGTTCTCATCACACATAATCCATTTTCTCTTTAATCAAGATCTGTTTTTTATCATTACATATGATAACTTTGTATCTTTCTCTTACGTTCCTCTTATTGCTGATAAGTCCCTCTATAAGATCCTTTTAAAATTATAATAAGTATTTGTTTTTAAATGCCAGAATGAATCTAATCAAAACTGATGCAAATCCATTTTTCCCTTTTTCTCATTTGCTTTACGTTATTAGAAAATTTTCTTTCCGACGATGCTCATCCCACCGGTGTATTCGATCCGACAGCTAATTATACGTACCACAATATAGATGCATGGTTCTATTAGAAAACTTGCCGAACCGTGCTCGGGAAATTGCATTTCTATAAATAAGTTGTTAATGACGCGTTCTCCCTTTAGGTTTTGATCATGATAACAGTATTGTATTAATTAGCAAGGAAAATGCTCATAAACACTTTATTAGAAACAGCACAGTTTCGTGTTGATTAATTGCAAAAGATATTCTGTACTTCACACTCTGGTTTATATTTAGTTTTGACTTTACAATCTTTGATAAATACAAAAGGTGCGAGAAGTTTTGCTTGGCAGGATTTTTATCATAAAAGAGTTTCCCACGGATGCAGGACGGATACATTGCGGCAATTTAAGGAAAGTTGAACTGTCTATTATCAACATCTCACTCGTCTCACTTGACATTTAGTAACTTGCTTCGTCAATCCATCTCTTGGCAAATCTGCATAGCACGACGTGTTGCATACTATATTTCCAGCTTGCTGTCAAATCGAGTTGGACGTGTTGAAGACATGCTTCGTATCACGAAACAAGATCAAAATTCGTGTAACATTGTATTAAACTTATAAAATACAATCTTTGGACATAAAGTTTTACAATTTATACGTAGGACGTACATATGAACAAAACAGTGCGACTACAAATATATCGAAAATCGGTAGTAAATGTTAATTTATTGAAAACTGAGGTATTTTATCAAAAAATATTTTGTTCTTGGAAACGGAATGAAATTCTATTTACACAAATTTTAAATGAATGCAAAGTGCTTTATTGTTTTAACGTTTCATTCCTATATACATGAGTAATTTAGTTTTGTATGAGAAAACTGGAAAAAAATATCTTTATGCATTAGCGTTAAAAGGTAAATTGATAATAGTCATTCTTAGTTCTTAAAGATTTATATTTTAGATGTTAAACATTGATATGCGAATAATTCTTATTTGATACAATTTGATACGACTAATTATCCTTAATTACAATTAGTTACATTTAAAATACAGCTTTCGGCTTTTCCGAAATACATTTATCATTCCGATGTTTCTCTCAACTGATTCAATAATTGCATACATCATCAATTACTGTTAACTGAGTATATTACGAGCATGTGAAAAACATGCTTAACAGTCAATCATCGATAATTAATTTCATAAAATATATTTGTTTATTATGAGATATTATTTATATTATTTGCATTTAAATAATTTGTAAAATTTATTAAAAGTGACAGAAGACATATTTTGAAATGCAAGATATAAAATACTAGTTTACTCAATATAGTTTATATTTTGCCGTTTCTTTTTAATATAGACATTGATATGATGTATGTATTTTTGAAAATAATTATTAATAATTAATAACAATGTGCATAAAGAATACTCTCTTCCAATTGATATTAAAGAATGTAGGTAATAGATGTTATGTCAGAGCGCGAACTTTTAATTAACATATTCAGTGATGCGAGTTTGGCTTTAAGACGTTCATTTCATATAGATAGAATTTTTTTACGCATGAAAACATCTGATTCTCGATATTGTATTAGGATGGACTTCATGCAATGCCAAGCAGGATGCCATCACTTGGTCTCTTTCAATAGATTGCATTTTGCAGTCCTTCACGTTCCAATGACTTTCAAAAAACTTTTGCAGATGGTATTGTTAATCAGTGTTGTGAAAATAATCCGCCAACTTATGACAAACGATTTTCCATTTAATATGAGCTTTTATATGAGCTTGTATAATTAGTATTATTAATTTATATTTAATAATACTAACTATAAAATTAATACTAATTTTATTCTGCTGAATATATTTATTTGGTTAGCTGATTTAGTCGTAAATGAAAGCAGATTTCATTATTATGACAGTATCAATAATATAGAATTTAACGTTTATTATTCAGAAATTCAGTTGTATAAAATTTTTCATTTAATTTGAATTATTCGCTCGTGACTCGCAATACAAGATTGAGATTTCGCGTTTGCTAATGAACGGATTACGCGTAATGACGAGTTGCAAGCTTACGACATTTATTCAACCCAAGAGGAGCGGAACGTGATAAAATTTTTATTTTGTCGATAACATGTTGAAATTCACACATAAATATTATCCAGAGCATCTTGTAATTTCAACTCAATTGTTTGTTGCGATCATATATAAATATTTTACTTTAATGTTTCAGTGATCAATATTTTTGTGTTCATATAAGTCAAGTTTTGAATCCAAACTTCGTAAATTCAAAATAAAATTGTTTTGGATTTACCTCTCTGTATCTTTTTTACTTAAAAATATATTTTAAAAACACGTCCAATATAAACACGTGCATTTGTAAAAATACAGTACGTATAGAAGTTCCTAATACCTGCCTGTTTTTTTACCACTTACTATCTTATCTAGTGTCAACTGATGTTCTTATCATACATCGCTCTGTCTTCTCGTTAATATACATTTATTATGCGTGCGAATAGTATGCCAGACAATAAAAGTGCCACGTGTGGTTTTTGTATCTTTAATCGTATCGAGCATCTAACAGCATTCGTATAATTGTGCGATGTGCGAATGGACACGAAACGATTTTCAATTTGTTCGCGTCACTTGGTGTCCTTTCGCTGTTAGCAACTCGCGCTGTCTCACGTTCGCGTGAGATTATATCATAATTTATTCTATTATATCTGCTTTTGTCGAGAAGGGAGAAAGGACACTTGGTGTCCTTTCGCTGCTTGAGAAGAAATCATTTTGAACCTGATCGTATAGTGCGATTGTTTGCGATCCCCTTTCGACGCTTTCGTCGCTCGACTCCCTGCCAGATTAAAGTGTATTATGCTAATAAGATTGGTCGCCGGCAAATACTGTCGTGATCAACGGTAGGAAAGGGCTTCGGTTAGGTAAACTCGTTATATTGTCTGCCTAACTGATATATTCTTCGCTTCCTCCGGGCTCGCGTGTGGCTTTTCGTCAATGCGACGTGTCGTGGGCGAGATATCTCCGGAAAATTTATGCTAATAAAAGGGGACGAAAACGGCATACAAATTTTCTTAGCGAGCGAAATATATAAAGTTCTTACGTGGCCGTCAGGTACATCAAGGAATGATACCGATATGAAATCCTTCAATGGTTGCAGGACACGTTATTTCCATTCACGCTGACTCAATCTCATAATTCTCTCTATCGATTGATTCTCTCTAGTGATAGCGTAGCTTAGGTGTTTGTATGCAAAATGAAACTTTAGTATTAACGAGGAATTTCTTGACAAACTTCTCAATTTGTGAACACTATCTGCCTATCAAGTTTCATGCTTGAATATAATCTGTGAAAATTATATCATTTCGTACATCGTACTTTTTCGTATTTTTTATTACGAAATTATGTAACATTTCTTTTAAGAAGATTACGTAAAGTATAGGTATTCTCTTATACATTATGAGATAATAAAAAGTAGACGTGAGAGTTGGCTCATAAGACGCGACAAGTGGTTCAATTATTAATTATTTGTCATCATAACGCTCGATAGATTTTCCACGAAAGACACGAGAGATTGCGCTATAATTAATTACAATTATAATTAAATAACACAATGTGATTAGCTACATTTCTACATCGAATTGTTTACACAAACAATTTCGACTGAACCAAAGCATTTGTGCAAAACGCTTTTACCGATTGACAATCACAATTCGTATTTATATCGATTCATTGTCATCGGCAGTTATCCGATCTGATGAGTTACACGTGATGCTTGTAATTGAATATCGTGTAAGTGCAATAGTGTTGGTAGCCAAGTATGCTTTCTCTGTACTCCGAAAGCTCCAATTTCAAACATGTAAATTACGGCTAAGCTTAATTATCCCGAGGACAATGTGTAACACAAAACGATTTGAACTTTTTTAAGAATTAGCAAGAACAAGTTAGGCGATGAGTTATTACAAATTTCATCTAAAGACTTAAAATTCCTCTCCGTTGAGACATCCGATCATTTGTAACCATCGCAGAATCGAAACTCGTGTCGAAGATATATCGAAGTCAATCTATACGTATATTTGCACCTGCGTTATATTGTTTATTGCATCTACTTTATTGTGGCTGTCTATTATTAGACATATCGAGCACTTTTATTAAATTTCAATATTCACAATGTTTCTTACCCGTTCAAGCATGGTATACGGGACATGGCCTTGGTTTTCCGCTATGAAGCTGCAACCATATAATTCGATTCGCGTTTATATGCACTCGAAGCTAAGTATATCGACCAACTTGATATTTTTCTTTTTCACTCTCGCTGCTCGAAGAGACTTTTCTTGATTGCCGCAAATGAAATAACGATCAACGGTAATTCAGTGTGATCACAATAAAAACGGAAAGAGATACGAAGGCAGGGAAGGGCAGGATAGAGTAGGAAATATCAATGGGAAATGAAGCGCGAAGCTCGTGCGGATCGTTCTGTAAATTAACTCAGGTTTTACAGGTAAAGTTGTCACATTGTCCATATCCAGATAATCCGTGCCACAATATGAGTTTGATGAAACATTCGGTCCATTTGGAGATTAAATCATGTGAAAATGTGTTGAGAGTACATTCAATTTGAAAATATGAAAGTTGCGATATGAGAACTTGAAACGCGAAGAGAATATGCGATGGAGTGGAGAGGGGGAAGAACGAAACATGTTTTTTTGAAGCTTTCGCGGATATTAAAGTGTGTTTGAGTTATATAATATACATCGTAAATCCACACATGAAAATGTAAATTGCTATTAACTTGCCACTAACGTGACTTATGCAGAATGCACATTATGCGTTTCGCGGTGTAATCAATACGGACTTTGTGCGTGTATGTATCTGTGTGGGTATGTTCTGCAGTATAATGGGGGATTAATTAACGAACTGACTAGAGACACAATGTTTTGTTAACGGCGTTGAATATTGCGCGATACATACGTGTGTTCGTGTGATTCGCACGGGATATAATCCCGCTATCCTTTTGGCATTTTCGTGAAGAATAATTGTGGTTCAGGCAAATGTGCGCGCGTGCAATACATTGCACGTATTGCTTAGTTAAACACCGCAATTATATAAATTATTTTGCCTAATGAGACAATCAGTAGGATTATACGAAATTACCTGAGCTAAGCGTTTATTGCGTTCTGTCACTGAATAATGTAATTTAAATGTCATATGTAATTTGTGTAATTACAACGAAACTGAAATACTTTCTGTACTCTCACTACTAGAATTTAATATAATACAGGCATACAGAAAAGAATTTTTGAAAAAACATAATTATTTATTTTGCTGCAACGATGAGATCAAAATGGCTGAGCTGTCATGAAATGAGATGCTCATGCCGTGAAATACCGTCTAGCGGATGCGTTTTACGGCGTTTTCATTACAGATGTGCCTGTTCCTAATTAGCGCGGAGCTCGAGAGCTGTTTTAGTATTAATATACCTCGCTGATGCCGGTAATAAATTTATTTTTATTTTATTCAGCTTAAAAATATTATCGTATTCGTTAATGCAGCTTATTGCGATACGAAACGTTCATTAATCATTTAAAGTTTGTTTAAATAATAAATTTGTCATTAATTAATTGTCACTAAATAATTTGATTAAAAGTTCGCGTTAATTAACTGTTATAAAATCAAATTTAAATTGAGATTGTGTTATAATTATATTATAATAGTATTATAAAATTTAATTTTAGCTTCATATTTGGCAGGAATACAGGTACAGAAACTGTATTAAAAACGCAAATTATTCATGTAATGAATATATTACTCTCAACGATTGATTTTTATAATACTATTTTATTTGCACTACTATTCTACATGGTATATTATTGATTCAGATAGACAGAAAATGGTACTCATTTATTTGAGTTTTGAAAAATTCGAAAGTTTGTGCTTTTGCGTAGCAGTAGTATGCAAAGATTTACTCGGTGATTAGCGATGATCGATGACTATCGTCTGCACCGTGTGATTTATTCTGCGTCAGAAGCCCACAGTGGCCATCATCCGCTCGGTTGTCCGAGGTAAATGGATGGTTTATACAAGGATGACAGCGCCGTCGGATTTTCTATTAGATGTGCCAACGAGATCAACGATACTCACGTTTCAACGTAAAATACGAGCCGCTCCAATTACCTGGGTCTCACCTGCTTTTATTTTGTGTCTAACGCGACAGATAGATATTAGGCGAGATTTACACAACATCGTTGGCGATTATCGTTGGTCTCCATCGCGTCACGAGAAAATCGTGTTTATTCTGTCGTTGCTGTTGTTTCATGATACTTAGGGGAAGATTTCAGTATTTATCCGGGCGTTTGCGATGTGCTTACCTTCTTGTAAACTCGCGTTTTCGTCAAATGAAAAATTCTTCTTTACGAAAGAATATGCGCTTCTCTCTAAAGCGAGCCTGGCACCTGTGCAGTAATTTATGCTCTTACTCGACCTCTTCTGCGTTGCATGCGTTTCTCGCAACAGTGAATAATTCTGGGACAAACATCGACGCTGCAGCATATTTTCTGTACGCGGCTCGGGCGGCCTAGTGGTATGAATTTCAAATTCTAACCCAGAAATAGCACCATTCGGAAGCTTTTACCTGAGTTTTCCCCCTCTTTTTCTTCTCCCTTTTAGTCTCTCACTCTCTTTCTCTCTTTCTTTTTTTTCTTCTTTCTTTAGCTCGCATTTTCATATTGTGTTGTTTGGCTTCGCTTGATATACAATATTGGCTGCGCGCCAAAGTTCACGATATCATCATCGAAAACGGTGCAGTTTTTCTGGAGAACTTGCAGCCGTACTATGCGTCACTCTCTTGAGTCGTAAGAGACGATTGATTTACTTTAAGAATACCTATTTATTATTGAAAAGATCGGAACATTAAAACGACTCTCTTTCTCCCTCTTTCTTTCTTTTCGAATAATCTTTTCTGATAATGTGACGTTTTTCGAGATGCTGACAAATGAGAAGATCTTCGTGTGTGACATCGGGCGACGATTACGGATGTCCGTTTCTCATTCGAGGCTTATTCATCATTTGACTTGAGTGGCTGCAAAGTTTACTGGGCATACGCATACATCTTCCGAGATAGCATTATGTGCAGAACCACGATCTTTCGTCGTTAACGAGAATCATAACAATCGTTTTTATGATTCATTCTGGTACTCGGGCGTGTGATTTAAGATAAACGCAGGTTTCGCCCTACTTTCTTAAGAAATTTAAGGCACGTTTAATATTCCTTCGAGGAGTCAGCGATTAATCATCGTTGAGAATATACGCTTCGCTGAAAGTATGAGTGCTCCGTAAATTAGATAAAATATTACTATGGTAAATAAGAAGGATGCGTTCGACGTGTACAAAAGTAGTGTATCTTGCATCAAGCTCAAGAAGCTTTCGATCTCTAAATTTATCTTCACTAACATTCTCAATACTAGATTGTACATATAGATTGTTAATACTTCACAGGTGCAGCTGTAACTAGATCGCGCTTTGCAAAATAGATTAAAAAACCCACTCTTCTGGTCTTCTCATTATAAATGTAAATTATCTAGTGATGCTGAAAATTTAAGTTATTAATAATTCGAGTATACGCTGGCGGCATAGTAAATCGATACGTTAAAAATTGTGAGTAGCTATCAGCTATTATCTCATCTTCGGTTTTAATTAACGTGGCTAAAGTATGGTAATTAACGTGAATAGAGATGATGGTCATTTATAATATCTCGGAAATCCGTTACGTTCATAGAATCAATAAATAAAAGCACTTATTGGAAGCAACTGGATGCGGATATAAAGTTGGGCAAAATGTTATCGTGGCTTATTTATTTATCTCAGTAATGAGACCAAAAGAGTTATCTCATCGGAAAATCTACTACGTACTAGGTCCGAAATCTCTTCTTTTTATACGATGGCTATACCCGAGATAAAGTTATCCTCAGGGGTGAGCCTACACATAGATGGGTGGAACTGCCCTCAGGAGATCTCTGCTCGATTTTTTGCTTCCTGGTAACCAATCGCTATTGTGACCACGAATAAACCGATTCCACGTATTTCTGCAGTTGGAGTTGAATTCGCGTCCGCAAATTTTACTTCCACCGTTTGAATGGCTATTCGTAATCAAAAAATTTGTACCTTATGCATACAGGGTGAGTCACCTAACTTGACGACCTTAAATAAATCGTAACATACGTGCTATATGAAAAAATTGTTCTAACAAAAGTTGCATAGTATGAAGGGGGACACATAGTGCAATGATCATTTGTTTGCTACCTTTCTTTTTTATCGAAATATGAAGGTCACCTTCAGTGTTTTAAATGGGATGCTCAACATTTTTTCCCGGATTTCGATAGAATGTCCAACGCTGAGTAAAAAAGTATTATACTGGTTAGGGTGTAAAGTTAATAGTTACTGAGATAATTGTAAACGACTTATCCTAATTTGCGATCACGTTCAATCAACGGAACTGTTAGATGGCGAGGAGACAACTATGTAATCGCAAATCGTGTTTATAAACACAGTTCTTCTTAGATAGTAGATCTAGATTAGACATCTGATTGACGCGTTAAACGTAGTACAGTCAGAATTGTACATGAGAACGGTGCTATTGGAGCAATATGAAATTCAGTAATAAAGAAAAGTACGATATGATAACTGTTTATGGTATGTGCGAAGAAAATGCTGTGAGGGCTAAACATTTGTACGCAGAGAAACATCCTGATCGAAATCAACCGTCGCATTCTACCTTTCTAAGACTCAGTCAAATGCTGAGAGACACTGGCAGCTTTAATGTACAGAAACGCAAACGCAATAAACATGCAACAAACGAAGAATATACTACTTGTGTTTTAGCAGCTGTTACCCGCAATCCACACATCAGTACACGGCAAATATCACAAGGCCTTCCAATTAGTCAGACAAGTATTGTGCGGATCTTTCATTCTCAGAAATTTCATCCATATCACTTATCAATGCATCAGGAGCTGCATGGAAGAGACTTTGAAAATCGTGTACAGTTTTGTCAATGGTTTCTGCACGAGATAGAAGCGAATAATGCATTTTTACAGAACGTGTTATTTACTGATGAAGCTACCTTCACAAACAGTGGACAAGTGAATTTAAGGAACATGCATTATTGGTCAGTAGAAAACCCCTATTGGCTTCGTGAAATTGATCATCAACGACGGTGGAGTTTGAACGTCTGGTGCGGTATACTCGGCAATCATATTATTGGACCGTATTTTATTGATGGATCATTAACAGGTCAGAAGTATTCGATGCTTTTGTCTGAAATACTGCCAAATTTATTAGAAAATGTGCCGTATTAAATTCGTTTAACAATGTGGTACCAACATGACGGTTGTCCCGCACATTACGTACAGCAGGCACGGCGAGTATTACAAAGACAGTTTCCTAATCGGTGGATTGGACGGGGCGGTGATGTTGTATAGCCAGCTCGTTCACTGGACTTAACACCGTTTGATTACTTTCTATGGGGGACAGTAAAAAACGACGTATATCGCGAGCCACCAACAACAGTAGAGGATATGCGAGAACACATTATTAATGCATGTGCTGCTATAACTCCGGACATGCTTCAGAATGCTAATCGTTCGTTCATTAAGAGGTTACGCAGTTGCATTGAGAATGACGGACGTCAGTTCGAACAATATTTGAAATAATAAAAGGTATTTTACAATTATCTCAGTAACTATTAACTTTACACCCTAACCAGTATAATACTTTTTTACTCAGTGTTGAACATTCTATCGAAATCCGGGAAAAAATGTTGAGCATCCCATTTAAAACACTGAAGGTGACCTTCATATTTCGATAAAAAAGAAAGGTAGCAAACAAATGATCATTGCACTATGTGTCCCCCTTCATACTATGCAACTTTTGTTAGAACAATTTTTTCATATAGCACGTATGTTACAATTAATGTAAGGTCGTCAAGTTAAGTGACTCACCCTGTATATTATATATTATATATATAGCAAAATATACAGCAAAAATATAAGAAATTTATCTACAGTTAATTTCTACAAAGTTAAAATATAGTTCCGCGTACAGTAAGCTTGCGTTTCTTCATATTATGATTTTGTTGCAACAAATTCAATTAGTAATTATGATATTTATCTGTTGTAGCTTGTGTTCTTTCATTCTTCCATTTCAGTTATATTGTTACTTAAATCTCGAGACTTCATAGAGAATCTCGAGATTTCATAGAGTGTGCTTCACCGCTACAATTTTCTCCATGGTTAATGATACGCGCGTGATTCCTCTTGCGTTTGAACGTGTGAGTACCTGGCGCAACTTGCTACGTTCTCATCTCCTGAGGAAATTTCCTCGAAAGAACTTGCTGTAACGATGCAAGTTGGGATATATTAATTAAACTCGTTATATTAGGAAAGTACAAGACATAATTGGATACAGGATTGCAAAGGAAACTTAGTGATTGTCTCACTTTATCTTTGACCTACAAATTAAATGTGATCAGGCTGAGTAGACGTTGATTCAATTTCGAGTATCCTAAAATCAACTCCATGTTTTCATCGCTTCGAAGTGACTTGAACGTTGCAGAATTTATGTAGAGTTGCTCATTGCGGGAGTTCATTGAATTATATCCTACCAGCTTCCTATTGCGCTTGTATTTTACGACCTCCCAGTTCGTTATTTCGCGACAGGTACTGCGTAAAGTCCCTGAACTACTTCATTACCACTGTAACTGAGTTAAGTGATACTTTACGTTCGGCAAAAAGTACTTCAGCTAAGGTAGCGAGGGAACGTAGAACGCAATTTTTCGTACCATTGGCTCCGTTCCGAGTTGAAATGCTTCACTAGCAGCAACTTTGCGTTCACAGTTGAAGAGGAGCCAAGATAATTCCGCGGATCGGAATTTCGATCTCGTGCTATCCATAGTAATGCTATCGTTGACCTTAACGTGAGATTCCTTTCGAAAAGCCTCCAAGAATCGCGGTCCACACAATGCGTTGGCTGCTGATGTTGCTTTTCTAAGGATAAAGCTTTCTACACTGCAAAACGTGTCCACTTTAACTATAACGGAAAAAAAGTCATTTTTTTCCGCTTTAACTTGTAAGTGTGAAATTAAAGCGGAATCATATATGTATACTGCTGCCATACTGCGAGTTGCCATAGTTACGTTATTTTCGTCCGCTTTAAATATGTATGACCGAAATCGTAACCGATGATCACATCCTTTATAATATTTAATCCTTTTTAATCCTTTAATCCTTTTATTTAATCCTTTTTAATATAAAATCCTTTATATAAATAGGACTGGTAATAATTTAGCATTATAACGGATATTATAAAGGATGTGATCATCGGTTACGATTTCAGTCATACATATTTAAAGCGGACGAAAATAACGTAACTATGACAACTCGCAGTATGGCAGCAGTATACATATATGATTCCGCTTTAATTTCACACTTACAAGTTAAAGCGGAAAAAAATGACTTTTTTTCCGTTATAGTTTCGCGGAATTTAAAGTGGATATGTTTTGCAGTGTAATATCGAGAAAATCGTAAGGAATCGATTTTTCCAAGAAAATTTTCCGCAGATCTTTTCTGTCGATGTATTGTACGCAAATTGTGCAATGTAATTGTAGAATGCGGAACTACTTGAAATCGTTTTGTACATAACAATTTCTCTGTAGGATTTTTATACGTATTTTAATGATAGCGCTATGGAATAAAATGTTTTATGATGCATCTTTCTCGACGCAAGACACGAGACGGGCTTATAAAAAGAAAAGAAATATACGAAAGCGTATATAATTTGCTTTGAGAGCGAAATATGATATCTGGTAAGATCACTTGTATCAGTAGAATAGAACAACTGCTCGTTGCAAGAGATTGCAGTTAAGACTGTCAAGAACTGTAGATAGCTCTCTCGATAGTTCAAATTAGAGGATATCCGTCAGAAGCTCGTACTTTCAGCCACCATTTATTTCCGAGTACAATACAAAACCCACTTGTTTGAAACTGTTTGAAAAGTTTCGAACAAAACTGCAACTTTAAGTGCGTTCTATCTCTGTAATGTGAAAATAACACGTTCATTTGCGTTACTTTAAATCCATATAAATCGATTATTAATGCAAAAGCACGCTTTAAATGTGCAGAAATAATACTTCTAAAGTTGCAGTAAAGACGATCGCATATTCATCGCACACGAAACATTTTTCATTATCGTGGTATGATGCATGAAACGTTTGATTGGCAGAAAGCTTCGCACGTCACTTGCACGCCATACACGCGACAAACAAGTTCATTCCGGTTTTCTCCAGTTTTATATAGATCGTATCAATACGCTTCTCTCTCACTTTCCTTCTCTGTCAATATCAAAAATCGATGTTCGCGATATATGAAACGAGTAATTAATACTTACGCGTGGTCCCGTTGAAAAGTCCGAAAATTGTTTACAGCTCGTAAGCTCATGATACGGAAGAAGAGAGAGACTCGTAATTGCTATTTGCAGCAATAACTGAAATTGAGAGATCAGTTGATTTTCCTGTCATTGCGCGAATTACTCTCGGGACAATGTTAAAGCTGAATAATAAGCATACTTAATTCTAGAACAATAATGGAGCGCTCTGTCACTTTGTCAGTTACGGAAAAATTACGCGATAATTGCTCTTGTGATTAAAATTCTGCGTCACAGAAAGTGACATCGTACCGGCATAATATTACTAATGCGGGCCATTAGAGAAGACCGATAAAGACATTACTAAGCGCTTGCAGCTGTGACGAAGCTGTATTGGCGTACGTGCAAACAGACCGGAGAACACTTGTACATACAAGGATAAACGCTTGATAGAACGTGCACTACGTGCACCGTACATACATGGCCACGCATCGTTACTACTGGTGCTGATTTTCCTGGTATCGGATCGCTTTTGATTACACGCGGCCCGCTAACGATACCGTGATTTGGCATGTAATTTTAGATTGAAACTACGAGACCGACGCGCGCGGTTTGTAAGCTTATTGCGTAACGCAAGCGCGACGCATCACGTTTAATTAATGATGCTAACGTTGCGGGCGTACGCGTGATGCGAGAACAGCCCCGTGTAAGCTTTTGTGCAATAGTTTTCAATTTTCGCTACGCGTATTACATAACACTTCCGAGCGTTTTTGCCCCTCTCTTCCGCCCTTCAAAGAGCTTTAAGCACACGGAAATACGAGACACAAACGGTTGCACACACGTGCGCGCGATATTCGCGATTTTATCCATTTGTCGTGTCTTTCGCATCTTTATCTAATATCATGTGTTTCAGAGTGGATTGACGTCGCGCGGGAGATTTTATGGAAAATCGGAATTACATGTAAATACATGCGATACAGGAATTGTATAGTTGGTACGCGTTGTTGACTTCGTCGGGATATTATAAACAGACGTAAATATAACATATCCTCCTCTCGACGACATATGCGCCAGTATAATCAGAATTATTTAAATTGTGTAACAGTTTGGACAATGCGCTCGGACGGACGAAAAATTATTTGATTTTATTGGAAATGCAATTTTTATTGATTCCAATGTGTGTGATTTTGATATTTGCTCGTTCTTTCGTATGTAAACTTTACGTGTTTATTGGATGAGAGTAATATAATACACAAACGGGATTTAATGCAATCGTTAACGATTGATTTAGGTCGGTCATTTTTATTCCTGTAAATGGATTATTCATTTATTGTTGGTTTATGCGCATATCCGTTCCAAATATCCGCAATAAATCGTACAAGTGTTGACTGAAACTTTATGAGACACTTGAATTTCATCTCGTGAATTTTCAATGTTATGAATATAGAGCGACAAGTGGTCCGTGGACAGATAGATATTCTATATTGTATCCCCGCAAAACTTTCCGTTTGAATTCATGTCAATGCAAATAACTGCGAAAGTTTTCAATCGTCCAGATTTCGTTATTATTTTTATTTCGTTATATTCGTTATTAGACTGTTATCGTGCACAAGTTGCTCTCCAGAATTCTTTCTAGGATTTTGTTTTAACGAATATTACAAGAATATATAGAATATTCGTACTCAATCAAACTCGCTTTTAGAAAGATGTTCGACTGTTTTTTATTGCAAATTATTTTCACCGATAGAAGATATTTGTATAAAATGAGAGACGCAGAAGAGATATTTTTTTACGCGAGAAAGAGAGAGAAACATGTTAAATATGTTAATTATATTTTAGGATACGCGCTCTCTACTGTACCTAAATAAACAGAATTGTTTATTCACGCCAGACCTGATGCAACCTGATTTGTCGTTGCCACCGGAAACCGACATTTGCAAGCCGACCCGGACTCGTCGTCGTTCCCATTTAAATGCATACGTTCGAGATGAAGTGCCCTTGCTCGTTCCGCTGCTCGACTGAAATGGCGAGATCGCGTGGTTCGACGATAAATCCAAGTAAAAGGACGGATTCAGTCAGTCTGACCTAGAACCGAGCATTCCCCTAATATCTGGGTGAATCAGCTGGTGCATTGCCGAAATCGATGAGGCCGTTATATCGTCCGCACGATTTCAACCGGAAGTGGCGTAGTTTTCCTGGATTTCGCATCGATAAGGCACAACCTTGCGATGTGTCTCGGTGAAGCGTTGCAAGCGATTCCACACCGGCAGTATCAGCTATGCGTGATTGCCCCTCGAGGACTTGCTGGGTCGGCAATTCATTAAAGTCGCGAACAAGGTTACCACGTCTGTAGATAATCGTACGAACTGCTGGCTCTCTGAAATCGATATGATCCACTTTCAACGCTTGGGACAATTGCAGCTGATTGTGGCACGTGCCTCGATTGCAGAGAGAGAGAGAGAGAGAGAGAAGCTCGGCTTAGGCTCGTTAGTTCCGTACCCTGAGATCCCGGTATTTCTAGTCGACATTTTATTTTACGCGTCCGAGGTGCATCCTTCGCAGCAATGAATTCCTTTGGAAATGTTTCCGATTATGAAATAAACGTATTTATCACATGTCATTCATGTTGTTTAAAATCTGCCCATTCCGAAGATATTAACGTATTACGCGCGTGCGATTATTAATATACTTGACAATATTATTTGTGATATTTTGATCTCCAATCTTGATGCTTTTATTCCTACCGATTAGCATGTAGCGCCTTTGGACATGGCCGGTTAGAAGTTTTGCTGAGTTACGTATTTAATTAACAATCGAGAATACAATTAATCTTCACATGTAATGCTTGTAATATTGAACACAATCGCATCGATAAGGAACACGAATTGCAGTATATCGCAGTAATAGATGACCGCGTTTTCCTCATCAATTTCTCGATTTTATCGCTTCAATAATAAGCGCATATTTCCGAGCGCAAATTGCATTGTCAGATTTTCAGTGCTGATGATTTCGCGAAAGCTCGCTACGTAAAGAGAGAACGCGATCGATAAGTAAAATGCAGGCAAAGCCTCGCGTGCAATCGGCCACGTAATCTGCAGCGTAGATATGCTTGAATGGCTTCAACGTAGGCGTCCTTGATAGTTTAGAATAAAGGATCAGTCCGGAAAAATAACGCTTTAACGATACGGAGTCTGATTACAACTATTTTTCCATTAAAGCTGTGACTGTGACGTCACGTTACTATTGTTTGAAAGAAACACTTGATTCACGTATCAAGATGCGAAGAGTATCATTAAAATTTCTCTCTCTTTCGCATCCAAAATTCGAAAAGGATTGAGATACCAAAACTTTGATATCAAAGCGAGAATGCATTATAAAAGATTTAACGTATTTTCAAATTTCAAACATTTAGTAAATGAGAGATGAGCGCACCAATCAAACTAACTAAAACAAATATTGCTAGAACAAGTAAATTAATGAGTTATTTGAAAGTAAAACAATCAGAAAATGAGAGAGAAAGGGAGAGAGAGAGAGAAGGAATTAGACATCGAGTTTCTATCTTGAGGATCCAATAAATTATCAAATATTGAATGTTGAGTTTAGTTAGGTTTAGCGAGCTTTTAAACGTTAAATTAATGAAGGTCGTGTTTGCGAGCCGTGCTTTGATATAGACGACTAGGAGTTTCGCAAATATTTGGCAGAATTTCTTGGCAGTTATTTACGAACCGACTGATCTGCTAAAACCGACAGCCTATCAGTGTCTTTTTGGTATAGCTGAAGATACGTCGGTAAACAATTTTCAACGTTGCAGCACACTTGATGTCTGCAAGAGACTTAACTATGGCAATAAAAATCAAATATTGCTGTGTAATTCAATTGCAATTCTACATCTAAATCTAGATATTCAAATTTATAAGAACAACAACGACATATGAAAATGCGTGCGTTTGTTATTATGATTCCTGTGAATTTTGTGCTTGCAAATTCAAGATTTTATTCTCGACTGGTATTGTGTTTAGTCTCCAATTGGAAGTTTCCTCGTTCAAACAGCTATTGGATCGACTTCCGCCTGTATCACGGTCTAATCACGAAGTCGACAAAACGTTCGAAGATTCGAAATTGCTTGCCGTAGTGCTGCAATACCATTACTGCTACGGCGCTGTAACGTACCCAGATTGATTGAAATTGCACGCGATCGCGGCAAACATCTTCACTCGTCGATGTAATGTGATTTTAATTTGCTCAATATCGCTCATTAGCAACGCAAATTGCACAATTAGCCTATTAGGCATGTCGATTAAATTCATTCGCGTTAAGCTACGGTATATCAGTGTGTACAACATATAGCGTTACATCCGCTATTGGTACTACATATAATTTACGCGCACATTCGCATTAATCAATGTGGTTTATGAACTGCGCCACCACGTGGCCTTTAATAATTAATCGCGGATTATTTTGTTTGTATAAATACGCGATTAATGTTCCGGATTAAACTCGTGCTCATTGTTTTCTGTACGATCACGAAAATCGTAAGAACCGTCTTGCGCCCGAAATATCGAGGCGAATAATTTTGCATCCGGTGATAACAACGGAAACGGCATAAAACGCGTTTGCGACACCCTGTTTATGTTCATTCGCCGTCCGGGAGATCATTCCCCGCTGTGATTGCTGCAAGTTCTAAGCATACAATACAGCCACCACTTAAAGCGTTCGACCGTTTCCTCATTTATGCGGCACGACTGCTGTAAAGCCAGGTTTTCCATGTTCAGCTTACAGGGGGATGCAGTCGGGCGATTCCACCGCAGTGCATCCATTGTCCTCATTGTCTCCGGCGGTGGCTATTGTTACGTGCTTCCATCGAATTCTTGTTTGCGCGGTTGTGCAGCACGCCAATTGCACCCTGCCTCAAAGCAAAGCTCCGAAGCTCCTAACTACGCCTTCGAATGCAAGGATGCTTTAATCCATGAACTTTGCGATTGGCGCATAACGATCGCGGAAACTATAAATATATCGTTTAACGTGGCGGGAAAGACATTCGGTTTCAGTATATGGGCGACATGCGATTTCATTATGACGTGCACCGAACGGGTTACAATTGTTCCGCTAATCGAATTGATCTAAAAATCGATACTCGCCCGGATACGAGTCGCTCCACGGAAAAATGGAATCTGCGCGGGAATAAAAATACTCCGCCGTCGTATTGAAACTCGCTTCAGATTTTCCTGACGGTTCTTCCCGTTTCTTATTTGCTCGGTTTTTGCGCACGACTATTTTCTGCAAATATTTGTCGTCGGGAGGGTCGAGTTTAAATTACGAATTTACCTCGTTATTCATTGTGCAAATGCCAGAAACATGTGTAATCAGAATCGTCTATTTATTCGCTAAATAATTGATTTGATTTTTTTATGGGTCGTAGGAAGAGAAGTTACCATTGTTGGCACAGTGGTCTTTTGTTATGCAAACGAATACTTATTGTTTCCTTCACTCGTGAAGGTATTCAATGCAATATGCAGATCATTAAAATTATCAGCATTTCAATACAGTATGAAATTTCCAACTTCCGCAGACATGTCGTGATTTTACATAATTTTCGTGCAGTTTGTTAGATGAAAAATAACCGGTTTTGACACAGTTCCAATTCAATTATTTGTTCCTGGTGGAAAAAATCGCACACTTGCCACGAGGCATCAGCAACGAATTTACATCCGATAATAACTTTTTCAAATAACTTTTAAATAAAGTTATTAAACGCAGCTACCGATCAAATTGTTCCTTGCATATTCTAATCTTAAATTTTTTCTTTATTCGACATATGTATTTTGTTTTATTCAGTGATGAAAAAAAGAATTCATTATGTAAAATATCGTTATTGTTAATAGAAGCAGATCAAATATTCCAATGTAAATAAAACAGATAAAATATTCCAACGTAAATAAAAATGAAATGGAAATGAATATAATTGTTTATGGGTCTTGTTACAATATGAGATTAATAAAAACAGAGAATGTAAAAGGTAATATCGAGTGGCTCCAAGCGCTTCAAGTGGAGCAAAGTTGCTCCGAAAATGTTGAAAGATGTCATTCATTTTCAGCTTGTCGGTTCTTGAGCGACAAACTCGCGTAGATGGAACACGTGACACAGTTGAGAAAAAAGAAGTACCGAGAACGCTGCGTTTTGATCTGACAACGAAGAGACTCCTGTGGATGGTCCGCGAGCACGATCCGCTTGAAAATTTGACGATTCGGACGCTTCGTCTTACGGAACTTTACACGGACGAGTTTAATCCTGCTGACTTAACATTTCCGCAACTAATATTCCGGTAACGTCAAGTTCTCCCGACGTCACGTCCTCACAGCGGAAGCTGCCTTACTCTTCTCATAATTCGCCGCAACAACTCACGTCAGCTATTTTTCTCGAAGCAACGAATCTCCGAAGATGGACGAGGATGACAGCGAGGACGTGCGCGAGACGATCACGCTGATGAATCGGCTCACCACGAAGGTCACCACGTCTACCTCGAAATTCACCTCCAAGACCAGCCAGCAGATCCTGCGGACGCAGGACTCGGCGGAGGATTCCGACACGATGGAATGCGCGTCCGAGAATGAAGTGGAAAATCTGCCGAGGGACGAAGACGCGTCGCAGGCGCGTAAGACGCGCGACCGGATATACGAGAGGAGTCATTACTCTCTGGACGTTCCCGAAGAGGTCGAGGCTGCAATGACGCGCAGGAAAACGACGATATCGTCGCTCCGCGTCTCAAGCGACGATACAAAGTACTCCAGCCCGCGACTCGGCCTCTTCATGGTAGCTAATCGCAGTCCGCAGTCCAGCTCCAGCCAGGAGGAGTACGAGCCCGAGGTGAAGAGCATTTCGAGGCTGCAGATGCAGCAACACCAGCAACAGCAGCACCTGTTGACGGCTGGCGGCGTCGGCCAGGTGTCCGCCCGATCGATGGAGAGCTTGCGATTGTCGAGGAACTTCCTGAGTGCGGATGACCGCTACAGCGAAGACTCCAAGTCGATGGAGTCACTGTCCTCGTCCTCGGAGACGCATGTCGGCTCCACTAAGAGTCACTACAGGAGTTTCCTGACCACGTCCACGCATGACGTACGCAGGATCGTGATGAAGAGCAGCGAGAACCTCCATCGGGAGGAGAGCCTGAATGCCGAGGTCCGACGCGGTCTGTTCGCCAACACCGGCCTAGAAAGAAAGACACCGCAGCACTTGAGCCTACCGCCGCCGTCCAACGTGTTTTCACTGACCAGTCCTGGGGGCAGCGATCGCAAGATCATGATCCTGAGCCCGCACTCGCCTGTGCAGGCTTCGGAGTTCCCATTCCCCGCGTCCATCTCGTGCAAGAGCGTCGAACAGACGCTCAAGAGCAGACGCAAGAAGGCCATCGTATTGCCGAGGTTGGTGTTGCCCCGAAGCGAATCCGAGGTCTTTCTAGAGTGAGTAGTTGAATGATCGAATTTCCTGCTCTGCCATTGTGTTGGTGTTTTCGTGGTCGCTCGTAGTAACACCGCTCGAGGCGACCGTCCTTGTTTCGGCGTTCACCATGTTTAATCTGGTTGGTATGTCGAGTTTCAAAGAACAATTGGATTAGAAATAATTGATGGTAACTTTATTCTGCGAAATTGTGGGCGTTTAAAGTGCGTATAAATGAACCGGTATGTATACGCGATGTGTCATCAAAGCTGGAATGGTGTACGTTAATTACGGCCTCGCGATTGTATGAAGGGGAAATGTCTAATATTTATCATACATCGTGCTAATCCATCTGCGCTCTGATTATCGCGACGGATAATGATTATTCCATTATGATTATGAATCGAATTTGCTAATCCGTGTCGTGTAGGATTATACACAAAATGTTAGCGTTGTAACTGCACCCGCTATTGCAACCCGCTATTGCAACCCGCTATTGTTATTACTATAATTCCTCCCATTAATTGTGTATGGATTGAACAAGAACCTTTAATTATTTATGCAGGTATCGATTAGAAGCTGTTTGTTTCAGTAAAAGCTATTGTGACTGTTAGAGAAATTATTATTATAAAACGACCGAAAATATTTTATTATAGATTTCTTTCCTCGAGAATTCATTCAAGGTTTCTATATTTCTCTTAGCAGGCTATGTAAATTTTATTTTTATTTACTTTATATTTTTCTTATTTTTATTTCATTTATATTTCTCTTAGCAGGCTATATAAATTTCATTTTTATTTAATTTTCTTTTTCGTGATTAAGAATAACGATGCAGATTATGAAAACCCATTATTATAATCTTGAGAAGAAAAATGATCACATAGTTAACTTGTGGAGGAAGGCTATGATCTTGTTAAAGACATGATATACCTATGAAACATTTTGACAAAGCATTATGCATTATTATGAGTCAGATATATAATTATCCCTGTTGTTTGTAAGTACAGAGAAGCGTTATTACAGCGAAACGCTCATTTACAGTATGAACCATGAGCATCTCTGATTAGAATTAATTTGATGCTGTTTCATCAACTTGCGAGAAATATAGTTAAACTTGTTTTTTTCACGGTATGTAAAATAAGTATGCTAACGTATTTAAACGATAAATATTCTTATATATTTATATCATTGCTGCATAAAATCCACGTTCAATATTGCATAGCACATTTTAAGAACGGAACAAATAATCATATGTTTAAGCGAGCAGTTGTATATGCGCGTATTGTATTTTTTTATGCATTTTTTATGCATGTCTAATTATTTAAAAATTAAATTATCTAAATACAATCATGCCTTTCGATAAGAGAATATTTTGTTTAGTAGCTCGAAAGTGCAAAGTTCGTAAAGCACGCACTCTTGCGAAGCACATATTATCAGTTCTAGCAATTTTCTGGATGTATGCTTAGAAGCTGATTTTCCTAGAAATGCGGAACGTTCTACGAGCGCTTTACCTTTTTTAGTTGCTCCGTGTAAGGACGGTCGCCTCTCATTTTCTTCACAGTGTTGTTAATAACCTTACGTCTAGTTTTGTTTGACGCACATATAGCTTGATGCACGTTTATCTAATTTCTGCACAGTTCATCAAATATGTTACGTAATTTTGCATCCCTCGCAGCGATCTTCTGCTACCATCGGAAACGTTAATGGGAAGCAAGCAATGCACGATGTAGGAACGAACAGTGCGAAAGATACACAGTCTCGTTTATTTTATCATGGCAATCAAATTGAACGAGAAAACAATCTTCTCCGTGATTGTGCTCTCTCTCTCTCTCTCTCTCTCTCTCTCTCTCTCTCTCTTCTCTGATCACACCCTGGCAATCCGGCAAACCACAGTAATTATGTCGCGTCACATTTTAAGCACGAACACATGTTTGTCGACCGCACGCGAGCGTTTACCGAGCGTTGTTCACGAGGATGTACGTTCGAAAATAGATTGCACGTCTACGATGGTTTCAGCTGGAAACTGCCGACCGATGAGACCATGAGAGAAATGCGGAAACCTCCTTCGCTGTTTCTCCTAAAAACACGTTGCGTGAACGGATTTAAAATCATTTAGACGTATTACGAACGGAGGATAAAACTATGTTCGACCAACGCAAACAACGCGCTTTTCTCTTATCCTTTTTTATATGTTTTGCAGAATGTTTATAGATATAAACTTTTATATTGATATAAAATTGATTCTTTAAATTAATGAGATATATTGACGTAGAATTCGTTTTAAAAATTAAATTTTAATAAATTGAACGACGTGTTTGTGGTTTAACAGACTTAGCAGCCCGACTTTTCCAAATCTGAACTGAAAAGGAATTTTCTATCACACATAAACAGACTTCAATCAGAATTAATGTACGTGCAAAAAGTATCTGCATACGAATTATTCATAAGCAAAAATATGATTTGAAAAATATATAGCTTCTTGCATCTGTTGCATATTTTCATGATAAAATTAAATTTGCCTCAGTGCTCTGCACGAGATTGCATTAGACCGTCTGGAAAATTCTTAAGAAACATTTTCATGAACTTTCCGCACTTCAGCATCACTTAACGTGCTTCTTGTACTGAAAAAATTACTGCTTACTTTTCTCGGCCTGTTGTGACGAAAAAACGGTGAACTTTCGTAATTAACTTGTGGATTCCCTAATGGAACCTCTCTCGTTGAGGGAAATTTGGTACTTCATTAAAGTTTTTCTACAGTTTCATGGAATGATCTTTCATTAGGGTTTATTTCATAAGCCTTGATGAAGATTTTCGTCATTTACAAAACGTTTTAAATCAGTCTGCAAAAATATATAATTGCGGATATATTATATTAATTATATATGTACATCATTTCTCAATCTAGTTTATTTTTAATATTTAATACATAATATCATTTTTACACTAATATGTATATAATATAATATATTTGAGAGATATGTTTCATAAAATTCCTAGTTGTCAGTTTAATTTATTTTAGCATGCCACTAAATTGCTTGTCTGTGAAATAATATTATGTGAATAAGATATTATAAGTTTTTTAACTATTTTTTTACGCTTAATATTTTTGATACCGGAACATTGATCCACCAATCCTTGTCCAAAAAAGAAAATACATAATTATGTTAACTATGAAATTCTGTACTTTGTGTGTAAAGTTATTAGCGCGAGATAATGTGATTTTAATATAAAAGTATAACACAATAAAGCAATAACGCAAAAAATCTTACATTATGCTCTGATAGTATGAACAATGTGTCGCGGTTAAAAATGCCAAAGGATACAAGGTCGAAAGGTGCTTGAGCATCACGGGTTAAAGCTCGATCGCTCATACATCCGCTGTACAGCACAAAAGCCTTTCATTTTGCATATCGTAGCTATAGGTATAGCAACAAGGACGCTGTTTTCTCTCCTCTTACGTGCATTTAAAATCTTCTGACGCTGTTCGTAAAGTGCACCGTCGACTCTTAGCTCGTTAAACAAAGCCCTTTCGACGTATCGTTTGCTGCGCTCGAGAAACATAGAATATAAAACCGCGTAAATCGAATCACGGCCTGTTTACGAGAGAATTATGGTGACCGTGTACCATATTTGCTCGGTACCGGCTCAAAGAGCTGAAGTATGCTTTGAATGTGATAGCTGCTATTTACACCTATAGAGACAATGATTTTTTAATATCAATCATTGTTTGTAGAATTCTCATTCTGAAACTGATCATGAAGTCTATATCTTTCAGCATAAATTTTAAGCGTGCATTATTAAGTTTAGAAATTATCATTCATTCAATTATTGTAGTTGTTTATTTAGAAACAGTAAGATTCAATCAATAATAGGGAAATATCATTCTCTAATAAATAACAGTGGAAAGTGGCGAATGTATAATGCTCTGTCTACACTGGAGGATGATCCTATTTGTGGCTCATCCAATGCCTTGTCTATACTGGAGGATGATCAACCAACTTCAATATATGATTTTCGACTGTCTTCGGATGAGCCACAAATAGGATCATCCTCCAGTGTAGACAGAGCATAAGCGATAATTCGTCTAACCATGAAACGGTATTGATTCGTATATGTATGTTTTTTTTTTCAAAGAAAAAATTTACAATTTAAAACAGAAGAAAAGCTACAATGTGATTTATACCAAGCAGCACGGTTGTTGGTTATCGATGGTGTTGTTTTATCGTTTCGGACAGTTTTGTTGCCTCGCTCGTACCGTTCTGTCTCGGTTACTGCGGTTATTTTTCGCTAGCACGAAAAGCTCGTTGACCACGACATTGACACATACGCGGTATTGTCGCGATATATTGCTAGTAGGTAGTAGACGTCGCTTTCTTGTAGAAGGATTATTAATCCTCGCTGAGTTAAGTCTCTTTGTAATAGTTTCGACGTACAGAGATACTGATATCTATCAGTAGAAATAGTTTTGCAATACGGGAAACAAAAATTGAACCAAGTCAACTCTCAAAAATTATCTGCTTCAATTTATTTTAAATAAATCAAGAAAATCTACATGTCTCTCTCGTATACAGGGTGTCCCAGACTTACCGTATCACCAGTTCAGGGTAGACTCCTGATGTCATTCCAAGACGAAAGTTCCTCTGGTAAAATGTCGAGGGTGGTGTAGTTTTGGCGCTATAAGGAGTTGAAGATATCCTATCCATGTACAGAATTTTCCCGCGTTCAGGGACGGCTGGTTTTCTGTCGCGGGAACGCGCCGCACTTCACATATGTTTTGACAGTTCCGCGTGTATCGCGATTTCGTGCAATATAGTAAGCGATCGATCCGTCTTTTCTTGTCGGTCATACTGCCGATGTCGCAGAAAGTCGGACGGTAATGCGCGAAAAATTAAGATCGAATTAATCGGTGCGCGATGCGTGGGGTACCTTCGACCCGTCGTCACTGAACGCGCGAAAAATCTGTACATGGATAGGATATCTTCAACCCATTATAGCGCTGAAACTACGCCACCCTCGACATTTTGCAAGAGGAACTTTCGTCTCAGAATGACCTCAGGAGTCTACCCTGAAGCGGTGATACAGTAAGTCTGGGACACCCTGTATACACAAATATATAACTTGCTCTGAAAATTATCGAGATGTTTTGTCGAGATCTCAATAATGTCAGCGTATCGCTAATTAAAGAAGGTGCTCCGATATTCCAATCAATTCACTTGTTCAATCGCTAGTTAGTTACTTGTCGGCTACTACAAGTGATGTCCGAGAGAGCAATAATTTCCCATCAATTACATGCCCTTTGACGCGCATCGTGCCGCATTACAACGTAGCTCTGCAGGAATTAGCAAATTGCATCTAAATGAATGGATATGGAAGCAGCAACGCGCTAAGGGGCGTCCAAATATGATGCCACATTTTCATGCAATTTCATAGCTGAGTTTTGACATTTTCCTACTCGGATTGCAGTAAATCAACAGCTGTACTTACGAAGACGATAAACTCACAAACATGACATCAACAAATTATTCATTTACCTTATTTTGTGCATTGGCATCGGATTTACTCTCCCTTCCCCTCGCCTCCCTCTCTCTCTTTCTCTCCTGTGTAATATTACACGTTGATTAATCGATCAATATTGCAACACGTTGTCCGTTGAGTACTTGACTCCAGAGTGAACTTTGCGTAGCCCGGCACGTTACGCTTGTTAATTCATTTCACGCGGACTTTACTTTGTAATATTCGATGTTTATAAATCGTTTTCCGTAATTGACATATAGTAAATACAGTTTTTTACAACCTGCGACGGTATCCGAACGATGAATTATCAGTGGCATTATTTAGCTAGTATAGTAACTTGCTGTAATTTGCAACTCGTCAGTCTTAAGCGGATGGAAATGTTAGTGTTATAGTTTTAAGCTAATTTACGTTTCGACTTCAGCCACAGTGTACTCAGTTTGTATAATCCACAACGCAGCGCATGGAACTATTGGATAATTAATAGTATTATTTCTCGGCGAAATAACGTTCACCGTTTCGACAGCACGGGTTGACATTTCCATTCCATCACATCGAAATTCGTTTCTCATCCGACACGTCTCTTAACGAACCGTTCATTTCAATCAGAAGATTTTTCATTTATCACGGGGAAAAAGAACAGAGAGTAAAATGTCACCGGAAAAACTCATCGTAATTTAATTCTTATTTTATAATATTTTCAATGTGTTTGATTTTAATGAAATCTAAAACTCGATACTTTTCAATATCGCAGATTTATACGCGATGTTAATGTGTCGAAATCATTGTACCATCGCTAAAATTAATTTAACAGGAACAACGATGACGCGACAGCGTCTCACTCCTGCTGCAGACAGGCAATTTCAAGGCTTTATTTTGAGCTCCTTTGAGATCCTAGTACGTGATGGGAATATACGTACATCGTAGATACGCATCTTTCAGTTTCTATCTTGACGTAACACCAGTTATCTCGAATTTCGAATTTTTTGTTTTATCCATCTGCTCTGCCATGTCGAGCAATACAGTAACGTGACAATTTAGACAACGTAAAGATTCGGTAACAAGTTTCTACATGCAGGTAGTGTGTGTATGTGTGTAGTATGAATAATGGAACTACTGACAAGAACGGTACTAACATCGTAGGCGCAAGTGCCTAAATGATTATTTCGCATGCGGTTTACAAGCCACCCTATCGTGCGGCTCACGCTGATGGAAGCGCTGATGAAGCTTAGACTCATTTTGCTCCTATAAAATTTAATATTCCACGCGCGATCGATCATTTCGATATGTAACCCTCGTGCCCACCTGGCCTCCTCGTCCTGCGGTGTTTACCCAATGATTCCTCGGCAAGGTCGATAGTAACACGTCACCGAGGAAATCGTACGACGACCTTGATTCCAAACCTAGTCCTACTCACCGAGTTCTGCATATTGACCGAAACTACCCGCCGACTGCTCTAAAGTCAGCAGGTAAACTGACAATCGACAGAACTTCGTGCGCACGATAAGTTCTGTTCGTAATCACTTTCTCGTAGCGGGAAATCAAGTTTCAAGGTTGCAAACTTCTATTCTTTGCCCGCGGAGGTTTATCAAGAAGCACACATTAGTCTGTGCAATAAATTATACTCAAATAGAATCAGTTATTCCTTTCACGTTTCACAGTAAATTTAACTGTGAAATTTTATTTTCCTGCGAAAGTGCTAAATGATGAATCAGAGTGAATGAGAGAGATTTCACGTGGACGTGTGTACGATCATCTAACGCGCGCGCGCGCGCGCGTGTGTCTGTGTGTCTGTGTCTGTGTCTGTGTGTAAATTTAATTCATTTCGAACAACGAATATCTTCTCTTTTTAAAGCTTTGTATTGTATTTTTTCAGTGTTCTCTGCTTCTGTAAACTCGTAAATTACGTTTCTCATACAATATCACGAATGTATGCGATTGAAATGTACTTGCTTACAGAAACGGAACATAACACTCGCGATTAAAAGACGGAGACTGTCTTGGATCGATGTAAACCGGGGTTATAGTACTGACACTAGCTGATGTGCCAGTTTTCCAAGGTGAAATTACACATTCCGTCGCGTGTACAATGAAACATTATTACGCGTGTGTTGCTCTCGAAATCGCGCGGCATCAGTATATTGTTTCATCTGATTCGCGGTCTTTTGCGCCCATAACGCGCATGTTTGCTCGCGACATGAACTTTGGCAAATACAGAGAGCTCGACCGGCATAAATGTTGAATTATTATGTATGTACAAACGGTATTGATATATTGAAAAAAATACTTTTGATAAAATTTACATAAAAAAGATAACAGAGTATCACAGTCGAAACTCTGGAAATGAAGCTCCCGTTTGCTAAACAAAGGTGGATTTTCCTGGCGTTTTTACCTTTATACAGTAATGTGCATACTCGAAACGTCGCATACAGCACATTAGCGTATAGCGGCGGGTATGTTAATTAACGGAGATTGCGTAATATCGTAATAGGTCCGAATTGCGTAATGCTAATGTCCGAATTGTTAATGCAAACATCATGGGATGTTTGATTACTCTACTTTCGTCTGCAGGATACTCGACTTTAACTAAGCAAAACTTTACTTTAGACTTTATTAACTAAGCAAAATGTAATTATTTATCTCGACCCTTTTTCGTTCAGGACAAAGTCGACGCAGCAGCATGATGCTCTTACAATTAGACTAAACAATCTCTCATTTGCAGACAATGTGGGCTAATAATACCGACAAAAACACGATCATAATTTCCAGCTGTGATGCATTAAATTACCCTAACCAGGCTCACTGCGCTGTTCTATAGCAGCCTCATAATTTAATTATGGCGAACTCTATCCGTCAAACTAGCCATCCTCTCACATGGTTTCACCCCCTTCCTCTCACCCTTCCACCGTTCGTTTCGCGTAACTTTGGTCGTTCAAATTCAGCAAAACAAGTCGTACTTTACACTGAAAGAAAAATGTCAACCAGAACTAAAAGCAGTACAGTCGTCGTCGAGATTAATCGTTCTTTTCAAGATAGTTTGGTCCTGATGGAATTCCGGCTTGAGCAAGATGTTACCATCGCCGCATCAGGTGTCCTGAAGTTTCCGAGCAAAGTTCAAGCCTCTCAGGGACGCTCGTGCAAAATTAACTCTCTAATCTCGTCTACACACGCAGTTAGGCACTACCTAAGTATCGCAATCGCGATTATTGCCAGTCCGTACAAATGAGGCGTGCGAAAACAGCGTTCCTCGACGTTTTACGCGCGATTGTTAGGCGGCATCAGTCACGCGGATTTGTCGTCCGAAGCTAGGCGAGATTGCGACACTCCGCTGCCAAATTGCCACGTTTATATAAGCGGATTTCTACCAGGGCGTTTGTTTAAAATACGCAACGTTGTTTACGTAACTTTTCGCTGCGAGGAACGCGAGGTCTTACTTCAGATCTTTTCCCAACGAGATATTTTTGTAACTATTTCTGGCCGAGCGCATAGTCGAAGAAATCGGGATAACGCTCGATTTTTGCAACAAGTTGCGGAGCGATATGGATTGCATCGTTCAATCTTTCATCGTATTCATCAATTTCAGATTTCGTGCATACGTTTGATATCTAATCGATAAAAGCCAACGTACTTGGCGTGTACGTGTAGGATACTCCAAGTTTTCCGCAATGCGGAAAAACTGGGGTACTTTCTGCCTTCTTGGATCATAGTTTTCCTAGTGGCGCCGTGATGGAAAATCTTGGAAACGGATCAGCTTTCCACGAACATTTCATCATGAGCGCTTCGCTACTGAAGATAAGCGGATGGAGGATACTGTCGAACCGCCCGTCCTCTGCCTTACCGACTATAAAATCGATCCATAGGGTGTGCATAAAGTTCCTCAGGCAAATAGTTGTGGCAGCACGGTGCGCTCCTCGTTGAAATCAATATTGAGGCGGGTCAAACTTTCTTTTCATCCGCAAAGTTATCTCATGTAGCGAATTATGATTGCTCTCTTCTGTCTTCCAAAGAGAGCGCGGCTGAATATTTTAAAACTCTTATTTCTAATCTTCCGCATTGCATTAGATGAATATGTCATATGTCAATTTTCAAAAGTGTTAATTTTGTGGTGACACAAATTTTTAGGCACTCTAAAACCAGCGATATTAGACTTGAATCAATTCTGAATTGAATCTTTTTGAGACGAAAAATTTATTTCGTTATTCAAAATTATACATATAGTGTCCTACCTTATTTCTGATCGTATACACACAGATGTAGCATTTCTCGTCATTTATATATAATAAATTATCAAAACATTTTATCACAATTATTCAACGCAAATTATCAAATTTCCTCGCACGTAATTTTTATTGAGCGCGCTTGCACATCAACGTTGCAATAATCGCACACTGCAAATTAAAGCGGTGAATCGAACGGGGATGTCCCTTATTAGACCGCATCAGGGACATCACGAGAGGTGGACGAGACGATAAAAGCTCTCGAGGATTAAAAAAGCTCCTATTGGAATATCTGCGTTCTCAGAACATCGAGAGAATGAATCGAAACATAGTCCGAGAATGCAGAATTCAGCCAGGCACAGATGAAAAATCACAGAATGAACTCGACTGTACTAAAGATAATACGAAGTGCGATGTATTCTCTATGTTCTGAGTTATTGATGCACCACGAATAAGATTTATGCTAGCATAGTTTAAGTCTTTCTCTCAAGTCAAAAAATTGTATTTACTGAATCGTTACTTAGAGCGTCACAACATGTCAGTAATAATTTTTTTCATTATGACACATTTAATTACAATCATTATTCATTATTATACATTTAATTACCATTATTTTCATCGATCTATTAATATGTATTACTTAGTATATGTTTGATTTCGCAATGTTAAATGATATTGCTTTTATTAGCGTCAACGTATGAACATTAATCTATGCTAGCATGAATATATGAAACTTGAATTGCGACATCAATTATAATCAAATATTCGTGATACACGCATTATGAAGTAGCATTATGAAGATAAATGGAATTTCGCCTTAATAATAATGCGAAATTCGGTACGTTTGCATTAATAACACAATAATATCACTGTACTATTATCTAAGTTTTATTCTATTCCATCTGAAAAGTCTACTATTGAAAATATTCATCAATATCTGTTGGAATGCTCGTCGAATACATTTATTGATTTCCCATTGCAAGCGTCACTTCAATCGATTGATCACCGGTATCAGATTGCAAGCCCTCCTGTCTTCGGAATTAGTTTTCTATCGATTTTGTATTCGAGATATGCCCTCCCGCCTTTCTCCCATCCTCAGCTCAACTCTCTCCAGTCCGTTCTCTTCAATAATTTTGCAATCAGAAATCTGCATGTTAAAACATGACTCAGCCATGTACATGTATCTATACAAAATAAAATTCTTGGCGATTCGTAAAATATCTTTTCCTCATCTATCAATAAAATGTACAGTATTTATCTCTCAAATTTCTAAATTACATAATCTGATTATTTTATCGTATTTATCTTTTTATAAATAAACCAATACAAAATACTCATGTGTAGCATACAATATAACGAATGTTAATTATTCATGTTTACGGCTACTTTATCCTCATGCTGTCATTATAGTTTTGACAAGTACACGATGAAGTATTCGATGTATAATCTTTCCCTCATTTCTCCTTGGCATTCTCGAGGGAAATGCGTCCTCTTAAATTTTCTGCTACTCTGGATACACAGCTCCCGGCATGACATAGTCGACGCCATTGATTTTGTGTCGTGGGTGTGTCGCGGAAGCACGTGTATCGTATTCTGCGTTAAGGGAAAAGCTAAATTTGCAATGTTGTAATTGATCGTACGACTGTGCGATCGATTAAGTTTGTCGAAATCACGTTATCTGTAATTTCAGTGTTCGCGTTTCCTTCCACTCCTTGTTTGCCTTCAGCTCGAACGTTTTGCGAATAAATACTGACTCCATTTACTCCAGAGAAATTTGGAAGGGAAAAGAGGACGCACACAGTGAGGTGCTGATATTGTTAGCAGGCAGTCCCTGTTTGCATTTTCATAGAGTGCATTACAAGGAAAGAAATAATCGCGATATGTATATTTATCTTCCGACACGGTATTATGCTATTTGCAGCAAACTAAAGTCGCGTGCGTGTGTCCAATATAGTGAGACGCTGTTGACGTAGGTCGTGGGTGAACAGTTTGCTGCTTTCGTGGCATTTGTGACCATGCTCCTGCATGTTACTGTGTAGGTCACGAATCCATGTTTCCATACAAATGAATTCACCTTCGTCTCTCTTTCCCTCCGCTGCGCCGCGTGTTCTATTAAATTTTCTGGTCCTCCTACTACGTCTTTGTTAGCCGCTGGTTCGTTCCCTTCTCGTAATGAGATCAGCACTCCGTGACCCGATCGGACAATTCCGAACTATCTTTCTTGCAGTCTTCCTTATTACAGACTTCCTTCCCTCTTACTTATTGAATCTCCTTCCGACATTTTGTCGGTTGTCAGTTGTGAGCTGATGAGTTCCGTGTGTAAGGTGTTACATCTTCTTCAAATTGGAGAAGAGTAATCTGAGAAATATGTCAGGTATCTTTTTTTATTGACGCCCCTAGGCGGTCCTAGATGGTCTTTTTTATTGTAGCCCCTCTGGAAAATGACATTACGGAATACTTGGTACTACGCAGAACTTTCATACGGAGGTAATCATTCAACGCGGTAGCGGCACAAAGTTCATGAGGGTGTTCACGGCTGTTAAGCACAGCAAACTGCGTCTTCTCCAACGTAAATACCGCGATACGCTTGTACTTCGGGGTGCCTCCATTTGCATGGTTATCGTTGGTTGGTTGGTCGTGCGTCTCCGACAGGTGGATGGACCCTGTTGCAGCGTTTACTCAGACGCACGCTCGCTCAGACGATGCTGCACACTTCCCGCCACTCCACTGATTTCGAAACGTAGGTGTGTTGTGGCACGTGGTTCCTCTTTCGCCTCTGTGCGTTTCGGCGATCATGGTTCGCCTGTCAATTTAGGGACGGCGACACTCGCGTGTTTAGTGCGGCACGACGTTTGATGATCGATCTGCTCGGTGACAGCTTTACCAGCGATTAGTTGTGTAATCGTTTAGATAATCGCTTAAACGAGTTGGTCTATCGGTAGTTTGCTGCTTTAAGGCTTTAAATCGTGCTGGCCCTTTCTCAGCCGGGGCCAATGTTAAAGAAGCATCACCGATCAACGTCTGCCGGTGAAACCAACTAACATTCTTATACATCAACTTAATTATTAAAATGAAATTTTTTTATTGCGTATTCTCTTAGACCTCTTAGAAATAAGTGATTGTTGTAATGTTATTATACATTCGAAAATCCAGGAGGATCCCAAAGAAACTCATCCCAATAAACGTTTAGAATTAAATCGTTATAATGGACTGCTATTATTTCACTGTTATTTATTTGTGCGCTCTTTTGCTGTATTTATTGTCGGTTGCAACGAAAGAAGAATAAAGAACGTAGTCTGAGCAGGATATCCCATAATAATGATAATGGAATAAAAAGTAGGCCGTCAGAGAGGAAATTATGCAGAAAGAAGGTAAGTCCGTTGAATGTTCCTGCGTCGCATCTTGGATTTCCTTTTTTTATTTCGCTGCCGACAGTTCATCGCCGTAATCGAAAATTTGCGTTTGTATTCCGCGCGCGTACGCACCAGTTCCCTTCATCCCTCTGTTTCTAAATCGATCGCATTTATTCGCTCGTCGTCGTGCTTCACGTAGTTCGACTCACAGTTTCCCCCGTGTCTCGATTATTATATCATCATTCTTTCCAGATTATTATTTCATCGCTTGCCGTGGTTTAACTGCTCGCAATGGCATTTGCCTCCCCGTTCATCTTTTCAGCACCCGCTTCGTGCTGCACGCGCGCTCATGTCACCAGCCTGCTAATTAATTCCCTAATCAGTTACCACTTGCACAGAGAGAGCGTATTCTCTCTTTTTAATTACCGTCTTTACTACCCTTACGTTTACTACCCTCGCGTACATCATTGGCCCGGGGCGGCGGCGGGGGCGCACGGGCACGAGCACGAGCGTCGACGTTTTCGGCGCGGAAGTCGACGAAGGAGGCGCTCGCGTCGATGCAGCCACGAGAGAACGGTGCCGCTTCTCTCCGTCGCTCTTTCGCCTGCCGTCTCTCTCCGTAGTACTCTCAGCCATCTCTCGCCCTGCCACCCTCCTGCTCGTTCCTCTCGCTCGCGCTCCCCTTGTCCGTCTCTCTCCACCCCCTTTTTCGCTCATTTCATTCCACCCGATCGTGGGTTTACGTTCGCAGTGCTGCAGCCACGTTGGCTCGCTCGAATTCCTCGTCGTGTACTGTCGCGTCCCTTCCTAACCTTCATCGTCGCCGTTGATCCCACCGGTGCATTCGGAGGATCTTCCCTTTGTGCGCGCGCCCTCCGGCATTCCGCGCGCGGATCCGTCCGCCATACAAAGGGCCAGAAGGGTGTCGTGGTCGCCCCGGGTGAGAACGTCGAGCGTGCGTCGCCCGTTCGCCCTCGTCCCGCGATCGATCATCGATGGATCGTCCCATGCGCGACGCGGAACGGACCAGCGAGTGCGTCGTGCGTATGCGAGCGGCCATGTGCACCCGATTGATCCGCGTGCCGTGAGCGGGAGCGACCCGACGACAACGTCAGGGATCCCTCGCGTCACGCTCCTCGCCGTGTGCCCGAAACGCGTTCGGGACGATCGCGATGAGGTCGCGTAATGACGTCGCGTGGCCAGGTTCAACTCGCGTGATGATGACCGTCGTCGAGTGCCTGATCTTCGAAGGTGACCATCGGCGATCTTAGTGGCTGCTCTTAGTGGATGAGAGATTGTTTTGGAGTTGAAGTGTCTTCCAACTGTGAACGTCAGATACGTTATCGGTCCAGCCGTGTGCTTGATTCTCCCGATGACGTTGCGTTGTGCCTGAATAATATGTCGTGGAGAATCGAATATTGATTCTTGCGGCTTTGAGTAATCTCAGGATGTGTGCGCGACTGTTAAAGAAGGAACTCGATGAGAAGGAACGTTAAAATTCATGATGAAGAATACGCTGGTGAGATGTTGCATGCATCGTGAGCAGAGAACATGTGATTTTTCGGATACTTGGAGATTGCAATCATTCACAAGGAGACAGTGAATGGAAGATTAATTACAATTCTTGATGAACAACGTAACAAGAAACTACGCAGTTATGAAATAACATACATATTTTCTGGGGAAATTATTCAGTGATATAAATCACGAATGAACGCGCTTATTTGAGTGCCAAATAGTAAACCCAAAGCTACGTTGCATAGCTTCAGGGATTGGTGTTGATTTAAACGACAAAATATTATACACGCGTGCGCGCACATTGCAAAATTGTTCAACTTTTTTTAAAAGAGAAACAAGTACATGAATGCCATTAATAAGTTAGTTGACCGGCATTCATCAAAGGATGTCAGAAAAATGTGAATTTTGAATTGCTGTGAAAATTGATACGATCGAGTTCGTCTACTTTAATATTTATGGCAGATAAAGCAAAAAGGGGGAAAGGTAATGAATAGTTGCCAGTTTAAATTGCACCTCGTTTACCCCACTCGGTGCGATAAAATCTTTAAAGCAAGGAAAAATAGCTATAACTTACCCCGCAATATTCATATACAAATCTTGCCATTTTTAACTTCTTCCAAGGGCCGCGCAGGGTAAAATGCGAAGAAATATTCCACGAATATTTTTTCTTCTTACATCTATACATTCCGGAAATTCTATGAAGCTGTCGCTTCGACAGGCAGCTTGATCGTTTCGATGTGTTTCGAGATAAGGAAAAATAATATTTCGCTTTACCTCCACGCGCAAGAGGTAAGACCTTTATGGCGCATTTACAGTCCAGCGAGGGATACACAATAAAATTGTCTGGGCAGACACAATGCCGAGTGTCCGAGATTCCTCCGCGGGGAAAATTTTAATACCGCCGAGTTTAATAAAAAGCGGAAGAACCGTGCAAATTCTTTTTCCGCTTAATCCTACCTGGATTGCAACTCTTTACCTACCACGCAATTTCGAAGTTCACATAGAACAGCTTTACATCTAACAGGCATAATGGTTACATAATGGACGATGTAATCCTCGCTCGTCAAGAAACGATAACCAGGTCCTTGAGCATTTCATCATTCATCGACGTTCGTCAAGAAATAATCAATACGATTACGAGCGAGCGAGCCTTTGTACCATGGGAGGATTTCAAAGAATGAAGAAAAAATCCGCGAAATGGAAAGCTATTGTAACATTACATTATCATTGAAGAGCTTCGCCGGATATTCAAAGGATATTAATGTTGTTACCATGCTGGATTCCGAGGATCTCACCATACATGTCCTTTGAAAGGGGATCAATGCGCATTTCTCGGCTACTCCTGGAAATGCGACCCGAGATGGAGACTCACGTGCGGAAATTTCTCGGTTTGCAGATTAGTCTGTGCAAGCAGATCGAGGATGTTTACCATCGACTAGACACATGATGCGAACAAGGACTTTCGCCGTTTTCAGTATGACAAGAATACGCGGTGATTCGCGATTTTCTTCTAGCGTAAAACATTGCGGGTCGTGTGCTCCACACGAGTTATTAATACGGAACGAAATAAATAGACACACGTGGGATCAATAAATAGAGTCACGTTTTAAGCTGTAATATGTGACGACGTTCTCCGTCGTGTGTAGAGGCGACACGGACCGTTTTTCATGGGTTGAAACGGGACGGAGCTCGATGTGACTCGCAGGGAAATGCAAAGCCGCAAACGAAAGTGACGACAATGGGCCAGGATTGGTGCGCGCGTAGACGTAAGCGCTCGAGCAGTGGTTGCTGCCCATGCGGACCACGTGTTCATCCCTCAAATAGGTCAGTGAGCTAGCAGACGTCAGATATTAATGTAGCGAAGCGTGCTTCGCGGGTATGCGTGATTACGGTAGTTTGCGGGTATTTTTACCGCTGAACGCGAACTTTGATGTACTTCAAATGAGCCATTCGACGGGCCGATGATACAAAGGTAACACTTTTCTCACTTTGAGATGTGAAGGGGAGTCGACACGACACTTGCACACAATTTAACTATAAAAACGTACAAATCGTATGGATTGCGTGATGCCAGCGTTGGATTTCTGTCGCGCTAACGAAGCTATAACTTCACCGCACGATACGATCAGCAAGACGAGATGCACGAAGGTGATAATTTCGGAAAGCTTTACCCAAGAAACGCGATTGTAGTCATTTTTCTAGGAAACATTTCAGTGTTAAGCTCTATCGAAGCGTTGGCCGATCAGCAATATGTTGTTTCACGAGTATCCCGTCAAAAACGTGACGCAATTGTATTTATTACACTTTTGCATCATTTGTTTAGAGGATGAAGATTTCTCATAGAAATATCGTCGCTCGAATCTGCGGTGAAATAAATCGTCATTAGAAAGCGATGAAAATGAGAGTTGGTTTGCGACAGGAAAGGGGGGAAGAGCATTTTAAAATACCGAGGTTGTCCCGATAAATCGAATGACGTAAGTGCTCGGTTGCTGAGCGACGAAAATTCATAAATATCTGAGGCGATGGCGGACTAAGTGGCGGAGAATATATCTCGCGCAAATTTTCGAAAATATTATTTATTCAGTTGTACAAATGTATATTCGTCATAACGCGAACATGAATATGCGATGATATGAATACGCGGAACGACATATTCATATCAAATTGCAATTTCTCCTTAAAATAAGATGATTGTAAATCCTGTCTGTGTCGGAATTCTCGCGTTGCTTCAGCAAGCAAAGTAAAAGAGATTTTAACGTGTAACCCGCTTGTCTCATTTCATTGATGACTCGCTGACAGCGTTACGTACACGTTGCAGCGGAAAAAGCGTGTCAAAGGTCAGTACCATCTACCAGCACCTAGGAAGCGTAATGTATCGACAACGGAATGTGCCAACAACGGTTCCGATGCTCCCTCGCGTAATGTTTTACTCGCGCGAGCTGCGAAATGCATTACGACGGTTTCCACTTTTATTCCACGAGGGAAAGCAATTAAGGATTAATTTAATCACAACGAACTGCCAGTTCGTTGCATATATACGTATCCGTAGCATGCAAATATGCTCGCGCGCGAGACGCGAAAAATTTGCGAGCGTGATTTTAATCGAGAGTTATTCCATTAACGTTAATTGCGTTCTCATAGATGACGGAAACTATTTGCTCAGCCGTTCTACATTTTCCTCTCTCTCTCTCTCTCTTTCTATTTCTCGATCTTCCGTGAAAGTTCTTGCGCAGCTTTTACAGCGAGCATTCTTTGGCCGCTATTTTAAAGCTCTGAAGGACTGTGTAACGCGCAAAAAAAGTCTTAATTGATTCTGACAAAGTGTTTATCTTCGAGGCAGTGTCGGATATCGAGGGAGCCGGGACAGAGTGTGTGTTTATAATCACGTGCTGTGTACATCACTGTGTGTATATTCACCGTTTATTCGCTAAAATTGCGCGATACTACTAGGAGATGCGTGAGACACGAGAAAGTTCGTGTAGAAAAATTGCCTTAGGTCGATATATCGCCTTATCGGCTGTCGTTCGCTCGCTGCCGGTTCCCGGTGCATAGCAATGCAGCGTATGCAATTTCCATTTCCACGTCACTGGCGCCGTAGGAACTGCGGATGGCATTGAAAGAAAGTCAGTTCGGCTCTTAAAGGTCTCGGTGGCGCGACCCGATCCGCTACGAAATGTTAACGCCAACATTAAACGCTGTTGCACGTAACGCCGTGACGAGCGCGGCGAGGGTGCCCGCGCGCGCACGTACGGGGGGGGGGGGTGAATTTCGCAAACACGCGAAGAACCGTGTTGGCGCACGTCAGACCCGAGCACGTTACATTTTGTCCTCCATCCGGCGTTTCGCTCGGGCACGAGAGAGCAAACGAGAAATTAGGTCGACTTGATTGCGCGATAATTGAGAGTCCGATTAAGTGGCGAGGTAAACGAACAATCGGCCGGGTAGACGATGCACGGCTGAGCTTCCCGTGGTCGCGAAAGGAAGGTTAATTTAATGCCCGTACAATGGTAGCAGCGAGCACAATCGCGTTTCAGCATAAATAGCATACGGCGAGAATAATGTCGGGGAGAGTGCGCTGTGGCTTTCTCATCGAAAGCTTCTTGCAGGGGGGATTTTCAGCTCTGACAGTCTTCGACGTCGCACTAGTCAATTTTAGTCCATTATTCCCAACTTGTAATATATCGCATGGGTTTAAGAGAATTGAGAAATAGCAAGAGTATTATGAAATGTACGTGTTTTCTATCTCGAAAAGTTTCATAAAGATAAGATTACCTTTTGAGCTAGAAAGCGCGTTATACGTCTCCGTACTTTTTTTCAGACAAAAAGAATTCAGATGTCGTCGTAAAGAACGCTGCAATAAAGTCAGTGACGCTTTCAGCTTGAAAGTTGAATTGAAAGAAGACGGAATTGAATTCAATCGTGCGCATGACGCATAGGTGTGAAATACTTTGGCTGTAATTCGTAAGTGATATCGCTCGAACACGATTATTGTGCATGACGCACCTGTGCGTTTCCGCGGTTGAAAATTTCGCATTTCGCCGACAAACGATACATCATTACGGATGCAATTTAATGCAATGACGACTACGTCATGCGGAACTGCGCGAAAGTTGGGGAGAAATCGGTCCTAACACAGAGTTCTCATTAAGGGATCGGCCGGGCGAATAACCAATTACAACTGTTCTACATTGTTTGTCTAGAGACGTGCTAGATACTCTCGCGCACATCGATTCGGCGAAAACGGAAAGGGGAATCGTCCTGATTCTGCAGTATAATTGAAAGTCAGATTACGCAGACGAGCGTATGTACAATTGCATGGTTTAAACGTCGTTTCCGAAGTTACTGCGTCCTCGTGCGCGCTCACGCGCGCCTTAAGTGCAATTTAATTATTATGCTACGCGATAGCATAAACGTGTTATGCCAAGTTACAGTTTGCAATGCAACGTTAACGCGGAAGCTAAGGCGAGAGTCCCGATAATTAGAAAATTAATTATAATTGACTGAATACGTGTCGGTAAGGCATGTTAACACGTAAATCTTTCGTAAGAATGCGGATATAAATTATGTTCAATTAAAATTATTATTATTCTTTATAATGGTCGGTCAAATCTGTGTTAATATATTGTCAAGGAAAAAGAAACAGTGCAAAATCTCGCCAATAATATGCTGCCTGTATCTATTATTCGAAAAGTAATGCTCAGTAATGCCTAGTAATCTGGCAATGTCCATTAGTACAGAAGTCATGTTTAATGTCTGGAGTCTATACATCACAGTACTCCCAACGGATTATTCCTCAGAGCAAAATTCAGCATACTGAGATTGAAGATATCCATTATCTGACATGTTCCACTTATCTCGTCATTTCGCATTTCGTTATTCCAATTTTTCGCTCGTATCAACCATTGTTGACTACGTAACCAGAAAGATTGATTTTTTTTTCTTATCAAAATGCATTTCATTAAAATCATATAATGAATTTTAAATATTATTTTAAATTCACATCTCTTAGGAATTTGTGATAATTTTTTATAATTAAAAATTCAAAAGAACGATTTTTCCAAAATGTATTCCAAAACTTTTAATGAATTAGCAGAGACTGTTAAGAGAGTTTAATTCTAAAGAAATTGTAACCAGAAATATCAAAAACTCAAAGTAGTCAATCTTTATGATTTCCATAACTGTAATGATTGATGAAATTTTACGTGGCGAGAGAAAGAGAACTGTTATCCATGGAATAAGTCACGAAGACCACAAGATACTGTTCCCATCCTGTCGATAACGGTTCGAATTGAATTTCTTGATCGCCCATCGGAGCTTCCGCAATACTGCGGACCGCTAAAATTATCGGACGAAATATCGGCGGGTAATCAGGAATTTAATTAATAGACCGCGATGGTACAGTGGCTATTAGTGATATTTCCTTCTTTGGAGGGTGGCCTGTCCTTCGGTTCTTTCTCTCTTTCTTTCTCTCTCTCTCTCTCTCTCTCTCTCTCTCTCTCTCTCTCTCTGTCGCCGTTCTATCCATCCTTTCCCACGAGTGCCGCTGATCGATGTCGTGGCGGTGGAAGCTGGCTGGCTAGGCCGGTGACGTAATCGGCAACCTCCGCCCCCAAGCTTGACGTCACTGATGCCCTCAAATGCGCGTGGTCAGGTGCGTATCAGCGAGAATCTCCGTCTCCCTTCGTCTCCCGCGCCCTCCCTTACCGTCGCCCTCTTCATACTTTAGGATTACTTCAGTCGACGGCCCCGCCGCAACGTCGACATCAACATGCATCCGTTTAGAAAAATGGAACGGCGCTAGGTAAATCCTTACCGAGGGCGGATTAAATTTCAGCCTTAAGAAAAAGTAGTTTGCAGGCTTGGGATGGGTAGGAAAGGAAGCTTGGGAATGAATACTTAAAGTTGCGCTTTCTCGCTTCTAACTGATTAGTTTGCGGTCCAAGTTTGCGGAATGTATTTTAGATCATTTCTCATCATTTTTATATAGGATTAAAAACTGTAAAAAAAGAACTGTATATAAAACTTATAAAAAAAGGTGGAAAATGTTGGATTAAGTTCTCGCTGAAAGGAGGTCGATTTCGAAATTGATAAAGAAGAATCCGTAAGGCAAAATTAATTTTTCAGCGTGAAGCGATTACCGGAGATGAGAGAGCAACATTTACATTTACAACTTACATTACTCTCGTTTATTTACAGCGAGATGCGCAGTCAGTATGTTTCACTTTGCAGTTTACTATATTGATTAGGTGCGCTCGCAATTTTCCTAACGAGTTGCATTAATTATGCAAAATCAGCCATTTTCGTGCATGTTATTTGCAAATTTTAATTTGCGTTTAGAATCAAAGCGAACATCAATTTCATTGCACCTTTGGTTGTTAACGCAGAAACCTACGAGGTATATTTAAACGCATCTCGATGATTAAAATAAGTTTTCTCGGAAATGAGACATTACACTTTACAGAAGAAAATTCTGTTCTGTAATCCTGACTTTTTTTTCCATCGTCACGTATATTCAATAAACATAGCGATTCCCGCAGTGTGGTGTACAAAAAGCTCGTCCAATTACTGGACGCTCATGTTCGTTCATCGAATTCGAGGAAGCAATTTGCAGGAAACGCGGTTACGGTCGCCGCAGTCGATGATTCGGCAATTGGTGATTAAATACAGAACTGTCGCTTTACCTCGCGAACTAGTTTTCTGGCTCCCCCGGCTACACCCCCGGAGTATTCTCAAGACAACCTCATCCCAGACTATTCTATCTGGTCGAAGTTAGCGTTGGTCCATTGTTTAGTTGAAGGGCGGTTTCTCCGTACGAGGACTTTCATTGATTTCCTTTTTCTTCTTCGTTCCTCTGTGCTGTTCGCCGAGATTAAGAATTTCCTTTCTGCAACCGCCTCGTAAGCATCACAACAGAACATTTTCGGTATAATTATAATCATAACATAATTAGCCTGCAATTCATGATGAAACTTTGGATTTCGAAAATCATTATATTAGTTGCGTTTGTGCGTTTCTGCATTTAGAGAAAATTCGCCCAACATCTTATCTGGTAGACTACTTTTATTCAATTATCTAATCATGATCATGATCATGATCATGAACACGCAAAATGCATATTAGTTATGTAGAATAATAAGGTTTGTAAAATAGAGTGTATGGTAAGATTATAAAACAGCGGACGTGGATTGAATCAAATCGTTATCGTATCGGAAAATGAGATTTTCCAAATGATGCAAACTAAAGATCATTCAGTCGCCGCCAAACGGGCACTGATGGAACAGGCGAGCTGATGGAGAGGCAAGGGAAACTGATCGATGATGGCCTGTAGCGCTCTTCTTTATCGGTGGTCTCTGTTCTGTTGGAAAGTCTGAACGCTACTCACGTATCCGAAGAGTACGATATTGGCGTTTTCAGTTCTGCAATCAAATTACCCGCGATTATATAGCAATGTCTCGTATTTTCTCGGCAATTGGAATGATTCGAACTTCGAGCTCAAACTTCAAATTGATCGTATTCTTCGAATCGTTCGAGCCTGGCAAGCAACTCGAACAACTTCGATCTTGAATTGAAGAGTATACTTACGAACTGTCTCTTCAAAATAATCGAGATTGCATGAAAAAGATCTGATAAATTTTTTTTAACTGATAAGTTTTCGTTTGGTACAATCCATTTTCAAGGAATGAATATAAAACTGCGGATTTCTCGGAGAGTTTTCTTTTTTCTCTTCGTTGCTTTCTTTTCTTCTCTTTTACCTGTGAAACGCATAGCATATTTACACGCACATGTCATGTGATGTAAAGAGGCCATCGACCTACTCTGAATGATTTTAGATACTCCACCCTAAGTAACGTTGACCTATCTACGTTGAAATGATAATCCGATAATAATCCATGACATAAAGCTTATCTAACGAGCGTAACGTTCATAGCTTCGATATTTGATCTACGCGATCTGATAAATAGCATGACGCGTATCTTGCGTACCTGTGACGAAGGGAAGATTAATAACTAGAAAATTCTTGTATATGATATTCTTGTATATAACGTAGCCATTTTCTAGGAAGTAATGTCCTAAAATCCATATTTCTAAGATGAAAAATATTCTTTAATTTCTCTTACACTATTTTAGAACACGTTAAATATCCCTGAAATTACAAGCACAAATAGTTATATACTTTGTTAAAACATTATTAGCTAAATATTATCAGTAAGATATTATTAAATCATATTATCATATATTATCATATGTCAAAGTATTATATAAACAATATTTTTTTAATAAAAATCTTAACTCTTTCTGTTACAGGTAAGTTCCAGAGGTGGCATTACTAGTCTGATCAGTCACGTTGCGCAAGGTTTACGTAAGTTACGCGTATTATATGCGAGAAGAAATATTCAACTGCGTTATCCGTGCAATGGTTATTTCCATCTTATGGAATATAAGATATAAACGCTGCATCTCTGCATACAGGTTATCAGCACTTAAGTCTGTACCAATAGTAACAGCTGCTACACGAAGTTAGGAGGGGGATTGCAGTTTCACTACTCTGGATTCATTCCAATTCCGTCTGCTTTTACAACTTTTCAAATAAATGTAACACATGTGTATATATCTAATATATGCTGCTTATACGGATTTCTCTGGCGAATTGTACAAAACCCGAGGTCTTTACATTTTTGAAGTTTTAGATTTGAATACCATATAAATCGCTATCGTTGATTTCCAGCGTGGTTGTTTAGGAACAACGAACATTTCACATTTGGAAATAATTGCAAAAAAGTATAAATCAGTTCTATCTCGATGTAATCAAGATTATATCGAAGAAAAGAACTTGAACAACGTAACTTGTATTAAAAAAGGCCATAGTTTTATTTCACATTTATATTGTAAAATAATTATACATATTATTATACATATTATTCTACAACATTGTTGAATGTAGTGTTGATGGGAAGTTCACAGTGGAAATACGGCGTTGCATGGGGATTATCGCAAAATTCGGTCGTTCCAATATCGTGCAGGCGTTCTCGCTCCGCTTCCACTTCGTGGGCAATAAAAGTCCGCACTGTGAGTGCGCGAGTGTTTGCCTACCTATCGTCGAGCACGATCAAATCTGATTTGATACGTACACACGCGCATATACATATATGCGTGTACGCACACGTACACGCGTCGTTCAACAATCGCGTTCGTACGCACGCGCGCATTTGCACGCGCTAGTATGTAATACGCAGCAACGTGAGATATGGTACGCTAAAAAGGGGGTGAACGGGGAATCGACTCACTATAGGAGCGAACGAGTGATATGAAACGTGTGTTTGCATGCCGAGGCGCGAAGATCCCTCGCTGTTTGCTCTGTCACCCTCGGGGATATCCTAATCGAATTAGACTTCTACGCGGCTATCTTTATTCTGTGGACACCGCCGAGGAATTTAGCGGGTCCCTCCAAGTAGAGTGGCAGATCGTTACGTAAGACCGAACGTCCGTTCGATTTGGCCGCTCGCTAATACGAACGTTTATTTGCACGGTGTACGGTCGATTTGTTCAACAAGCAAAACACAGGCGGTCGCACGGTTGTGGTTACACGCTCCTGTGCGAGCGACGTGCTTCAAATATTGCAAAGCGCGTTACTCCAGATGAGATTTCTGGAAGGAAGCTTTGTTTCCTGCGCGCATCTCCTTTATGTATTTTCCACCATGCTTGTCGCATTTTCTTGTCTCGGAAAACGAAGACGAGAATGCAAGAATTGCCGCGAGATTGATGCCGAATCAACATGAGCTCGTAAACCACGTGTGCGACTGATATTTCATATCGAAATAGCCCACGTGCGAGAGATAATCCTAAAGCGTCACCCAGATACATTTACTTGTACGATATATTTGGCGTGTAACTACAAATGTCCAGAACGTTATAAATCTTATGGGCATTGCATTTTACGGGACGTCATTAATCTTGCTGCGGCGCTATTTCGAAGTTCTTCTTTAATGGCTCAAACGTGTGTTTAATACACCGCGCGATCTGCATACGTAATGTGCCTGTAATTACCACACGTTATGCAGGATGCAATGTGCGAGATTATTTTTGCATACAATACACACACACACAAAATGCCTATATCTATGTGTACAATTTGAACATAATTGCAAAATTTCAGTTATTTACAACGAAACAGACATTTTACAATAAACAATATGTTTCGAAAAGTCGGAAATTTAATCGACTTTCACAGAAATTTAACTTAAAGCTTCGTTACAGAAATATATTTAACGTTAAAAGTTAAAAAAACCTGAAAAAAGAATAATGAAAAATTATAAATGAAACGTCACATTCAAAAGCCGAGTTAAGTTATTTCTGAAAAGAGTATTCGGATTATCCAAGACACGATGTCGGTATTTCTCAGGATCACGACTGGCATGCATCGCTCTCGTATCTTATCAGCAAATTGCGACGAGAATGAAGCCGCAAGGGTACAGGAATCCCTGATATACAGATCGTCTATACTTGACGCTGTTTCGCTTATCGCGACAACTGATGATCCCGTCTTCCTTCGTGGCGGAGGCTCCAAGTGAAAGCGGACGGTCACGAGTCAGCCGCAGTAGTTGGAGTCACCATCAAGCTGATAGGATAATCCGTGCCTTGAGTGACGCAGGCACCGCACGTTAACGCTACGTTCTTGGATAACTCCGGCGTTTGCGACACGCTTGGAAGAGCTACCACAAGACAATCGATCCTCGTCCCTCTTGTGTTGTTCCCGCCGATAACAACCTGTCGTTCGACAGTTCCGCTCGAGCAGGCCGGCTCTCTGCTTCGCCTGCCTCAACGTACGCCGATCGTACGCGCCCCAAACGAGCGTATTCAAACCGAAGGTTGCTCGTCCTTTTAAAGCCATGAAAAAGTGATTTCGCGGAGGACCGGCAAGTTTTAGTGCAGTTTTCGTGATTCCGGCGAATTATGCGGGGCGCCAGGTTGGCGTAATAGACTCCGTGGTGGATTCGTCGCGAGGGACTAATTTATGCTCCTCGGATGATCTGATCTGGGAATGATGAAGGTTCCGTGATAATGCTCTGCCGCCTCGTGCGAAACTCGCCGCCATTCAGGGTGAACGATGATATAGAGTTGTTTACTTTTGTGCAAGATAGTTTTGAATCAGTTAGCGAAGGGCATCGCGCATTTCTGTACCGTCTGACCTGTCCAGATAAGAGAACTACCAGCCGACACGGTGAAATTATGTATTTGTGTTACACCGGTCACCTCGGACCGCCACAATGGCAACTTCGCCGTCATCTAGCGAGATCGCGGTTTCCGAAGGTGCTTTGACAGCGAAGACTGTAATCACAACCGAGAAACGACGGGCGTGGTAGGAAGTAAATATTGAAGTCAACACCGCATCACAATTAATCAATTACCTAACGTCAATTAGTCCAACGACGTCACGAACCTCTTCTCAATTGTTCCAGAATTACCTTCCAATTAATCAATCGAAAATTAAACATCCGCGGAATCCGCGAATTGTTTGCATGTCGCTGTGCCGGAGCAATCAGAACCAGCCATTATCGCCATATTCGGAGTCATTTGACCTAGCCGTTCAACCTTGTCGCTGTTGACCCGTCTATGAGAGCTCGATACGTTAGCGAAACTGTAGCTGTGTCATTACACGATCAAGCTAGTAAACTGATCGATAAACCGAGTCGGGAGGAACTGTCACTGGCACGAGCGCGCCTTCGTGGTGTCGCCGTCACGTTCCCACGACGTCGCGTGACACGTGGTCGCGTCGTGGCAACCAAGACGACGACGACGACGATGATGACTACAGCAACCGCAATAATGACGACGATGACGACGACGACGAGCGAAGTAGGGATAAACGCTCCAAGCGGAGCGTTAATTTTCCCCTCAGTTTTTCCTCGCGCGCCAAGTACATACGCCGACACTCGATGACGCGTCGCGGGAATGCGCGTGCGGCGCGGCGTCGCGACGCGATCAGCCGCGCGCCGGTGCAGGCGTCGCGTGACCGCGCGAAGCGCGCCCGCCAACTTTAGTTGGCGGCTCACGTGGACGCGCGGCGGTGCGAACGGCGATTCTTTCGCCGTTTTTTCCGCGCGAACCGTCGTCGCGCGGCGCGACGATCGTGCGTTTAATTAGACACGCGTGCGCGCGGTTAATTGCGTCCGCTGTGCTTCCGCCAATCGACCACGCATCAGCTCGTTGGGATCCGGACATCTCCGTCAAGGACGGAAATCAATTCTCACCGCACGCTGAAATCCTCGTCGTTCTCCGTTCCGCCGTGATCGCACGCAACGACACGCGATTACCTCCTTCAGTGCTACGTACGAGCTGTCGCGAAATAATGGCTTTACGCGTCTCTGAGATTGGGTTATTATTCGAATTTCTGGTGCGCGTATCGTGATACGTTTAACGTGAGTTAATTTTCCGGAACGTTCGTGAGAACGGTAAATACGATTTATTTCTGCAAAAACGCGTGAGGCAGTTCTAACAGACTGTATAATGAAAATATTGTAATAAAAACGCGCGCGCGCGGAGTTACATTCGCCAAACACAAGTCGTGATGAAATAGTGACTCTGTTCGAAGAAAAGTACGAAAGTAAGACGCTAAGAATTCAAGAAACATCTGCACCGAATAAATAAATTATTACTTCGCCGGAAAGTTCTCTCTACACTTTACGCGCGGCTGCGAGACGCGAGGAGAACTCCTCAGATATATTCAAATAAGTAATTATACGACACGCGATACATAGTCCCTTTAGAATTACAAAGCGGCAAAGCGAGTATGCTCCGTCCCCATCTGGATATAACTTTCCTGTATTCGAGACCGACTTCGTTTCCCGTGGCACATTGTCCACGTGCATGCAACCGCGTAAATAATTTAGGCAGCTATAGCATCGATAACGAGGTTTCCAGTTTCGCCGTCTACATTTTCTCGGGGCTATATTTTCTGCGCGACACTTTTCTCCTCGCGGTTGCAAGTCATTCGCATAGCACTATGTCTTGCCTTATTAACTCACGTCGACCTTCTGCGATATTCAAATACCATTTAAATGATAAGACAGACTTATAATATTTCGTTTCGACTACATTATAACGATTATTATCGATACTAATTATTTCAATTCTATAGAACTTATCAAGTTTCGACTAGCCACAAAAAGCGTATATCAGTCCGGTTAAAATTTATATAAATAATAATTTATATAAATAATTATAATTCTAAACTGAATAGTTTCTAAACGGAATATTCTAAATATCTTCTCTTGCTTTGATACGCATACATATGACACATACGTATCATACGCATGTAATCACGTGAATAATCATCACAATGGTCACAAGCTCTTTCGCTGCATTATATGTACTCACATTATTAACAATTTGCGTTACTCCCGTCGTGGTTCATAACAATTGCGTGATTTCGTTGGCATAGTCGGAGCGCGCGCCAGGAAATCCGGCGTGCACACTCTCGGATGTGTACACGTCGTTTCATCAACGAGTCGTCAGGCTCATTGGAGATTCAGTATTGTTATCGGGGTGCTTATTCCATTGACCGAATGAATCAGCGCGAGATACGGTGCGCGCTCTGCCGCATACGGCATCAGACGAACATGCGATCTTGTGACGCAACGTGTGCTTCGCCTCTCGCAAACCGTTCCTTTGCCTAGCTCGTCTCCCGTCTGCCCGAACCGCGAAGGTAATCCTCACCCTCGCGCTGCGTATTGATCGCTCTCAAATCAGCTGCGGAAATCGACGAGCGTGTTTCCGAGCTCTTTTCCTCTCACGGCGAGAATCGCGCTAAATACTTGTCGTTTTTTTTTAATTTTTTTTTTAATACTTGATGCGCTTGACACGTGCGTGTCATGCAGCGGGAGATTATTTATGCCGCACGTGGAAAATCCCACCAACGCGATCTTTTTACAGCGCAACAGCGTGTTCCCGACTCGAGCGCGATCGTTTCGCGATCGGAATACTTGTTGAATCGCGGTGGTATTGAGGGATGCAATTTTCCTAATGGTACTTCTATCGACTCCTGACGGCACGGTACTTCCTAGGCCAGCCATTCGCTTTCGATCGCCTCCATTGTGCGCATTTTGGTATCGACTTGTGAATGCTCTTGCGCCGGGATACTCAGAAACAAAAAGAAATTGCGGTTCCATCGCAATTTCTTGTTCGCAACGAGGCGTGCAACTTTCACGTAAAAGTGTGCTCCAATCTGCTGAATTCAGATCTGTCGAATCTTTCCCTTCGACGAGAAATATCTATATTATTTAACTCACCGTGCTCTTAATGTTCAATAAATTTAATATAATAGTATTAATCGGTTTGGGTGGACATAATATAAATGTCGATTGTGATATTAAAAATTTTTTCTGCTGGGGACGCAGCAGTTCCCTCTTGAGCAGAATTTAATAAAACATGTCCTCGGATATTGTGATATTAATTTGATTACAGGAACAATCACGGCTTTTAGAATACGCTTAGCTCTGCTTGAACGCTATGTACTTGAGCGCAATGACGTCATTGGTCTACAGCACGAGTCACGGTCGGTCGCAGTTAAACAAAGAATCGCTACTAGCCGAGGTTAATTACATCGCTTCAACCGACTTTCTGTTAAACATTAAAGCCGCCATGATTAAAAAAGCATCAAGTTATATTTAACTTTTCTTACTTGTAACTTCGTCACGTATTTTCGTAATTGACGTCAGGAAAAACGTTTCCTCCGTGGATTCGCAGATAGATGGTGGCACGTTTACGTGTGCTGATGATATTTTAAGTAGGCAAAGCTGTCGTGATGAATAACGATTAAAATCACGCGGCGGATATATCGATAGGTCTATTGTGAGTTTAAATAAAGGAGAAAAAAATTGCGCGATAAAATTGTCAGATTACATTCCCACATGTTTCAGCATTCGTGTTTACAATGAAGAGACATTTCACATGCCATGAAAAAGTGGACATTACGATTTAAAAAATGGAGCGTACGTCGTCCCGTACCTCACGGGCGATAAAACAATCTATTAACGAACCATTAAACTCGAGCACGTCGGGAATTATAAATTTAAATGCTAAGAATCGAGGACGGAACGAGATGAGAGATTCGTTTACGTTATGGCGTGGGAGAAATATGCGTCGCTCGTGTAGTAAATTCACGCCGGTTGTACCGCTCCCGGGCATTTAATTGGTAATTTATGATGGAAATTATTTAATACCTACAGACAAGTTTTGTGTTACGTATTATATAATAATACGTAGCACGCACATGGCAAAGTAGTTTTGAACAATGTCATATCAAACAGCGCGTTTGCAACTCGTGCCGTAACATGCTTCAAAGCGATTCAATAAAATTAAAATATTAATCGTATTAAGAAACCGTCGCGAATAGATTTGAATAAACGGTAGAAACGGTATGTTCGTGTACACATCAGTATCATTTACATTTGCACATGATAATTTACTTGATGCCAGAGTACATGAAAAATAAATATACTTTGAAGGCCGGAGATTTAATTTTATTCTCTTTCTCTCTTCGTCCGCGAATATCATCTCGGCAACAACCGTGCTTTTTTTCTAGGTGTTCTGTTAGCACAACAATATAGAGCACAAAAGAAATGTTATGGGCGGCGACATTTCCATTGTGTTCGCCGATCCAGCAGAGTACGGATTATATGTACAGGCAGTTCCGTATATTTCTCGTTTGAAGGAACATTTCGTATCAAAAGAGGATCGGTTATTTTTAATCGCGAGGCTTCCCTTCTTCAGTAGGTCCTTATTTGCATAATAAGTACTTGCTCCGGCGGACGCCTTACATATAAACGATCAGTTTAATCGTTCAAGTACGGAGCGTCGGCGATTATCCGCGTAACATTTACGCCTTTGTGAGCTTTCAAAGACGGACGCTTCCCGCATTTTATCCTTTTATGCGCGCAGGATATGCATTTCCGCCTAGCTCGTGACGTAGCTGCCAGCAACTTTCGAACAATAAATATTGTTCTAGGACGATATTGGCTGGCTCTCATAACAAGTAGCACGCGGATCAATTTAAATGATGTTGGATTATTATGCTGTCAAGTTTGTTCAGCACCCATGTGACAGTTTCTCGCGGAATGTAAAGCTTGTCACGCAATATGACCTATTTCTTGTTTCGTTATATGTGCACGATTGTCATCTTTATCGAACACCAACTCATTGCAAAGAATCATCGCACTCATCGTTTATAATGATGAGAAAAATGTAACCTTAATGGAATTCTACATTGTTATTTTACACACATGAGAGTTTTTAATCATTTCCAAACACGTCAAAACTTTTCATAAATTATTTAAATATTATAATTTGCAATAAAGAGGTCTCGATACTCTACAATTTCGTATACATATGTAATTTACTAAAAATTATTACTTTCTTAAGAATATTTCTATATTTGTATATGAGCGATATCTATTTTTTAGTTTTTCTACTTTATTGACTACGCTCATAAATTGCGTTTATTTTATTGCAAATGCTAAAAATTAACATATATACATATATATACATATATATATATATATATATACTGCTTGAGGAAAATTTACTTGTATAACTAAAAGGACATAAATATTAATAAATTAATAAATTTCCAATGCTAAGGAAATATTGCAAAATATGGAATGAGTTAGGTTTTTTGTTCTTATCTCGTTATTGTTTATGTACATACATTAAGTAGCTTGTGGTTCGAGCGGTTTCACGTGTAATTTGCGATTTAGCTATCGAAACTGCGTATAATAAATAACAACGGTAAATAAAATAGGGCTCGAGTAAAAGAGAGAGTGCAAATGTTTGCAGTTGCTGACGCTGTTAAGGGAAATTCAATTATTATATTTCGTTTCAAAGCACTAAAAAACTTCTCTTGGTAAAGGAAAATTCGAACTTGGAAGCAAACCTCCAAGTTCATCCAAGATGCACTCACTGAACATACCTGAGCTGTTTGGAGAACTGTACGAGTTTGATACATTTTGTAGCGGAAGAGTTTGAGTAAAACACAGATCGCAGAAAAAGACTTGATTCTATCCATCCATCGCAATAAACTCGTCATCATGACCACGTGGCATACGATGAAATTTACGCACAACAGAACGTACAAGTGGAACGAGCTTTTGTCGAACACGACGGAAAGTGCACGACTGCTCCGAGTTATCGATGTCGCGACAAGTGAACCGGTGACAATAATTTCAAGGAATGGTCGAATCATGATTACCGCGTCTCTATGAGAGACTCGTCGACATACAAAAGTGACGGGAACGCACGTGAAGATGATCGCACTGTCGCTCTTCATTTGGACGATAGTCAGATCGCGGGATCGATCGGGAATCGAACGCGGGAGCAGGAGGCGGGATTCCCGAAGAGACTCCTTGTACAGTCGGGACGATCGGGACCGCGCGGATTCCAGGCGGAATTCCAGGGAAACGGCGACGATCGGGTTAACCATCGTCGACCGAAGACGACATCGTCCTCGACGGCACTCGCGCCGTTATTATGTCGATCGCAATAAGAGGTGAGTGGCACGCGATTTCGCGAATCGACTGGATTTGGAGAAAACACTAATAACAACGGATGTAATAACCATCGAGTCAGTAACAACCGAGCCAATCGTCGTGCAACTATAATTAGAAGAAGCTTGAAACGCGAGAGGCATTTAATAGCATCGCGTGATTTAACAATCTTCTGAGATACCTCATGCAAGATATTAAACTTATTAAGGAGACGTGCGATGGCAATTTGTATATATTTCTTTTTTACCATTGTTCTTCGTCAAGCGTTATACAACAATCTTACTGAGATAAGCCATGGATGCCATTAATGCTATCGCTTTAAACATTGCATTCACTGAGGTTTATTAAATGCGACCCCTTTTTACTCTAATACTAATGTAATCGATGTACTCTCGTGGTCGCGCAGGAGTTTACCGTCTACCGGCTGTAATCGATTATCATCTGCTGTCCAATAAAGCAAGGGATAGGGTTGCGAAATAATGTATCAGTATTAGCGCTCGTTACGATTAACCGTGGTGTCACACGTTATCACATGTGAACTCCTTATCGTCATAATACAATCGCATCAGCCGATTTATACATAGTTATTGACCAACTCCGATTCTATCTCGACAAATGTTTCATACGTGCCATACAATTTATATTCACTACGGGATCAGGAGTAACTTCATGAGAATGCAAATGATTCAGCGATGTAATAAAGGCTTGAGAATAACTTTACATATCGAGACAACGTTGCGGACGTTTTTACATGTTGTGAGAAACGGGGAATCGGCGTATTTGCATAGCTTCGCTCGCAGTCGCAGTATTTTCTGGATTATCGTCCCGATGCAAAAACCAGATTTTGATGCGCGAACCTCCATATCCACGTGATCGTTTGCATAATATTGTATTTGTGCCTTCACAAACGACGCGTCCTGAGTACATCGATTGTCTTCTTTATGACACCTTCGTACTTGGATATCATATCTGCGAGCGCACCAGGAGAAGGTCTTGACACCAATCTGACGACCCTGAAGGGTACGTAGGTGATAAACACACCCTTAACAACCTTGCAGCACGCTAACTCTCTCGATCGATACTGCGCTTTTAAACGGGGTCCAGACTGTCGAATTGCGAACCTCGCAGTCCGTTGCGGGCTGATAATGCTATCAGGCTCGGTCATGATTCGACACGAAATCCACTTCGTTGGATTCGATTTTGATCTCTCTCTCTCTCTCTCTCTCTCGCGCGCGCGCGCGCAAAAGTCTGACGAATGATACGAGTATTCGAATAATCTGGACATTCAATCTGGACATTCCGGATTCCGCAGAGCTCTCTCTCTCTCTCTTTCATCGAAAAGCATAGCTTCTCTTTCTCTCATGATGGTCCGAGCGGTGCGTAAGCCGATTCCACTCTCGCGTTTGGTTTCATCGCTTAAATCGGACGCGATGCGCTTCGCGTACACACGATACGTGCGAAAACGCGGTATCCGGAAAACGGCAAATGTACAGCTTAATACGGGTTGATGTTCGTTCGCGAACGCCTACATACGATTTCGTGACGATGGCAAATGACGTTTAACTTGGGCCACGTCTATAGCGGAAAACTTCGCGTACGTGCGCGTAGACGAAAGCGAATCGAGCTTCGCGTGTCGGATAGGGATACGGCGGGCCATTTTTTACGAGTTTATTACTTACTCTTCGGGAAAATCGATACAGGTGCCCTCGGCAAATCGACTCCGCTCCCTCGACTTTTCTTTCTTACAGCTTCTCGACGTTTTATCAGCGCTCCCGCTAAATCCTGATTGCTCCTCAAATTGATAAAATGCCCGCTATTTGCCCCTCTAACAGCTGCGAATTCTTGATGGGGGAGATGAAGCTTGTTCTTCGTCGAATTATCGAAACGCTCCATTGGCGGAAGCATTATGCGTCGTCGTCTATAAGCTTTTATTTTATCTTTCTTTCTTTATTTATTTTTAGTTTTACTGAGAAACGTAAGAAGTTTTGTAAAGCTGCGATCTTTAAATTGCATAGAGGCTGACGCAATTGTGCGAACAAAAGCATTCATAACCGAATGAAAAGACACATCTACATAAAAATACGGTACTTTTGAATTTCTTTAAAACCGTAGCACCATTTTTTCTGAGCGACCCAATATTATCTTGGAAAGTCCACATTAAAATGGACGCCACGACGTGGACTTAGGATAAAACTCCTTTCCATTTCCTCGTGTTTTGATTTCATATGGCAAAGACGGTCCCCGGATCTTAACGCGGAACTCGGAAAGCGGATTTCTTCAAGTCTCTTCTTTCTCAGGATGCACATCCACAAGTAATTCATCTCTACTTGAATTATTCTATAAAAGTTGATTTCATGTTAAGATTTACATTGACATAACTATAGAGATAAAAACAAATTTCAATTTATGTTATTTAATTTATAAGAAAACATACACTCATATAAATATATATAAAAAAAATGTAATAAAAGTTTAAAAAATGCTAAAATATTAAAATTTTTTTGTTTTCTCAACATAATATCTTTAAAACATATTCTTTGTAAAGAGAGTATTACAATTGTAAATGATTACAATTATAAATTAAAATTAAATACTGAAATAGCGAAGAGATATTTAATTATTCATAGAAAACTCAATAATTAAAAAAATTACTTTAAATATTAATTATAAAAATATAAATATTCAAATCGTTTTTATTTAAAAAAACTCCAAACTAATAATTTAATAATTATTAGCGTTGTGTTCATTATGAATATTTCGGTTTATTGTGGCTTAAATAAACACATTGTATATTTTTGTGGATAAACGAGAATTGCGAATGTAATATATTTATTTTACGTTAATACCAGCAGAATTCCTCGTTATTCCTTGTTTGTGCTAAAACATGATTTTCAATGTATGCGATATATATACAATTTAGTGACACGTGAGATACATTTCACTCTTTCGCTAAAGTAAAACAATGAAAAATGCGTGGACATCGGAATACAACATCGGTTTATTTTTTACAATTGTGTGTGTGTGTGTGCGTGTGTGTGTGCGTGTGCGTGTGCGTGTACGTGTACGTGTACGCGTTACAAATAAAGCTGAGCGAGACATTGAATTCAGTTTAAATCCAGTTTCATCGATTTTTCGAGTGAATTCTCCTATCATCATCCTTCTCAAAGACTCCGTCATGGGAAATTGAGATAAGGTTGCACTTTTGTTCGCTCGTGCGCTCGTTCTTTGCAATCCATCACTCAGCGATACGTCTCCCTGAAAAGGTTTTTTCCCTAACCGTATCGTATATCACCTCGAGACCGGCGCATGCCAATTCGAGATTTCCATGTAAACGAGATGACCGTCGTCGTCGGTGCTCGCATTCGCACGTAAACAGAATCCGACGATCAATAGTGCACTCGCTCGTGAATCAATGTGCAATCGTGATTGCGTCTTGTTTCCACGTTACGCATAATAATGACTTTAATTAATGTGATGCCATTGGGTGATGAATTGGTCAAAGTGGGAAAAGTATTTACGGTGCGTCGTACATGAATATTTAAACAGCCGTGTAATAAGAATAACTCGTGCATTTCGCTTCACCGAAGAAAAACAAAGGGAAAAGAACGAAACATTTCAGAGAATATTCGAAAGAGTCGATTACATTAAAAAGAATTTACCGCACGTCTGCGTCTACGGTAGAAATTTGGAATATTTGTGCACACGCGTATATCTCCCTGTGTGCGCATCGCATAACAAACAGCTACGTGAGATTTGAAAACCCAAAAGCAAATAAAAAACAAATGTAGTTTGCGTAGCAGCAATTAAGTTTTAAATAATTCTGCGCGCATGCACAATAAACAAATTGGCAAATTTAGCGAGAACGTTCACGCTTGTTGAACGATTCTTCGCGATTCTTTTGCACGCGTGGAGGGAACGAACTGCAACGTCTGTGCAAAGTACATAAAAATTTGCAACGAAATCGCGCGATTATAGGTGCGCTATTAAATTTGCCTTCACAGACGATAGCAGCTGTTTTTGCTGCATCTCTCCCGTTCTCCTTTATCGCCGCAATATTTCGTTACGGCCGATAAAAGTCGCATGCGCCTCCATAAATACCTGGTAAACTCGGACTATAAAAGTTCATATTAAATTAAACAGCGCAGCGTTAATAAAACTGCAAAGTCGTACTTGCGGTGGGTTCCGCGCGCACTGCGAGACGTACATGCCGAGTTTATAAGATAAGTGTAAAAATTACAGCGGCGAAGTTGTAATTTATAGGTCGTAACGTTCCACTTGCGTGCGCACCGATCGTTACTTCGGCGCGTTAGGCGCTTCTGTTAAAAATTTCGCGTTGATTTTTACATTTTTTTGTAACGACCGCCGAAAATATCCGTTCGTACCAGACGGCCGGAGGATATTAGGCACATCCGATGTAATTACCATGTGACATAAGCGAGACCTCGAAACTAATGGCTTCCCTTATTGACATGTTCGACACATTCCGTGCAATTACCGTGATACAAGCGAGACCTAATGGCTTTCTTATTGACGCGTTTGGCGAAGCTTACAGCTTTGCGCATCTGAAAATATCTTGAGATCATAACTGCTTCTCTCTCTCTCTCTCTCTCTCTCTCTTTGTCGATCGCCAAGGATACATGATCCGTTTATTTCTGGAGTATCCGAAATTTGACTTGATAATTACATTGTGCGAAGTATCAATTTGTATCAATTTGCATCTGATAAACAATTGCAAAGTGCGATAAAAGCGACGAGCGAAACGATTCGAGCATGGAAAACAGTTTATCTTGTATTCTCTATGTAGCTGGGAGACTTTAGCATTTGTTAAATTACTGCAAATCACTGCCATTTCTTTTTTACGAATTGTGCAATTACGCATCTTTATATCAGTTCAATGAATCCGCCAGCTCCTCTTGTTCCGTTCAAGCATATAAACTTACCATTTTCCGGATAATGAGATCGTTATCGGCTCGTTACGATCTTGTGCCTTACTTCTTGTCACTACGTTGTGCAATACGTTTTACGGCTAATTAGAGACAATCCTATTTCACCAAGTGCAATTAGATGACGCGTCGACTTTTCCTCGCAACGAGTGCCGGTCAGCTTCCTATTCTCCGTTCTTCCAATCAAGTTGATTCTTCAATTTGCGCCAATAAAATACAAATCGACGTTATGAGTTTCGATTTATTAAATTTTTACGGCATCATTTCTCACGAGCTGTTTTATAAAATGTATCTTATAAAATGCTATTCGATTATGTAGCGTAACTGTTACAAAATGAAGATTTTGATGATTTGTTGATGAGATTACGATATTATCAATATTTTTCTAACATATAGTGTACATAGCGTCTTTTTACGTGATTGTTCTCTGACGTCACGTTCGATGCAACTCAATCTCAAGCGTGCTGGATAATCGAAAATTTATTATATTATTCTTCCATCTACCTAATAATCCCTTTATTCTTGTGACAATGGTCGGCATCAACTCTTTATTCATTCTATATAATGCGGTTATAAATGAAATTGTATATTGTCCTGCGTGTCATATCCATTCTCTTTATTGTTCACTGTCGCGAAGCATCGGGATGAAGGATCTGTCATTGTCCTCGCGCGTACGAATTAAAGCTCGATCTCTTACGAATTATTTCACGATGTACTTATCGTGCTTATGTCATGCATGAAAAAGTTTGTCGACTATGTCACATCGATAGGAAAGAGTTAATCAAATAAGCATGAAGCCTGTGACGTGCGACTAATCTGTAATATTTTATGGAAACATTTATACAATTTGTAGTTTATATAACATTACATAATCTTTATTATTTCTCGTGGAATATATCTCTGTAAAAGAATCTATTTAAAAAGAAACTTTTATCTTTGCAAAAAGTATCTTTGTGCTATTATATAGAACAGCTCATTTAGTCTCATCATCTACGTTGGAATGAAATATTTATTTACATAGTGTATAATGATAAAATATTATATAATACAACTTAGTATTGAGTTGTACTATCGCACACAGCAGTAGTTATTTATCTCACTGGGGGTCATCGGTCACTTCTGCAGCATTCAGCATGTTGCATTTGTGACGAAGTATGAGATAGCATAATGCATATATTACATTACTATGACCGAGTTTTCTTAATTATCTAATCATTTAATCAAGTTTTAAATTATATAAGATCTTACTTGAAGGCTTATTCCCCATATTAATCAAACTCAGCTTTTATATCCTACCTAGGAGTTTAATTGGCGGATTAGCTGTGAAAATACTGAAAGTCAAATGACACGAAGTTGCGAAAAATCACTCGTGTACGCTCAATCACGTTTTCGCTGAGGAAATATTTGCTCCGACTTGATTGAACAATCTGAGGAGTAGTATACACATACATGCACGACGACAACTGATTTTGCCGTCGAAAATGATCGCAGACTTTGAGGCATGATGCGCAGCTATACCGGGTATAAGCAACAGACGCCGGCATGGCAAGAGTCAGTTCGCGTCCGGCACGCGACCGACGAGGTCGGCCGCTCTTCGCAAAGTAAGATTGACCCGAGGTGTATCGACGTTTCCTCGCAGCCTTGAGATAAAGGTAGCCATTAGGTGGACGCGAACGCTTTCGTGCAAAGGGCGTTTAATTTGGACTCGGATTTGATTCGCGCGTGCAAACGTTCAATGTTCGTCCGCACGTGCTGTGCTCCGATATCAGAGTTCGAAAGCCAGGTAATTTTATAACAGATCGTTGTGCCGAGTGCGTGAAGAGACTCGCTCGCGAGATCACAAGCTGTATCGTAGGTGCAGAGTAACAAATCCAGTTATTCATAATCGCGCCGCGATTTATCATAAGCCTTCCGAAAAGGATTTGGAGATAATCGCGTCGCTGTGAGTGCGTGCTCGTCGAAGTTGCGTTATGCAAAAGAAGAAAAGAGAATTGTAAAATAGCATTAAACGCATTTGATAGAAATCCCTGTATTAACAATAAGAGTATATTCGCTTTTCTGCGGAAGGCGTAACCGCGGGAATGTAGTTAATATTGCGATATTAAACGAAAGCAACGGGGTGGAACTTGAAAAAATTTTAATCCTTGAACATCAAAAGCAGTGCTGGAAAACACTGGAATACCGTATCGGGAAAATGATGGAAAATGTTTGTTGGCGGGTTTGAGCGTTGATAGCTTGTGCGGTAGGAAAGGGATTGTTTTTGTTACTGAAAATAATCCGCGCGATTTCTCCCATCCCTTTTATCGACTTCGTTAGTTTTCTGTATCTTGTTCAACATTCGTCATAACTGTTTTAACTATATCTGCATTATAGACAGATGTCAGCTGTCGGATTACCGACTGCATACAACTGTGTAGTTTCCAGTTGCAAAACATTTGGAATGACTCCTAACAACGAACGTTTTGTTTTACGACTATTGCATCCTAACACATAAACAGTCTGAAACGCGGCTAAAAATAAGAGAATTTTCGGCGTCATATGCACCGGCGGCGCAAGGAGGATCGCTGTAAGAGAAGCTAGATTAACGTTATGAAAAATGGATTTACAAAAAATGGAGGATACTGAACGAGTTAGTGTAACGTTGAATGTGATAATTGGACTTCATCGTAGTCATTGATTGGTATCCGTGTTAGACGTGGCTGTCATTGAGTTTGAAGCTTTATTGAATTTGATGTCGCCGCGTAGAACACGAAATCTGTAATGAACTTATCCACAGGATACGTGTAATTGAGCTTGATAAATAGGTTATAGAGAACATGTGCTTCGCTGCAAAATTATTAGGAGATTTCACTCGTGATCGAAAAGAATGCTGACTTTGCGCACCAATATTCCAGTTACAGAGAAATTTTTTAATCTTATCACTTCCTATTTAAAAGGCCATATCACATCTTTTTTCACGATTATGATATCTTAAAAGATAAAAAGATTGTGATAGTTTTTATCCAATCTTCTGATAAGTAATATAAAATAAATGCACTAAAATATGTGTCGACTGCTACGTCAAGGTGCATCGTAAGTTGTGACGAAAACAAGTTATAGAGATTTGACTTTATATGCCTGCGTGAATTATATAAAGCCGAAATACCAATGACTCATTGGAGTGCACTCTTTTAAGCGCTTCTAATTTTAATGCACCGTATTTCATATTCCGTCCGCACCATTTATCCGTCAAAAGTGCAAGCGATTAATTTCCCGCGGCCTTCGTAATGCCACTCCAAATTTACTCCGGGCAGAGCGTGTCTTCTTATTCTTGCACAATGCACCGGGAATTTCCGTGGTGAGCTATTTGCGTATCCTTTCTTTTTGTCTTCTCCAAACTTTGCTCACATCGTATTTTGTCGAAAGTACGCTGATTTATAGTTGCGCTAAGCGCGGACATTTGTGTTACGCTAATTAACGTGCCATGTCATAATGGTGGAGATCGTCGTTTATAGATAACGATACTCAATAGCTCTGTTTTCGTAAGGTAACTTTAGGTGTGGCTGTGAAAAAAGATTATACATTACCTTAATCACAGTTTTTACTACGACAATATATCATAGTATTGTTACCAGGATAGATTTATCAAAGTTCGGTTTGCTTCAAGAACAGTTTAAACTTTCTAATTTACTAAATGTTCTCGTTCTCTACATTTTAGTTAATTAAAAAATGTAACAAATGAAAAATAAGAAGAATAAGAACGAATACGAAATATGATCAACATTCGTTGGAACAAGAATTGTATTACTGTATTAAATGTGGACATTATCTTTTCTTCATCTTAATTTCAAGTAGATTATTAATTTATCCTATTTTCTTCTCTAATATTACAAAATATTTAAAGTAATTTAAGAGAAAATTTGGATCCTTTCCCACTTTGAAAAATTATTTGCCACTATCTGATTCAAATTTTTCTCAGTTATTTGCACCAAAAATATTAATGAAAAATACGATATTTTCAAGATATGATAATTATATAAAATCTTGTTCTCAACTTTCAAGAGAACATAATAACATTAAAAGCGATAATAGATCCATTACTGAGAATTAGAAAAGTGCTCGCTATCATTCGCATCTTAAGTTAAATCATTTCTCCAATCCCCCTCTTTTCCTCTCTGCTCTTTCAAGCAAGCTACCTTTCGAGAGGCAATTGAAGCAAATCAGAATATCTAATTAATGCTCTCTCGTTAGTCACGTCAAAGATAGAAATCAACATAAAATATCATGAGGAGATGACTGGAGATATAATTAGATTGCCTTTTGTTATCCGATTATGAGAAACATGAAACGACATTTCATTCAGTATTACGGTATTAAACGCGCGAAAGAAGTTATATTACGCGATATAAATTGGTAAATTTCTCTACCGAGAGGCACGATAATATTGTTTCCTCGGACGCAGATCCACTTATAATTTTGTATCTCAAGTATAGCTTTTGCTGGACTATTGAGAGAAATCGACCTCATGACGACTTAGTTATAAGTTGTTCTAGAGAAGTAATCACTTGATGAGACGCGAACCCAGGCCGTAACAAACTGTCGCCTGCTTCGAAGATAATGTCGTTGGTCCGCGCGTTCTCGTTACGGGAACTTTACAGATTCCATTAAGACTTGGACGCGTCTTGCCCGATGTTCTTGCGCCGCTTCATGAATGATGCATTCCCATTTTGACATCGCGTCCGTTTCCCGCTCTGTTTATCCGACGCGAGACGCCAGAGCGGAATATCACGGCAATATTCGGTGACCGTTTGCTTTCGACTTCTCGGCGTTCTCTCGGCCGGGATGGGAATCAGTTTTTCGAATGACCGGTGACTCGCTCCCGTCTGAGAGACCGCTGTAGACATTTCAAATTGGCTAGAAAATGAAACGCGTCCGAAAGCGCCGAAAGCGACGAGCGTAGACGACGTGCGCGACGGTCGAATGTCAATATCTCGGCTAACCCAGGGATTAAAAAAATATTAGCTTCCCCGTGGAACAAGCCGATCCTGTCAAATAAAAGTTGCAACGCTCGTCACGTTGCACGTATACACGTACGTACGTCAGTTTTTTAATTTTCTCCTTTTGGTGTTTCACACCTGTCTGCAAAATTTCACTCGCTCGACTGACGGATCGTAGATGCGATCCAGGTGAAAATAATGAAAGACCGTGCTCTCCGAGCACGGTGAATGATGGCTCTTTCGCGGTATTCGAATTGCGATTGTGCCAGTAAATCGTCCAGCTGTATGAAATACCGCAATCTTTCGGTACGTTATCTCACGGCGCAGATAATACGATCTGTTCATAAAGCTGCGACGTGTATTACATTGTGGTCCTCCACGCTGTATGTGGGCCGTAATGTGCAAACTATTATTCTCTTATCCGATGTAATGGTCTCCTGCAAACAACGTCGTAAAGACTGACCATATCCGACGAAAAACGCGTTTCGCGCGGTTCTGCTCGCATGCCGCAAACTCATCTTCCATTTCACGATGATACTCCGGTATACAAACCATCAGATTCAGTTTCGTAAAGGTAAAGTTTCGTTCCTGGAAGAGGCTATTAACAATATAAATCCATAGAGTAGAACCGGGCTGTAACGGCGGCAATCTGCGGAAGTTTTAATGGTGGGCGCAATTATTTTCCACGCACAATCGCGATCGTAAATATTGTATTAAGCAAGTCGACTCATCGGCCGATCAATAATATCGTTTGCTCATCCGACTCGTCGCTGTCCAAGTGCCACGACAGTCAGTTGGAAATGATAAACAGTCAATTCGCGTAGGGCTCGGAAAAGTTGGGTCGCTCGTTACGCAATTTCGACGTAAACGCACTCACAGCGGAAATCGTCGAAGATAAATAACCGTCGGAGGTGGTCTCCTCCCGAGCTCGGATGTTACCAAGCAAACGGAAACTTATAAATACCAGCAGGAACACGGAGGCCGGACGGGAAGCCGCGCCGTCGGACATTTCTCAAGATGAACGAGTACGCCCTCGTTTTACCCCAAGAAGTTGCCAACCCCAGGTTGGCGCGAAGAGACTCGGGCACCATGAGAGTGACTTTTCCGTTGACCTCTTTCAGGAGGCACAGCGGATGCGTCTCCACACTTTCGCGGGCGAAACCGCATTCGAGAGTGGTGTACGTCACAGTTCCGTAAGTTTCCTCAGTGATCCATTCACAATAATTATTTATGAAAAAAACCGGCAAAGAAAGAATATTGATTTCCAGCTTACTTCCCGAGAAGTTGCACGCATCTGAGCGCTCTGAAGTCATTACTCGCGCACTTTCATTAAATTTGCGCGAGCGAAGTTCTAAAGTGCCCTTGATACCCCTTTGAGTGCAACTGAATCTTTCATGATTTGAATCAGGTTTCACTCTTGTGTATTATTTTCATATCATGTTTTACGTCGCGATATTGATTGATAAGCTGTATTTTGCATCATGGAGACGTCACGTCTCGAAACCTTGTGCTAGGCACGATAAAAAAGATGCATTAGGGAATGAGCGCGAAATAATTGACGGCGACTGATAATCCGGCAATCACGGTCATATACAGATGCTATAGAGCAAGCATTACCTTAATGCAATTACTCTAATGCATGCACGCGATAACGCCAACACCGCCAATATTTATCCGATGTTGTAAAACGAATTTTCATCGTGTACACGTATATTTATTATCAAGGATCACCTACACGCAAGCCGCACGTGGGGCTAAACGACTCACAAGCGTTTCTTCGCTTCGGGAACACAAAGTTAATTTTCTCGGTGTAATTTCAGCTCATTTCGCCGTTTCGTTCTTTATGAGAAACACTTTGCGGAACGTCTCTTTTATGGGGAGCACGCAATTAATTTGGTTTCCGATGTCGTTTAGCGACCGGTCAAATGCTCGGCGACGGATTAATTGTTTATCGCAACTTTCCGTACATGCGCCCGGAAATGAACTCGCACCGCGGAATCGATAACCGAACCGTCGGCAATCATGGGGAACATGGATGATTCGAAGACGAAGTGTGTGACATGTCACGACATGTGTATGCGCGTGCGTGTACCATCACCGGGATGCGCGTGCGATGCACTCGCGCATGTAACATGCACTTCCGGCGCAATTCGCGCGGATGAAGTAGCATGAATTAATCGGCGCGCAGCACCAATTAGGAGTTTCAGTAAACAATCGATGGCTCTTTTGTGGCCATTAAATTGCACGCTGGGACGTGCGATTAATCATTGGGAGGAACGCGTGATCGATTAACGTGCGCGCGCGTGTCCGCGTGTGCGGCGTTCGTCGAGCTGTAACGAGATGTGATCGATACGACCGGTAAACGATGGCCATAACGATGTCAGCTGTCCTAATCACTTGATTTAATTTCTTTTTTATAAAATTTTGCACATATTTAATTTCCGCATATTTCGAGATTAATTAAATCGCAGATGATTGTGTCAGGCCTAATTATATTATCAGTCGAAGCTATCACATTTCCGCCAAGCTGTGTCGCTCCGCGAGTTTGTGTCACTCCATCTGGATGAAAATTTAATTATCTAATATGTATAAATGTATGTGTTTAATGGAGAACGACTATAATTAAGATAATTAAGTTAAATGTTTGTTTGGATGAAATTTCTAAATTTTTATTATATAATACATCGTTTTATATATAATATAATATAATAGCAACATCTGTCGGGTTTCAGGTGTATGTATTATCTACATACAACATTTTTTCATGATTATACTTCGTTTAGACAATCGCTGATTGACAGTTATGTTTTTATTACGAGAAATTAAAAACATCTCGTTCATCGAAATAATCGATATATACGGAGATTAATGATAGCTCGCTGAACCGACGGATTGGTTCATGTATGTGTATGACATTATAATCGCGTGTGAATTCGCTAAATCGATGGATGCGGGCGTACACAATGGTCGCTTATAACCACGGATTCTCGCGTCACGTGTCGGCAATAGACGAGTTTCGCATAAAATAAATATCCAGCAGCAGACTTTTTACGGGTTAACACATTCAACGTCATGACTATCACCGATGACCGGCACTGAGCTTTTTGCATTATGACGCTCACCAGTAACATACAATAAACATACAATAAACATGTCAAAACGCGTGAATAATATTAGAATATGGAATTACTTACATTTGCAAGATAATGGCTGTTTAATAATAATGGAAAAACATACTGGGCAAAGTGCATTTCTAAACAACTTGATATTTTTATTTATTAAAATTATGCATTATTCTGCATGGACAATTATCATATGCACATAGTACGATGAATTTTAATAATTTCGTTAGCATGAAGGAAAAGTTTGCTGAATTACGTGGCGGTGCATGTGTTAACTGACAAAGATCAATTGTACAATAACGCACGATACATGACTGTTATTAATGTTAATAATTTTTGCGACGTAAGCTAATAAATCGGCCAGATTAACGGCCCTTATCTCGCGTCGCATTGCGCTAAATGTTTACGTACGATCGTCGATATTGACAGTTTAACGCTACGTATTCCTTGCTCGTGGTAATGCATGAATGCATAATAGCAAGGCGTCACGTGTCAGTGATTTCTTTCTCGAGCGAATAGGAGCGGCCGGGAAGAAATCGGAAGTGATTATTAATGACATTTATATTTCAGCTGCAACAAATATTAGCTCTGCCTAGGCTTGGCCCTATCATGTACAAACAAACGCGCCTTGCCGCGTGTATCACGCTCGCAAAATACCTTCGTGCACTCTCCGCAAATTGCGAGCAGTTGTTTTCACATGATACGTTCCTTTATCAATCGCATTCATGATCGGATTGTGTGCGAGGCGCAACCACTATCATTGACAACGTCGGGCTATTAGTCACACTGAATGGCAAGGCTACGAGATTAATCATGGTTTACATAATGCGACATGATGATTGCTATCGCGGACGGGAAAACTAACCGCGGATAAATCCACCAACGTGCACATTATTCCGTCGACGTAAACAAAGAAAATTTAATTAAGTAGCGAACGCATTATTGCAGGCGCACCACCGTGACCACGGTAACTGCTCGCTTCCGACTTTGTAGATTCTTTGAAAACACGCAATCCCGTTGCTACAGTGCATCAACTGGAACACAGAACGTTACACAAAGCTATTGTATTTCCACCGAGAGCTGTGTTCGTTCCGCGGATTTGTACGATCCCATTTGTACGAAAATTTCACTATTTAATGCGTATGAATATCTAATGGAGAGGCAACTTGAGATTGAAAAATAACTTTTTATATTTTTATTATACTGTATATAAGATAATAACGTCGTAACATATTGGCTCGTGTAGTTCTTAGAAAAGCCTTGACGTATGAATTAAAGATTATTGCTGTACAATCGATCGCATCATCGAGTATTAAATTTTCTCGCGACTGATAGTAAGAGCCGTGCACGTGCGCGTGAAATAAATAAAATGTTTGTTATAATGAATGCCCGAGTGATGAAATTTCCGCGTCAGTTAGCCGCTAGGATTCCCTCGAGTCTTAATTAGCCATATTTATGACGCAACGTGAGCCAAAAAGGATGCAACGCGACGTCTCTTGGCATCGTAAGGAGATGCTCGTGCGTCGTTAGTGTAATGAGGAAGATTCTGCTATGCATTTTACGCTTCATTTAATCATGATCGCCCATGCCGACAACTTTTCCGCTCGCATGCAACGTGTTGATCGTGTACAGTGATAAATCGCGGCTATGTTTCACATGAACTCCTTAATCAACTTAAGAAAAATTTAATTTTACGTACAAATCCTATTAAATATCTATTTTTGCAAAATCAGTCTGCTCTCAAGTTGGTTTTTGTGAAATACCCGATAAATGTTTAAGAAATACCGCGGATGCAAGTGCGATCCTCAGAATAATAACCTAATGTTTAACATGCGTAGAAACGTTTCCAGGACGCCGAAAAATAGGACATGCGTTTTGCGTTGTTTTATTGTGGAATGGACCGTGTGTGTATTTAAGATATTTATTTTCGTAAAAGCGTCATTCCACTTATGTTTCCCAACTTCCAGCGTGTCTATTTCGGTCCGTCCGATTGGTGTCCGCATGGTCGAAGACCTCGAACAGTTGTTTCCACTGAGTCGAGTCCCGACGAAAGTTAGACGTCATTAAACGGGTCGTAATTTTCACTTTTGTCGTAAAAAAAAATGTATTGTGTATAATGCAATACTTGCGAAATAACAACGAGTACAGCTAAAGTCGTACGCGATATCCGAGATGAAATTCAGAAACTCGAGAGGCAGGATGACTCTTGAATAACACTGTTGTTCGATCAACACACTTGGCAAATACACTTCTCGCCGACATAGAAAAAGGTGACCCAGAAAAAAGCTAATCACTCTTTCATTATCTTATATGCAACTATAATACGCTTATAGACTACGGAGATTTTCCACAAAGTGATGATTCATATGTTTCAATGCTCATTCGTTCCATTTATCACGCTCGAAACATCGAGGCGATATCCTGTTGTGGCCATAATCCACCTTACACGATTGCGAAGCACAGATCGCAGTTTGTATTTCTACGTAGAATCGTGACGCAGTTATCGAGCTAAAAAGCAACTTCGAAGACTTATATCAGGTTCACGTGGATCCCTGCAAATCGCGGGAATCGCGTTCACGCAGGGAGGTTTTTCTCTTTCGCGTTTACGTCATAATCCAAGATTATTGACACAAAGAACCTCGGAAGTCGTGCATCCCTCGCGTAGCAGAAAGAGATAATTTCTATTGCGCGCGACGACTGAAATAAAGGAGACACCTTTCTCTCTCTCTCTCTCTCTCGCTCTCTTTCTTTCTCTAGCGGTAAGAAATTCGTAACATGGTTCTAATGAGAATTTGCGTTTCTCATTACAGTTTCGACGTGGAGAATGGCGCCTCGACGTTGGACGGCGGCGCCGGCGGTGGGGGCGGCGCCTCGCCGAGCGCGGGGCTCGTTCTCCAAACGCTGCCCCAGAGGAGGGAGAGCTTCCTGTACCGGAGTGACAGCGACTTCGAAATGTCGCCGAAGTCGATGTCTCGAAATAGCTCCATCGCCAGCGAAAGGTGAGCAGCCCCATTTTTTAAGAGATCCATCTCTCCCCCGCGACCATGTAACGGCGTTATAAATCGATTATCCGTAAATCGGGCTTCACGTGAGTAACGCAGAGAGCGCGTATCGACGACGGTTGCCTCGACGTTGCCTTCCACCCCTTACGAGAAATCCGTAATACTCCTTTCTATCCGTGCGCGAGCGCGCGAAGGAGGATTTATCAAGCTTGCGGTGGGCATTTGAGGGTGAGATTCGAAAGTCACGCGATTTATGATACGGCGCGATCTTTTAATAACGTTCGTCATGCCACATTTCAGTACGTGCTTATGGACGGACGCATTAATCAAACAGCCGCGCGATTTATTTTCTTTCAATTCCCTTCGGCAGTTTCGATCTTTCCCAGCGGAAAGTTTTATTCATGAGACGTTCGGTGCACGTAGTATAATATCTCGCTCCGAGTCTTAGCGGGTCGATACTTGCAAGAGGAAAATTTTTATTATCGAGTTTCCTAGTAGAGCTCTCAGTCATTACCTGAGTAACGACAGAGAATCTATAAGTACCTTTTTAGTTTTTTTGTTTTTTTTTTTTCACATAAATTATTAATGATGAGCGAAGTTTTTTATTTTTCTTTTTTTTTATTATCGATGTAAGAAGCGAGGGTGATGAGCGTCGAAGCAACCTTCGTACAACTGAGAATACATGGCAACATCATTTTGTACAAATCATCATTCCACTCCGTTAATTTAAATCGTAGGGCGTATTGTTAATTGACAACAATGGCTAATGGTTTCTTCAAATTTTTGAACGAGTTTTTGTAATATACACGCATTTTACAAAATTTTCATGCATGTATACACACACATATATATACAGCACTTTTTTGGCAATTTTACAATTGCGCTGGAAATTTTATCATGCATTATGTCCACTGTTCCGACACTTATCATGTCTGAACTCGTGACAAGAAGACACGACGCTGGTACAATATTGTAACATTCGTCTGCAATATCCGTGGTGAAGGCACTTTTGCAGCAACGAAGAGAGCGCATATCGGTAATACAGCTGCCTCTCGTCGGCCTCGCTATGGTAACTCCGCAGGAAGTTCGTTGAAGTCGGTAAAACGGATAACGGAAGCGACCCTGTTGGTGGCGCCGACAGTGCTTATCGCGCCAAGATACCACGTTATCTTTCCGGGTAGTTTGAGCGTGAGACTCGGATGGTTATTAAAAAAGTTCATATGATAAAAGCTATTTTTTTTATTAATAACAATAAGATAACATATAATATTTTAATCAAAGTATTGGCTATTACTATCAATAACCTTTTGCCATTATTTTTGCCATATTCGCGCAAATTTAATCCCGCGCCGATAAAATGACTCATCTTTTGATTTTGTTTGAGCTTACGAACGTTATTAAGCACAACGTTATATTATGCATTATGCATGATTATAAAGTAATTATAAAATATATAATTCTTTCGTATTTCGAATTTGGATTTGTTTTTGTGATTAGAGGAGCAAACAGAGCATTAAATTAGAACATTAAAAAGCTGAAGCGATCTCTTCGTTGCCTGCGATAACGATCGATGTAATTACTCTGTGCGCAGAAGAATAATTATTAAAATATCTTGAAATATCCATTCCGACTGCTGTCGTGTCTTCGTATTGGATTCGACAACTTGATAGAACAGCCCATGATTCGTTCTCATGGTTTTGTGTAGCTTGAAGAATATCATCGTAGTCTCTTGGTGGCGGTGGTGCTTATCATTGATTTTTCTCATCTCACGAGTATTATTGATTCACTTGCATACACATTCGATTGCTTACGGCGAGGTGACGTTTCTACATTACAGGTTTAACATTGCGTAACTACAGTAAAACTACAATCCTATTTTATTCATTAATAAAATGTAATCTGAGAAGGTATATCCATGTTCTTTCAATTCTACAGATTTAACATATTTGTCAACTTGTTTACCAAAGTTTTATTTATTGTATATAAATTTCTACCACTCGGTGTTGTATCGACGTTACCGCACATTAACACCAACTGTAGTTTGGAAGCATCACCTGCCCGTTATTATCTACTTAAGTGTTTTATCGTCGCTAGTGGGTGTTGGGGTGTGACGATATGATGTATGTGATCCTTGGGTTGCAGGTTCAAAGAGACAGAGCTTCCTGTCGAGCGAGCGTATGTACTCGATCCTATTATCTAACTCGTTTCGTTTTGTTTTACACTTAGACTCTAGACTAACAAGTTCAACACCCTCGGACATAGTAATCATAGTAGTCAATCGCTGTAAAACGACGTTCTAATACTTCGCTAGTAGCCATATGGGCGATCAGTCTATTTCGTAAATAATTTCTACGTGCATGTTACGTTTCACTTGTTGGGATCCTTATCACTATTGTGAATATGCTGTATCACATTTTCACAGATGTCGTTTAGCCGCCGCTAAACTTAATTAATGTCAATCTCTCGTGTGGTTGGAAGCGTGATTACTACCACTAAACTCACATTATATTATTTATTATATTGTACGATTATTATTTATATGGTGGTCAATTGTGAAAATAAAATGATTAAAAATACATATGTTTTCATAGAATTGGCTTTAAATATTGGCATTTAATATACAGAAAAAAACATTATATTAAATTTCTTTTCTAATTGAAGACATCAAGGAGTTCTTGATCAATTAAACAAGCAATAGAAACGAAATAATTGAAACTCGTAATCAACGCTTGTAAGCACTATGACTATTCATCGTGACTCAAACTTTTCATTTCTGCTTTTATAAATTCGATTATATTCTTTATTATATTTTCATCTGATCAGCTATGAGACCGAGCAAACTCTATCAGAGAGTTGCGTCGAGCTCACACACACGCAGCGAACACAGCTTTAACATAAGATCACGCAAATCTCGCGCTTACGCAACAACGACAATATTGCTTATAATATACTTTGCAACATACCCATATTTGCTGATTAGAGCGTAGATTTAGATAACTAAAGTGAGCATAATCCGTGTTGAATCTTGCGTGTTATTTTTAAACCGCAGAAACGTTAATTGAACCAGATTATTTGTCACGCAATGATATTCTTTTACTGCTTGTACCGCCGGTCTTTCTGTTCAGAATTTTTGCACTTAAAATCAAATATCACATTTAGTCAATCCGATTGCGTATTGTTACATGTTGGCGAATATTTCGTTCCACACGTCATGTCATGTGTAACGATGCGGTAACATTTGCGAGAGCCTGATTACAATACCTTCCGTGTTTTGCTAGTTTAGTAAATATTACTAACCGCATGCCGAACATAGTTGATCGTTGTCGAATAAATACGAATTCTTATTTTCAGGATATTTACCGATCAGTACAGGTAAGTTGCATCATCACGTAATTTAAGTATGCTCGCTCGCGACACCGTTACAAATTGCGTGAATTGTGTGGATGAATGTGTCCCGTGATATGATAAATATATTGACAATAAATTTATCGTACGGTGTTTTGTGTACGTAGAAATTCAATTTATGAGGGAAGATTTCCAACAAATTATTTCCACGTGAATCGTTATCCGGAAATGTACGATTTGAGGCAGTGATTGCGGATGAGCTTCTCGCACGATGTTGCAGTAATAATAAATCACAGGTGAATCGCGAGAACGTCAATCTAAAACGGAAAAACATTACTTCCAGTTACTCGATACTGGGGAATTATCTTTCGGCGTACCAAGATACAGCTACGAACCGGTTGTTTAATACATTATGTCTTCTCGCGATTATGCTATACGTATGTGGCGCCTATTATTCCGCTGTCGCGTGTTATGACGACAGATTTTCGCGCGCAGGTTTTATTTTACGATAGAACGAGTACGACGTGAGTGCACACGAGTGGAACTGCAGGCTATGCAAATGTTTTTATCTAAAGTGGCATTAACGCACAGATTGATAGTGTAGGATGCTTTTCACTCGCATCTGCTGACGCATAAACGCGTATCGTCTTCCAGAAACTTGCAATATACATCGTATAATAAAGCGTGCGTGTTTTAGATTGTATATGATAATGCGAAATTTCCATGTAATTAAATTTTATTCGCAATATACCGAATCATCTCTTAATTATTAAATGTCAAGTACCATTGGTATTTTTTAATAATTTATATATATTTTTTGTTCTCCGGAGGTCCTCTGAATTTATTATTATTAAACGACATTAATAATTCATTATCGCAAATTCAATGTGATTGAAAACTCATATTACCAGCAAGCGACATTAACATTCAATCAATTGTTTAATTATTTAAGCTCTTCGATTGTTACGCGTGGAATCTCGATTGGTGCTAAACTTGGCTCGCGGATATTGTGTCTGACAGGCTTGAAATTAGATTGTCCGACTAGCGATCATTTCCGGCGTCACAACTTGAATACACCTTCGCGAACATACGTGCTTATATATACATGTCATGTACGTACCAACTTCGATTACGCCTGTGCAAGGACATTGCACCGGCAAGGATTGTTCGTCCCACGATCGTGTAAACTTCACCACGTCGCGACGTAACAATGTCGTTCGGAAATTTCGTCATTCATGCCGCACAACCGGGTGGTCCGGTAGACCGTAGCACCATTTTAATTATAAGACGTAAATCGTTCGGCAGATTGCCAGCAAGACGAGAGCGATCCATCAAAGTTACGTGTTTCAACTCTGCATATCTGGAGGACGTCCAACTGAAGCTTCTCAAATTGAATGAAAATAGCTGAATGGCTCATCGGAACGATGGTATCGATTCTTCGACTACGTGAGCAATGATTTTCGTCCCGGTGATCTCGTGCGCCGCGAAATTCGTTACAGTGTTGTTCCCAGCAAAGTTTGCTTGTACTTCATCAAGACGATACGAACCGCACGCAACAAAATTCCTACATTCGCGGAAAAATCGTACAATTGGTTTACATTGTGTCGTGCGTGTGCGACCCTTGATCTAGCCGATGTAAGCTAGGCGGCCTGAATGCGCTTAATTATTGCCTTCGTCTATCTGCTACGTTGCTTCACGTGATAAATTCAACGGAATTGCTTGCTTGCGCCACGAGCAATTACAAACTACGCGCGTAGCTTTGCACTTCGCCGTTACTGCTCTGATTCCTCGATATATTTTCCTCGAGATTGTACTCGTAATATAGGGCATCTTTGAGTAAAGCTTCACGACAATCTTACCGGAGAATATTGCTTACCTCATTTGATAACGGTACTGTTTGCATGGATCCATGCAGTTACAAAAGTGATCGCCTTAACAGCAGACAGCAGCTTTTTAAGATTTTCTAGTTGCATAATCCAAATGTCTGGCAATCTCGTGTGAAAAAAAACATGTCTGCGCATAAAAGGAAGCGCGATATCCGCAATTTTTGTCCAGAAAGTCAACATTGATCGACGCGCAATACCAAAAAGCTGGACAGTGTAACCATATCTTTTCACCTATGTATAGGCGGATCACCGTCTATTTTCGCCAGTGCTTATGTAAGCGAGAAACGCAGCCAAGAAAAGAGAGAAAGAGGGAATACGTAACTTGACAAAAAAACAGGCGAATATTTTAGCATATGTAAATTATTGACATATTTGGTCAGACACCACACACACATACGTGCGCGTGCGCGCTTTACAACATATTCACCATATACGGAATAGCTAGATTCGATTTCAATATACTCTGCAATATTTTATTTGAGCATGCAAAATATATTATTTACTTCTTATTACTAAAGCATTTTTATAGTAATTAGGTTTTGTAAAAATATCGTTCAGAAAAACTCATTTTGACTACAGAAACATATATACAATAGTCCTAGTGGAAAGCGATTAAAATTTACTAATGATAGAGCTGAAATTTTGCACGTTCAGATATGTTGAAATGTACCATTTAAATAATTGCTCTGCATTCAAAAACTTATAATCTTGATATTTTTATCTTAAAATGTTCAAAATATCTAAAAATAGAATCTGCTCTTAGAATTATTATCAATGATTTTGGGGTATCCTATACATATACATGGTTCTAGACATTATGATAATGATGATTCTTTAATAATAGTTTATAAAATTATCGATAACTTTTCACGTGTATTTGAACAAGTCTGCCATGCTATGTGTCCGTCTTTTCCGTGCTACAATGAAACACATTTGTTATTAAAGTACAAACAATGAAGTACATTTTAAAAAATCTCGATAAGTTCGAGATTATTAATAACATATTTCTCAACGTCGCAGAAGCTTGAGTAATACATCCGTAAAACTTTTTGCAGCCGAGAAAAACGCACTTTGCGGTGACTTGCTTGATGTTTGACACGCAGTTTACATGTTACTGTTTTACGATGCTTCGCGAGCAGCGCGTTGCGTAAAATAACAAAAACGTTATTTTTCTTTTAATGAAAAATAACGCGTTCTCTTATGCAAAATTTTACCATCGAGTTTTGAAACTTTGAGCGTAACAAACAATGACATAATATCACAAATCAAAAAGAGACACAACCCTCAAGAACTAAAAACGTCAAATATTCTAAAACGTTCTAAATTTCTTGTTACACATATGCAACGGTATATTAATCTTATCGGTATATTAGTCTAATAATTAATATTAATTAAGATTAAAAAGTCACATGTTAATACATACACCAATTTTAATCTTACTCCTAAATCATTTATAGCTTCGTAACACCTTGAAATTCATGCACGTAGAAAAAGTGAAATTTCGGGGGGCATTTCACCTTGCGGCTAAAATGCCTGCTATGTTTCGCATAATAGTCTCTAATACAATTCACGCGTGCTGTGTTACAATTCATGGAACATCCGGCGAATGTTTCGCTCTGTATGTAGATTGAGCCATAGCCACAGCTAAAATGGCCTCTTGACTACGCATTGCGGTATGCTTGTGATAATTACGTTGCGCACTGAAAAATCAGCCGCGCCACGTGTGGGAGGACCAAAGCAACTCATATGCCCAGAGATTGCTGGCAAAAAACTTCTAGCCGTCTCTCATGTCACTTTGAGATATCCTATATCGTAACTATCAAATTTCGTCAATTTTGGATTAATGACCGCACGATTTTCGTTGCAAATAATATCCGTTTGACATTTAACATGGCAGACTTCCAAGCCCGCGTAAATGCGGGGACCGTATCCCGCATTCCGGGGCGCTTCTATTATATTAAGGGAAGATCAATTCTCGGTTGATCCAGGAATTCGCAGCTGCGTTCCGGCACGAATCCCGCGGAACGTCCGCTCGCGCTTTCTCAGGAGTATCCCGTCTTCTTTTTACCCGACGCGCTCTCAATGTAATCGCACTCGCTGTAACTCTGTAACTCTGTAACAGTAGCCGCGTACGTCGGCGCCGTCGTGGCGCGTAAGCACGTAGCAGTTCTATCTATTCATTCGTCGTCCTATCACCTGAGAGAGCACGACGGCTCCATTCTCGCAGCGTACAGTCACGAAGCGGAAGCGGCGAGCGGAGCAACGGGGGTGCCCCGGATTGCGTAGCGTCGGCGCGCGCACGCTTCCCGCGCAAATCGTCGCCGCCGGGAAACCCCCTCTCTGCCTCGCCACCCCCTGGCCCGCGAGGGAAATCTCTGCGAAACCAGAACACCCCGGCCAGTTCGACATCGCGGCAAACACGAGGTGTTCGACGAGAACACATAGAGAGAAAAAGAGAGGGACAGAGAGAGAGAGAGAGTGAGATCCGCTTCTCGTCGTGTAACGCAGCTGTAATCGCGCGCGCGTGTTACTCGCGCGCTGAGTGACCTGTGAGACGCGCGTGACTCGCGCGCGTTTTTCCACCCTCGTCGTGAAATTTGTCGAGAGCGCCCCGCGCACGTCGGACCTCCGCGAAAAAAAACGCCGAACTTCGATCGCGTGCGAGAAGGTAAAAGATAGAGAAAGGGAGAGAGCAAAATCAAATTTTTCGTGTTGTGTGCGAGACTCGAGCGGCTGCTGGTGAACATGCTTTTCCATGCTTGCGCGGCAAGAGATTCAGATAATTTTAGAATTCTGGATTATTTTTCCGCGGCGGGGAGTTTAGAAACGTCAGCGGTCCGTCGAAATTCCTGTGCTCTTAAGGAAACGAAGGACGCGCGATAGTGCTCGACACCGAATCTGATTAAAACTAAAGTGAATTGAAAACGGTTACGACAAAATGTGAAAAAGATTTCAGTTTTCAAAACTATCATCGATCACGGAGCTTTAAATCTATTTTTCTTAGTGTAATTAGTAATCCTAGTGTAATTTAAATAAGTTTTAGAAAAAATTTAAGAAAACAAGCTACGACAATATTGCAACAAGTAGATATGATTTACGTGAATCTTGAAACTTCGGGTCTCACGAGTTCAGGCATCGACGTAATAAATTTAGCCAGTGAAAAAGGAGATGTGCGGAACATGACGCCGGGTTATAGGATTGTGTCGATGCGACAGGAGATTCTCATTTTTTAACCCACTGTTGCACGACGTAACCGCGTGCGCGATATCGGTTTTTCATTATACGAGCAGTTGAGCGCACGGTCAGTGAAAAACGCGTTGCAGACTTCCCCGGACCGGGAGAAAACGACTGGCGCGTACGAGCGGCTCGTCGCGATATCGAAAGTTTCAAATTACCCTTTGAAGTTGAACAGTCCGCTTAACGAGACAGTCAGCTGCACGCGCGAGCTGTACGGTAACTTGGAATTGCCGGGTCAATCGAAAGTTTCGACTGGAAACGGCAATGCTGTTTGTACGCACGACACGAAGAGAAATTCTGATCGACGGCGACGGTTTTCACTGACGGTTTTCACCGATCGTGCATCTCAAAATACGCCGAAATTGCTCCTTTCCACGTATTCCATGGTGTTCATCTGACATTTTATTTCATCCCACTGATTCGACATTTTAGATTCGCTTGTTTTGTTGATTACCACGACGAGCTGTCGCGATACTGTCAATTCCGATTATTGCTCTAACAGCGCGAGCGATAGCTACAGCTGACGAGCTGCCTCGTCTGTTCATACGTGACGTGTACGACATGCATTATTGATAATAGGCTTTGATCGTAAAAAATGAATCTGCTGTTCCCTAGAAATTTCGATTAATTTCGGTCGAATGTCCGTGACGTAAGTTATTAAGAATTCACGCCGCTTCGATCGAACTGAGACACGCGAGATTCCCTTAAAACCAGAAGGGTCGAGCACCACGACGAGGTGTATCTTGAGATCAGGTCGTAATTTTCTCATGATATTCGTCACTACGTAGGTGGGGCAAGTAATGCACGAATAATCCGATAAGCGAGGATAGGAACTAATTGCATTTAAACAGGTACCGTTAACGTGACACGGTGATAACTTCGTCGAGATCGGCTCGGTGTCCTGCACGCTTCTGTCCAGAAAAAAAGAACAACTCCCAGCTTCGCTTGCGCGAAGGCTGCGGAACGTTATTACGTAACGGTGACGTTTATCGCGAAATATTTCGCTGGAATCTCGATGGTTCGTAATAAAGCTCCTCATTGTGTTAATCCGATACGACGCGATCTCGTATGGCTTTGCGTTACATCATCGCTGATGTTATGCGCGGCTTTTGCGATACCTACAAATGAAGTGGTCGCGAAATTATTGCGTTTCAGCGAGACCGCGATTGTATGCGATGTAACATGAACCAATCGCGGAAAAATCACTTGTGCATTATCGGCACCAGGTCGGTAACGATTGCGTCCGTTCTGAGTGTTTTCCACTCGGCGCTCAACCTTAACGAGCCTGTTATTAAACTTGAAGTTCAAGAGTCCCGGGCACATCGTTACATCATAATCCGCGCGGTGCGTTTACGAGCTCCGTAAATATTGCGGGAGATGATATATCGTGTTCCCGGCGACTCATCGTTCTTTCCGAACGCGTATCTGTCTTTTATCGCGCTGCAGATAAGGTGCATTGAGTGTTTATTGCTTCTTGATCGACAGGCTCGCTGGAAAAAATTCTTTCACTGGCAACGTGTAGCCGTTCGATCGAAAAAAATGTAAATGCCCGCTCTAAGATTTCCCCGCATTTCACCTGCCGTTACGATATTGGAGATGCAGTCGCCGGCGTTTCGGAGCATGTCAAGTACCTTTCGACCTCGGTGCAAGAAGCTGTTTGTATTTATAGATCCGACTGACACCGTCACGCACTCGAAAGGTCTATACCGAGAGAAATTCTTTGAACCTAGTTTGATCCACACGTAGAGAGAGAGAGAGAGAGAAAGGAAAAGAGAAAGACTTATAGAAATTTTATCAATCTCTTGAAGCAAGTCTTTAACTCATTAGAGAGAACGCAGGTCCGCCGTAAAGTCATTTTGTGCAATTACCAGTAGGTATAGCAAGTAGTATTGCAGAATACATCCGTAAACAACCTGCGATGTGAATCATCATTGGTCATAGAAGGCGTGAAAGAATAACTTGATATCTTTACGTATTTATATCTTATCAGATTATTTCAATTTTACTCGATTACTCAATACATTATCGATAACTTTTATTTACAAGCTATCTGTGGCTATTTAAATCAAGTATTTCAGACGTTGACCTCGCGTATAACGCGAACCAATCATTAAGCGCTGCGAATTCGTAATAACGCATATAAAAACGTTCGTTCCGTTAATTCCGCTTTCTTGAATCGTTGCTTTTGTGATTATTTCTAGCTTCCATCGTTAATAATGTAATGCCAGGTGAAATGTGCGAAACTGCATTCTCTCTTTCCCTCTCGCGCGCATATTTGACATTTTTCTGCTAGCTCCGTTTCCGCATTATGTTCATCCGATCGAATCGCTATGCGAACAGCAGATGAATAGCACTATCGTCTCAAATAGAACACGGCATAGCTCGTAACGGAAGTGTGTTTACGGTCGTTAGCGGCATACTCGACGACGCGTGAAGCAACATTCTCGAGTGCCAGTTTTCCTTGGATAAAACCTCCATCCGAGGCTGGTATGCTAATTAATCAGCAAAAAGCTGTCGTCAGTATCACCACGTAGCGTTCAGCATCACCATTCCAAGTGCCAATTTTCGCGTCTCATTCCTGCTTGATCGACATCACGACCACCTACGAAAAAACCCGCAAAAAAACCGAGACGTGCGATCAACATGATCGAATCTCTCAAATTTCTCAGCTCACGGTGATAAACACGGTGAATACGCGTCACGGAATGGTCTAGCATCGGATATGAAGGATATTCGGAGTTTTATTCTCGTTAACAGCTGCGTGAACGGCGACGCTTTGTTCGGTACGTGTTTCATCTTCATTTACGAGGGTTCCTACTGGACTCCCTCTTCTCTTTTTCCCAATCGTCCTAGTCTTGATTGAACGGTTCCGTCATACGATTTGTAGCTCGGACAAGACGCGCTCCAATTTATCGCCGCGGGCACGCTTGATTTTCGTGGCAAAGAGACTGTTGAGCTGCCCGGCGAGTAGTACACTAATCTTGCAGCGGCGACCGAGCCCAGACTAATTGGTTTCATTTGGATAAGTTGGCACTCGGTCCGGTTTATCATCACGAGCGCAGGGTACAATAAAACTCGTCTATTGTTCCCGGACGCGATACCGTTCAGCAATACTGAGCAGCAGGAATACCTCTTAATGCGGTACTTTATTGCTTATCGCGAGATGTAATCGAAAAAGGGAATCTGTACTCGTTCCCGATACTTATCGGCGTTCTCGTATTTCAAGTCGTCGCGAAAGTTCTTTGAAGATATCCGCGATTATCTACTGCCGCGCAATTAGTGATATTCAGATGAGAGACGACGATAATTTCTCGATGCTTTCCAGTAGTCGCGTCATCGTGTCGTACGCTCGCGCCCACGCGTAATCAACGGCGCATCGTCGATTACTATCGCTATTACGAAATCAACGCTACGGTATTACTTAATACTGCGACCTTGACTGTAATCTCGGCTCTAATCAGGAACCTGCGTCGTATCGCGATTTATCTGTGTGACGGGGAGTAATAAAATAATGCGTACATCAATCACGTGCGGCCCGGTTTTGTCCGATCTCCCAAATATAACGATCGGTTGCGTGAAATAAAATTCGGTTCGCTACAGTGGTGAATGAGCAGCGGCAGCAGCAATGATGATGATAATGATTTAATCGCAATGAGTATCATTATCTCATACGTACTGTATAACGGATCGTGTGTTACAAAGATACATATTTCCGCATCGCTGCTCCGCATCGCGGAAATGTCACGTTAAATTTAATCATTACGAGTAGCATGACTCTTGTTCCGTCCTTTGTTGCGTCACGGACAGGTCGATTTTAATCAGGTTTAACATTCAATTAGCAAACGAACTTGCGTTCGTTCGAGTCTCGCATTCCAACTGTCGACCAGAAAGACCGCAGCGTATCTCTGATAACACAGATACCAGGAGTCAACTCGCGATCCCCGACACAGTGCATCCCTGTGAACCCAATTGGCGTGTACCCCTCCGTGACCTTCCGACCACGTCGTAGTGCAACGCCTCCGCCTCGACGAAGCGTCTTCCTCCGATCGAGTGGAACGGCCCGAGGGTATCGAGCAAAGAAGACCCTACGCGGCCTTGCCCTTTCGACAGCAACCCCTGTCGATCGATCGACGACGTCTGTCCGTCCGTCCGTGTGCATATGCGTCCGCTCTTTGGCCGATCACGTGACGCGACCGGAACATGATTCGGCGGCGTCCGCGCGTCGTCTGCATGTCGCCGGAACGTCGCGATGAGGAGACGCAGATCGCGCACGGATCGCAGTGCGACGCGGAATAACTGAAGCGGAGTCGCGATTGCGCGCGGTCGCCGCGCGAGTGTCCGTTTCTTCCGTCGAGTGGCCGTTTCCGTCGTGGCGATATGTGGTGCCCGACGAAGGTTTAAAACGCGATGTCTGATTCGAGCGACGGCCTGATAGATTTTGCCGGATCGACCGGTGGCCTGAAGAGGTGCGGGGGCGGTATGAGCTCGCCCGCGTTGAGCGCCGGCGGCATCGGCTCAGCCGGCGGACTGCCCAGGACCATGTCGACCTCCGCGCTGCGGGTTCGACCGGCCAGAAGGGCGCTCTTCTGGGAGCAATGCTTCGAGACTGGATCCAAGAGGGACTTGTAAGTTCTCCTTACGTACGGTGGTTTCAACTTTGACGGCGGTGTTTGGTAATGAAGGGAGGATAGTAACTCTTCTCTCGGCCCAAACGACGAGAGACTCCAATTTCCAGAGATATTTGGAATAGTTTGACGATTAAATTTGTCTCGTGCTGGAATTGAGATGTTCGAGATATGCAGTATCAGAGAGCGACTTCTTTTTAATCTTGTTTGGATTACGTGTTATCTTTTTATGTGGATTTTTGTGTGATCTGAAATAAAATCGTTCTTTGTGTTGTAGTAAATTAAATCCTTTTAGTAATCCACAAGATGACTGAGAGGAGATATTTTATATCTATCATTTATTTTTATGTCAGTACAGATACTAATAAATTGGCTACGAGAACTGACAGTCTCGGCAATAATAGATGACATATAAAAATAATTGTTTTGATAATTCTCTTTGTGAAGGATAAAACGTTCTCGTAAAGATATCAAACGAGCTTAGTATAAAACATAATCTCGAGGTGCAGTTGCGAACATTCGATAAATGGCATCCAAAGCGAGATGACGTAAAGCTAGAACATGCGAGGCAGGTCCATTGCGTTCCTTGTCGTAGACTGTGCATCAGTCAGAGTTTGATAAACTTGAAATCCTATCCGATAGTGCGAAATGGCACGTTTTATTAAAATGATTCGACGAATCGTGTAAATCCGTTGAATCTCGCCGGTCGATAAATTCGATTAAACTGAATAATGGCAATCGGGGGAATTAATATACATATAGTCGACCACTCGAAGATTAATTAGATGTCACGCAAATAGTTATCGTCATAGAATGTCATTTTTACGGGAAGCAGTCTGTTCCGAAATTTTTATTTTTTTGTCACGTCAAGTTTTTGATTGTTGCGCAACACGGCACGTAAGAGCGCTGGCAGATGTTCAAGGAAATGGCTAACCGAGTAAAACTCGCTCGGTTTTATTAGTCCGCAGTGTATCAATTTAGCATACCTGTGCGCCGTGCTATTCGACAAGTAGGGGCTAAATCTGATTAACGGGCATGAGAGTAGAACGCGCGTTTTGGAGTACAGCCAGTGGCTGTGTCGTCCGGAATTTCGCGACCATACGTGACGCTTGATCCGCATAGACATGTGAGACACGAAGCTCTTGCTGGCCAGCGTCCCAACCACGAGCTACGGATAATGACGCGTGGGTTGTTATTCTTGTACAAGTTGATTATCGGATGTTGTTCAAGGAGCGTGCGCGATTCGGATTCTATTTCGGAGGTACGTGTGATACTCTTAGCGGGATCCTTAAGTACGTACTACGCAGGACACGATGATTATGTGAACGGCAATTATACTGAATCAATGCGTGGAGTAACGAGAGCATGCATCGGAAGGAGGTCAAGGAAAAAGTTTACGTCATTGTGAGAAAACGTATATGATACCGGTACACTACGGTCGCGGCGTGATACACAAATTAACTTTTGAAAATTACTTTTCTGGAAACGCGATGTTGTGACGGGAATCGCGATAGGATGTCGTCAGCTATCACTGTTCGCCATTATCTTTATGCGTAAAGTTAATTAATGATCTCCATGTAGATTAAACGTCTATAGTTTATAGATTTTATTTGCATCAGTCATAAGCACACATGAAATGTTCCAGTTTTGAAATGAGATTAATTAACGAATTCCATAGAACTTATATTTGATAGAGAATCTTTCGAGCTCATATGCAGTGACATACAAACTGATGTAAATCAGAGACTGTCCATGAAAATCGAAATTCGGACATTTATTGACACACAGATGAAACAAAAATGAAATTCCGACTAATATTTAGACCGGAAGAGCGCGCGAAATACGGATGGTTCATTAACCGTGCGTTCGTCAAATATTAGTTAGCGAAAATGATATTTTATGTATCGATTTATCTTCTCAGGATTTGAGCGCATTGTTTGACCTACTGACCTGTGTTAAATCATCACATCTGAAATGGACAGTTCGGCATTATTCAGTTATAAGAAGAAATTGTGCAATTCGGAAAGTTTCTTCGGAATTTTAAGAATTTCCGATAGCTTTGACTAGTTACAAATGGACGTTAAAATTGTTTACATACGTAAATTAACGCGCAATTCAATCGAGAGAGATGTAACATTCGCAATTGCTCGCAAAGTGAAATATGAGTGTACACATAATCATGTGCCAGAACGAGTTCGCAAGTTATGTATCTAAAAGTTATATACACAACGCATTGTGGTTGTTATATATTGTTATTTAAAATTGGAAACGATGAAAGTTCCGTGAACTCTGCTAACAACGTATTCATTAAGTAATTTTCGACAAAAATTGTACACATTTCACGTAACCTACGCGGTATTATTCATGCTTTTGGAACTTCACGAAATTTTCATCAATATATTTTACCGAAAAATCCAATCAAAAATACGAATAGCTCGCTCCGATAAGCTGATATTTTTACGAGCAATCCACTGTTTAGCCGTTTGATAGGAATTATTTTCCTATTGTCGATATTCACGCAGGTAATAATGAATCCAAATTTCTGCGGTTTGGAAACAGCGCATTCGTCGCTAATCAAATGTTATTCAGCGAATATCGCGTTTCATATTCCGCTTGCTTGTCAGTTTGTCAAGGTAACATAACGTTATTCGACCTGAAATCGACGCATCTCTATGCTCGAATCCAGTTCACATTTCAAAATCCACTTTGTACCAGCTTACGTAAGTAAAATATTTGCGTATCTCTCCTGTCATATTATCTGCCAGTTATCGATTCATTAGCAATTACATCCATATAAATGGGTCCTCAGATCGACAGCTATGTTCAAAACAATTTAATTGTTATGTTATATTATCGCCGTTTTGTGCAACCGGCTATTCACGACACAATTAATTTGTTAATTGGCATTATTGGATCACCGCAGAACACGTATCTACATTGCGCGTCAAATTGAATATTCTGTAAAATAGGAAGGACACGCTTTGTACGACACTATTACACATATCAACAGTTCTTAATCATTTCGCTCTTAAGGACTATATTCGTTTATCCGTGAGAAAAAGACTGTGGACTTAATATAAGTTTAAATAAATATTTTGTCTATGTAACTTTCACTCTACCTTTATACTTGGTTAATTACATCTTTAATACAATGAATTAAAACAGTGCAGCAGGTACAGAATGTGATTCCATTGCTCAAGATGTGTAACGCTAGCGACCTACATTGTCGTACTGTAATCGCTCGTCGCCCCACGCTGCCGTAGGGCATAATTGTCCTTTCTTATAATTAAATATAATCGCTTTTTTGCAAATACTTTGCGCAAAACGTTGCCGCAGTCGAGGCTCGGTGGCCGCTACGTAATATTCTGCACGGATGCACTGAATGCGCATCCTTTTCTTGTATCTTATAGCAGTCGGATCACGGTTGTATCGATCGCGGAAAATAACCATCACAGTAACCGTTTGCTGCTCTGACGCATATAAAAGAAACTATTGAATGGTCCGGTGCGGACGCATAAGAGAAATGCGGTTTCCACAGTGAAAGGGAAATGCTTTTCGCTGTACGCGCTAATGTTAATCGACCGTTCCTGCAATTTCGACTGTACACAGGAAGTCGCCATCGAATTAGAACATCAAGACAGACGACTGAAAGAAGTGTTTTTTCGTAAATGATTGCCGCGGTAATTAGAAAGCGATAGTTAATTAACATTTCACTTTGTTAATTACAAACTTGAGCAATCGATAATATGGCTACTGAGTAACCAATTAGTGATACTGTTAGATAATAGTAATGCTGTAAAGATGTTATATATATATATAACATCTTATATATGCAAAACTTTTGTACAATTAACAAAGCAAGAGCAATATAAGAATGTAATAAGAATATTGAAATATATAACGAAATCTTTTTAAAATGTAAAGACATTTGATTAATTATCGTAATAAAACATCTCAACCCGACATGGAATTAATTAAACTAATTATGGACAAAGGTATAAGCTATTCAATAAACGATATAAAATGTATAAAAATAGGCTAAACTAAATTATCATTAATTATTATATTCTAATTTTGTTCGAATAATCTACATTATTTTATATCAGAGAAATGGATAGTAATTATATTGAATATATGATTATTATCCATTTCTCAATTATTATATTCATGAATATAAAATTAAACTTTCGGAAAAAGATTTATCCGAGAACGTTCGAAGGAAATATGAGATTATATAGAAATATCATAGTCATGTGTCGTCCGTTTTTCTTTTTCCCAGTAAATTATAGAAATTCAAGCATGTTTCATTTTGGTGACAAGCTCAATAAAACAGAAAATATTCTACGAAAAATGTGAATACAAAAAATTCCTGCTGAATAAAATCCGTACATCTTTCTTCCGAGAAAGAAGAGCAACGTCGCCGTCAGCAATCGTATCGGACGTATTGCACTTTACGTTTTACTACCCACCGTGCGGATTTATTGAGCAGAGAAAGATCGGGACAAGAATGGAGAGAAGTAGATCGTATTGAGAGAAGTATCACCGTCCGTATCTTGCCTTGTATCGATGTTACTAGTCGTTGTTACATGGTATTACGTTACTTTCGTGGATGCGCTTTCGAATTTAGCTGCTTCGCGTTCCGCGCACGCGTGTGGAAAGTAAATTCCGAGTATCAGAGTATCATCCGCCGCAATTTATCGTACTCGTATTTGACTCGTGACAGAATGAAAAATTACGTTTCCCCCGAGAATGCGAGGAACGTTCTTATGTATGCAATATTTTTGCATTCGCTCAATGACTCCATTCGTGGTACTCGTGTCGGTCACTGGAGCAGCTTCCGTTTATCTGGACGGAGAATTACGACGTGCCCGCTTTTGAGGTGCATCAGGACAACTTCCCTCAGGCGACATTGCTAAAAGTTTACTCGAGCGAGTCACTCAAGAATGACCAAGCTTATTTATTTCCGGCTCATAATGTCGGGCGCGTTCTCGTGATGAGTATTAAGGTCGAACAGGATGGCAGACTACGAAATTTAATTTTCTTCATAAATCATACTCCGTGAATTATTACACGAATATACGGCGCGAGACTATACGTTTCTCATGCGACCAACGATGGCGGCGGATCATAAAGGAGACACGCGTTGGTACAAAATATATTTTGGAAAGCCCATTTCATCTCTCCTGCTCTGCTCCTCTATATCGAGAAAAATGAGCTTGTTACAGTGATGCTGGCGTGTTTACACCAAACACAACAACGTAATTCTTTCTTTTCCTAATTCACGATACTCGGCCGCAGAGTGCGGATATTACGGCAAAGGTAAAATGGATTTCCAGAAAGTAGAGTGTCGTGTTTCTACTACTCTCGTTGTCCGGGAACCGGCATAAGACTCATTTCACATCGCAATATCCTGTCATTACGCAGGAGGGGATGAAGAGTGCTCCTCGCCTCTCCTTCTTGTACTTCCTAATATTTCCTTATTGTCGATCAAACAAGAGCACGAGCTACAATTAAATCACCACGACGGGAACTTATTTCCCGCTTATTTCTGCAGAACAAAGATTTATATCACTGCGTTAAGGAATATTCCTGGAAAGCGCGTCGAGAAAATAATAAAAATCTCATTGAAAGGAAAATGGCTTTCAAGGATTTTTTATATTTGCCTACGCTCATTGATTCCTCATGAGACGACGATGATTAAAACAACATGAAAAATCGTTGAGCTTAGTGATGATATTACTTGATCCGTTTGTACTGCGAGTCCGGGCAATTTACCGTGTAAAAGTATATTTTTAGCTAATTAATGACGGGACTTTCGATTCAATAGAAAAGACAGCTTCAGTCGGTATTTCCTGTGACCTGTGACCTTCCAATAATATTTATAGGAGAGATTACAGTCTATATATACGTATATATTTTATATCGATATGTATATAGTATCTCCGTTGCGTAGCTCAATGCGCACGTGTGAATTGTCTAATTAAAATTTATTATTATATCTCCTACACGCACGCAGCACACGATTAATGTATAGTATTGCCAGGGGGTCTACCACACTTCAAAAAAGTGTACACCTATTGCCAAAAACGGTAATAAGTTTCGCATTTCTGCAGTTATTACCTTTGTTTCCTATATTGCCCAAATATTGCTTTTATTACCATTATTAATTAAGTATTACCGTTATATTGCCGTTATTGCCAAATATTGTGCATATATTTCCTTATTTCTGAAGCTATTGCTTTCTATTTTCAAGAAAAAGAGAGTTAGAAAAGTATGAAAATTTGCATTTTAAATATGAAAGAATCAAAATTTAAAAATTTATTAGTCCTTAGAATGGAGCAAACACAAAATAACATAAAATAAAATATTATAATAACATGTATAATAACATAACATATTTTATGTTATTATAATATTTTATTTTATGTTATGTGTTTTACATTAAATATTAATATTTCCGAATATTAATATTTAATGTAAAAAATTTTGGTTTCTTATTAGAAAAGAAATATTATTTCTTTAACATAAAATATGTTATGTTATTATATATGTTATTATAATATTTTATTTTATGTTATTTTGTATTTGCTCCATTCTAAGGACTAAAAAATTTTTAAATTTTGATTCTTTCATATTTAAAATGCAAATTTTTATACTCTTCTAACTCCTTTTTCTTGAAAATAGAAAGCAATAGCTTCAGAAATAATGAAATATATGCACAATATTTGGCAATAACGGCAATGTAATGGTAATACTTAATTAATAATGGTAATAAAAGCAATATTTGGGCAATATAGGAAACAAAGGTAATAACTGCAGAAATGTGCCAGTCGCGACAGAATGTGTCGTAGAATCCTGAATCTTTTGTAGGAATCAAGTTTTATGTATACATTCATGGAGATCACCTTTTTTACTGTGACAGTTATACTATACAGAGTGTCCCGGGTTTTAACCGACAAACTGCGGGAGCATATTCTACTAGTGGAAATAAGAAAAAATTCTTATATCGAGTTTGCTTAGAAATGCTTTATTACAAAGTTATAAACCAATATTGAAAAGAAATATGAGATAAGTAACAACGGAACATAGTGTAGAATTTGGAAGGTCGAAGATGTTTATGTTATGTGTATTCACATGTATTCATGTTCACTATGTTGAAACGATTCAGTATGATTGTTACTTTCACAACAGTAGCTGTTAGATTTCAATCGTCGTGTCAACTAGCAATTACTATCAGAATGCCAAAAGTGTTTTCAAATGAGGAATACACTGATATTCATTTCGTGTACGGATTCTGTGACGGAAATGCACGAGCTGCCGTACGAGAGTATCAACGTAGATTTCCTAACAGGAGAGTACCAGATAGATTTAAAGCAACGAATTACTAATTCAGTTACTGAGATGCAACAAAATTTTCAGGAATGTCGTACTGTAACAAATTCTGTACTACGTCGATGTCTAGCTTGTATCGATGTCCAAGGACAACATTTTGAAATGCGTCACTAAATCATTGCGTAGATAATTTTTCTTTTTGTGAAAAAATCCGTTGTTACTTATCTCATATTTCTTTTCAATATTGGTTTATAACTTTATAATAAAGCATTTCTAAGCAAACTCGATATAAGAATTTTTTCTTATTTCCACTAGTAGAATATGCTCCCGCAGTTTGTCGGTTAAAACCCGGGACACCCTGTATATACTATATAAGTAAAATATAGTTAAATATTAAATATTAAAATAATATCTGATTATTTACCCATTTTGACAAGAGAGAACACCAAACTCTTACTAGAACTGAACTCAACTCACTTATTTGAACTCAATTTATCAAGAAATTATTAAGCACAGTTGCGAACTATAGCAAGCACAGAAATGATAGTGAGGATATTTGCGCGCCGGCTCGTGCTTGTTTAGCTATTTCTGTTGTATTGCTTATTTATTTCCTGTTTATTTCCTCTATTGCTGCTTTATTATACACTATTATTTTTTATTTCCGTCTATTGCCTACTATTGCTTTTTTGCCCAATATTGCCGCTTATTTCCCAATATTGTGTAGTTATTTCCTTGTTATTGTTACGTATTGCTCAAAATTTGTACACCTATTGCCGAGTGCAGTAGACCCCTTGAGTATTGCAATAAAATATTAGAAGGATTTCTTGCAAAAAATGTCACAACAAATCATGAGAGATGTTCTTCAAAAGAATCTTTAATGACTTAATAAAATAAATTGCTCTTCAAATCTCTTTCTCTCTTGCGTTACGTAAATGCAATATGTACGTAATAATGTAATAAATTATAATGTAATTAATTCTCGTAAATTGCACATCTTAAATTAATTAAAATTAATTCTACACGAATCTGTTAGCGCACTTCTTTTGACAGAACCCACTCTTATTTCCTTTGTTATTGCATACCTCTCTTATGATGGCTCTCTCTCATATGTACACAATTAATTAGGATTACTTACTCGTAGAACCCTTTGCAATCCGTTCCGGAATTGTGCATATCTTAATTAGCGTATTAATGTTACTATTGTTATTAGAATAATGAAAGAATATTATCTACCTGCGTCACTGTTTTCATTGTTTATAATAATGAGTCCTCCTATCGTATGATTCTCTTGACGTTAATTTCATTTAATGTTCAATTTTAAAGTGTCAGCTTTATTTGTACGCGCATTATAATTGACGTGACATTTAGAAGCAGAATACACTTTTTGAAATATTATATCTACAAGTACCTCAGGACAAATTTGCGTTGTAATTATACAATAATTCTGTGTTATACTTTCGATACGCCTGTGCATGCGTGCCGAATCTCTTGACAAACTGCAAAAGCGCGATATTAATAGAGTACAGAAGAATGTCACAATATCAATTTTATTATATAATCATCTAATTGCAAGATATATCAATTGTAAGGTAAATACATTAAAACGTGCTCTTCGTATTATAGTGTAGCATTAAGCTGCTTGCGTTACTCATGTTTCTTCCTTAGTTCAGCGATGAAGTTTATTTATTGCTTCCGATATTGTTGGACAAGCGCAGTTGATTAGTAATTGTTTAATGACAGTGTTTACGCCATTCTCAAGGATCCTTACCGCGGCAAGCGTCATTCGTGCTACGTAACGAAATGGAACGGATAAGTGCCAAAATTATTCCACACCCTCGACGTTTGCCTCGACCGGAGAAAACGTAATTTTCTTTTGCGAAATAGAGAAGAACGAGGGATGAATAATGATCGCATATAGATTACATCGTGCGCGAATTTCCCTTCTTGGCGTATACACAATTTCGTGGGTAATATATTTCCTTTATTAACGGAGAATATATACGGCTGCAAGCTACAGAGACGACGAGGAAATAAAACGAGAACTGTATTCTATCTGGAGCGATGTTACTTCTGACTTTTTCTTCGGGTAACGATCGATCATGACACATTGTTGCAGCCTTTCTAAACGGTACTTTTTAACAAGCAGTAAAGTGGATTGTAACGGATGAAGCAGTAACTTAGATACTTCGAAGTGCCAGATTGCGTCGTTCTTATCGATCAAAGATTATAAGTAGGTATAATCTGTCGCGTTTATGCGCGCGCCTTACTCTGTGCACACACATAACGGATGCAATACCTCACGCTAGATATTGGGAATTTTCTTCTTTATTTAATACATATAATTTTGGGCGTTGTCAAGTCTAATATAATATAATAAAAGATCGATTCGTCATCTTCAGAAAATTTTCTCTTTGCGTGTCAGGCATACATAAGAGTCTCTTCTTTTTTCTATCTTATATACGATAATTACTGGACGTCCTTAAACAACTTGTATATACAGGTCAATGTTGTGTTATATGCATCCGTTATACATGTAACATTTAAAATGTTATGTATATTCTAGCTATCTAGTACACACTGTCTCATATTTAACTATCGTGACCGAGAAATAGAGGCTGAAAGAATTATGAAGTATCCGTCTATAAGAACCTCTTGCATTTTTGCCGTGGAAGATTTATCTGATGTGAAATTCTCTGTAATCTTCCCTCTTAAGCTGAGTTAGTAAAAATTCTATTGATTGTCTGCATTGGACGTAACATGTATGTAGTTATTGAAATCTTTAATAATTCTCACTGAATTATTGACAATCAGTGAGGACTTTACTGGAGACACAGTTGGTTTATTTGTTTCGCTTTTTGTCTATAGCAATCTTTCTTAGTTCCACTGCTTTTAGCACTCAAATATGACTGACATCGTTCAATTGAATTTCATTGATTGCAGTGGTATATTTATAATTGAGTGATACCTGTAATTGTATTTCAGTGAAAATATATTGATTCTATTTCGGGAGAGTTATTTCCAATTAACCCACGCGTTTGCAAAATATAACTGTTAATAACGTAAAGGGAGTAACAAATGCAAACGCGAACTGCCCTTTAAATATCACGAGTACGCTTAATTGTAGAAGAAAGTTCATGCGCTCCATCAATCGTCACGGTGACGCAGAAAAATAGAACACATAAAGTAAGAACGGTAATCATTAGTTATGCGGGAGACTCGAAAACACATTACTTAACTTCGAGATAAATAACAAGAACGACTTGAGGGAAGCGGTCCGGATATTGGTACAATGTCTGAAAAAAAATAAAAGTTGTTAAGATCTGCACGGTAGACTTTATCTTCTTCGATGTATAATCGCGATCAATAACAAGAGAGGCGTATGAAATAATAAAACGTTGCAGAGAGAGAGAGAGAGCGAGAGAGCATTTTCAAAGAAACGCTGGTGTCAATATAATCTTTTGTCAGCTACTGATCAGACATCTGTTTCGCATACCGCAGAAATGACACAGAATTCGCTTGCGACGTTCATTTGAAACTGTAAAGCTGCCAATAGCTGCCGCCTCTTGACAAATAAAGAGATATTTCTACGTATCTACACATGCAACTCGCTCTTTTATCTAGAAACCCGAAAGGTATAGTTTATTTGAATGTCATAAGTCACGCGAAACAGCGTATCACTTTGAATCGCGAAAAGAATAAAGGTTTATTGAATTAAAGCGGTAGGCGCGAAATCACGCACACTTGGTAGCGTGCACTTTGATCTTACTTCGATCTTTCTTTCACCGGACGATTTTAGTATCCGTGACGAAACGAATCGAGAGCACGTGCGTCTGTATATATTTTACACGTACGAATGAGGACACACAACGAGAATTTGTAACGATATCAAGCCATCACGCCTGCATGCTATTTACACGAAGCGAATAAGACATGATTTCTTTGCAAAAAGAATATATAACAGCAAAGCCGCCAATCCTTGTCCTTTCGACTCGCACGGATCGATGCGACATCGGAGACTAATTATGTCTTCTCTTTCAATTGCAGCCATGGCGAAGACCTCATCGTTACACCCTTCGCACAGATTCTTGCTTCTCTGCGCTCGGTCAGGAATAATTTCTTGTCGCTCACGAACGTACCGACGAACAAGTAAGTAGATTAATGCCGATCATTGATTGTAACGAATGGTTGGGTTGGGTTTTTATTAATTTTTGCCTCCGCTTCTTGCAGATCGCGAAGGAGTAGTGGCCAACAGGGCAGTAGTACGCCGCAGCCACGGATTTTGGCGCCAGGAGGTAAAAATAGCATAATATTGCATAACTCATTACGTTATAAAAACTTAACTGTTGCGTTTATTATTGTTCCGCTGGTCGTTATAGATTCTTTCAATTTGCATGTTGCGTCAAACGTCATTTCCAATCATTTCAGTTTAATTTTAATCTTCATTTATAATGAACCAGCAACAGTTAATTACTTTCTCTCGGTTTATCAATGACCACGGAAAATTTCACTCGCTCTCTTTCCAATGGGATTTAATGACCGTTAACTCAACCACATGGCCACCATTACTCGACCATGTAATTGCCCCGGAAAGTCTGTAATTTTTGTTAATTTCTATTTTTATTACTTTCGAGCGGTACCACGTGTATTCTCGGACGTGTTTAATAAATATCGATTATCAGTACCTGTCTGAATAACTGTCGTTATCCTGCTCAGGAACGTGCGTCATGTATATTTGAAATTTTTGGACCCTTCAATCTCCCTTGGAAAAGTTCATTTCCGTCCCTTCATCAATATTATATCAACTCGCAACTTCATTTTATCCTTACTTCTTGAAATTTTCATCACGACTTTCTTCTTGGCAGGAATTTTACATGCCATATTTCTGAGCCATATCAGCTATCATACGTATATCGTACATGATTTTTTCATGGAAATCCTAGAACTCTTGATTAATCTTGCCAATCCACTTTCTTTGAAAAGAGCATTTGCCATTCATTATTACGATTGCTAAATGTACGCTGTCAGCTATTTCTTTTGTGAACTCCATACCTTACGCTCTTAAAATATCGTGGATTTTTAGGAGTAAAGCTCATCTTTTTTAAAGTTTGTAAAATGATTCAAGTGTCTTCATAAATCTATTTTTATCTTTAAAAAATTGTATTAAGTTTCGTAGAAACAAAGATTTTTAATAATTCCGAATTTTAGAGCGCTCGTGCAATTCCGATTAAATTTGAAATAAAACTATCTCGGCGGATGAATCTTTTAACGTTAGCTTATTGCTCATCCGTACGCGTGCTTTTATAACATTAAATTTGCTTTTCTTCATTTTTCAGAGGAACCCTTTATGAAACTAGCTGTGGAAACGATAGAGGAACTAGACTGGTGCTTAGACCAGTTGGAGACCATTCAGACGCATCGATCCGTGTCCGACATGGCATCCCTGAAGGTACGACCTTATCCGTTTATATTTCTCCTCTCCCTCTATCTCTCAATACCCTTTCGTGGCATGTTCTCTCGACGCTCGATCTTTCGTACATCTTGCAAGTCTCAAAGAGATTCTGTCGCGCATTATACCTGCGCATACACAAGATATCTCAAGAGGAATCCGTCAGGTTCTTTAAGAATGTGTTTACACAAATGATTCTAAACAGAAGAAGTCATGTGAATTCGATTGGAAAAGGTCGCAAAGTTCCTGAAATAAATTCTTTGTATTCTTAAATAAATTTCCTCGGGAACGGCCAATACAGTAACATAGCTGCGAAAGAAAAATCGTATTTAGTAGAAAACTAAAGATTAAAGAGATTAAAAGAACTTTGTTTCTTTTTTCTTTCGAAAGAATTTAAGAAATATAACATTCTTTGTATGTAACAATAAGGATAACGCATGAAAAGTCGTGTCTAATAACATAGATTATAAATAAATTCCTCATTGTAAATTTCTCAAGTCTGACCGACTTGATTTCCAATCTTTGTCTCACGAGAGATAGATGGAAATTCTCTTTGCTCGCGCAAAATTGACCACACAGAATCATTCGATTATATGATCGGTCGTAGACGCGGAAATTGCACAATCGCTAAGACCGAAGCCAAACCGCGACTGCCTAAAAGGATTATTCGTTCCCTCGGGAACTCTCGAGGATCCAAATATTAATCAGAGTTCAATTAGCGGTTCAATTATACGACGTCAAAAAATTTCAATACATTTTCACGTGTAGATGTAGTCGTACTTGTTCATCAGCAACTAATAGAGACACTTATCATACACAGGCAGAAACAATCGTTTCTTGATAATGTGCTCGACATCGCAATTTCCGCGCGGGTCGTTAATCGTTTGCGTTCCGGTCGCGAGGATTTCCAATTTCCACGACCAAGTCGACAAAACGTCGGCGTGAAAACAAAATCGTTTGAGCGACCGATTTGCTCTTTCTCGTTCTTTGTATCGTAATGACAGCGAAGAAAATTGGAATTTTATATATGCCCAGTATACTAATCAGTACACTAAACTAGCTAAGCCGATACACGTAACGGAACACAAGAAAAATGAAAAGCCTCTTTCAGAATATTCAAAAATGATTGAAAAAGAGATGTTTCATTCACTTCCTTCATAAAGTACGCGCTTTATTGCAAAATCTTGTAGAGCTACGAAAACTTCTCTCAATGAAAGAAAATTTCACGAGAAATTGGCGCGAAACTTTTCTCATTTATCTCACGTAAATTGGAAATTGCTCTAGCGGGAATATGAATATGCTTTCCAATCGCTTGGAATATTTATTCACAAGATGCGGCGTGCTTCATTTCTTTCGTGTCGTGTACTATTCGCTCCTGAGAATTTAGTTTGTGAACGTCGCGTAAGTTGTTCAATTGTTCGTACCTATTTCCGGCGGGCATTTCCTCTGCTTCATGAAGCTCCCTGAAACAATTCCTTTCGACGTTGGAAGAGCAGGCGCCAAGACGTAACGCGTGTACACGATAATTAAAGCTCTTTGAACATAGCAAAAATGAAAATTTATTAAAATTTCAAAGAAGCATGACCTCGCTATTTTCCAGAAAATAAGTTTATTCAAGGCGATCTACGCAGAAACGCACGCGTTGTTTGTCTTTTGCACTTTCCAGTCGCACAGTTTTACCTTCCTTCACCAGCATTAAATTGATATTTTTCTTTCACTTGCTTTTTGATTGGGCTGGAAGTGCCACGTGTAGTCTGATGTACATATAATTCCCAATTAATCCGGATTCTTTCCGGAAGAGGTTTGTTAGAAAATTGAAACAAACGCGCGGGAGATTCCCAAGCTTCATCGCAGAGAAGAGCTATGCAAACAATTCCACCTGCAATGTAATGTTACTACTGTCGATCTCCGAGACGATCTTTTTCGTTAAAAAGCTTTGTTTTCCTGTACTTTTGCGAAACCAAATATTGATTTAGCACAAGAGATGTAATTAAAAAGGCTAACATAAGCGAAAATCTCATTTCTCCGTGGAATTGCTATCATTCTCAGCAACGGGAAGATTATTGAAGACTTTCAACCTTTAAGTCTTTCTCGCGGCTCTTTAATTGCTGTCGTGAGATTAAGTGAATTTTCCGCTCTTTGTAATTCCTCCTATTTACAAAGCAGAATGTTAATAATACAGCGAATTTCATAAGCCCATTATAAATTACTTACTTTGTTCACAAGCGTCAGCAACAAGATGGAAAGCATTAACAGTAAATGAATATTTCACCGTATTAAAAGGAATGAATATTTAAAGTGGAAGATAATACTCGCGATTATTTAACGAAGTAAGCAAAATAACAATGCAAGAAATGGTAATTTTTCTGAACGAGAACTGCGTGAAATGATTGAGGTTCGTTTTCGTTTTACGATTTCTGTCATTCGTCTTCCGTTAGCGAGCTTCTAGCTGTTTTACTCCCTCGGATAGTTCATTAAAATCATTCGAGGATACACGTCACAGACTCGCATTCTAGGCATTTTTAGTATTTTTTTTTTTTGAAGATATAAAATGCAAAAGAATGCACACATCCATTCGTTTTCTCTTTTTGTACCACGGGCAAAATGTCTCATGCTTATTCTCGCCTTATGAATTATTCATTTGCACAAACGCAAGCCATACACCGAACGAGAGTAATGCATATCATTTTCAGCTGTTACATGATCTCGTGTCCGTAATTTGAAGTGACATCGATCGTGTGACGTTGTGTCAACTCCGCACTTTCTTTTCGCTGACAAAAGGAACGTCACCCGTTTGTTCTCAGCACAAGTGACGCATGTAAAAACGTTGATCCTCCTTGTTTGTCAAAGTGACGTCTACGCGAATGTGCGCTGAAAGCGAAATGACACGTACCGCCGATTTAGCGAAAAGGAAAGTTTAGACATTGATAAATTAAGGTCCTTATTGGTAAAGAGAGTCGAAAGAACGTCGTACTTCTTTGTCAGTAATCTTACTTAATTAGAATGGAACTTAATTATTTCATAAGTAAATAATTAAAAGCTATCGCATTTTATTAAAAAAAATCATTCGAATCAGATATCAGTTTTGAGAGTTTTTATAATTTATCTTAGCGAGTATAAATATTTTTTTGTGTTATGTTAAAGCTAAAATAAAAAAATCTGGAAAAGGCATTATCGACGTATTATCGATAAATAACAACGTAAATTGTGAGTTTTTAAAAGTTGTTTTGATCAAGCAAAAGTTCTTTTGCCCTGATATACGATGCTGAATTGTTTTCATGCTTGCAAATTGTGTCAATTCATCATGTGGCTGCTTTCATTTTTTGCCTAAAGAATTAAATTACAGTGTTGTTTTGCTTATTGAACCAGACGAAATAGGTCCATAACTTTGTTTTCCACGTATACTACGGGAAATTTACAATTTGCGTTGCGTTTGTTTATTGAAAGAGCGATTTCAGTAAGAACGGCTGTCGAATGCAATCGCGGGGTTATTTTCAACGAGAATGATTAAGAGACGAGAACTTCGATACCACGAAACGACAGAGTCATTAGCATGCGTAACTTATCTGCTGCGACATTTTCATTAAAACCTTGTCAATTCTAATTTAAGATGTTTCAAAGGCGCTCCAACGATAACGGAGTGTGTTACGCATTCACGCGTGACTCATTTTGATTACGTAGCAACTGACAGTTTTCAGACAAAAGTAATAAAGTGAGCATAAATCTTCATCATTTACTGTAATCAACATGCCTTCGTTTTCATTTAGTTAGTTCAGAAAACTAACAAAATTTATATGCAACTCACTTTCACAAAGAGTGTCTTCTATTATTATAATATTTTTTCCCGTCACGTACAAGATTCGCCACCGGTTTAAAATGTCGGAGTTCCCGATAGAAGGGCCGCTCAGTCGAAGCAAAGCAAGCCTCGAAGTTTAATTGTTGCATAACTTTGTTGCATGAGTCGAATTACTGTTGTGCAGAAGAGCTCAAGTTCCGTAGAAAACTGTTTAATGTATTATCATAAAGAAATATCTAACCTTTTATATAGTTTCTTATCCTACAAAATTAATATAAAACTATGTAAAAGATATACACATATTTGTACCAGTTTTACGAAATGAGAACCCACGTAAAAGATTACTCCAAAATGATTATTCTTATGGAATTTTATACAATCTTACCTGCATTTATCTCAACATTCTTAATTTAAATATTAATTTTGGTTTCCCTTGTTATTTATAAACTTTTATGCTTTTATTGTTATTAATCGTGCTATTAATTCCTTGTTTGCAATCTCAATATACATTTTTCTTCGAGAATCCTCGAGTATTCTATTAAATTAATCAAAGCCAAATGTGAATGTAGAGTGTTGCAGTCCACTCATTAATCTCAAGAAGCGTATTTGTTTTTTAGTTATTTTTGTTGCCTCTTACACTCATTTTACTAATGGTAAATCTGCTGGGTCACGTATTTCGTCTCGCAAACGCACTACCTTGACCCGTCTACGTGACGTAGGATAATCAGTGTTGACACTGTTTTTCCCGATTTAAGCAAGTACCTGCGAATTGCTAATTGTTTCAACGGGGGTCTCTGTCCCCTATAGTGAGTGTACGAGGTTACCAATCTCGCGAAAATTTCTCGTTTAAAGAGAAAAACTCATCCGACCGTCTGCGTTCCGTCTTGCAAAGTGGACGCGACGAATCAAGAGATTTCGCCTGTCTGGATCTATTAGGTTGTTGCATAATTTCTGTCGCACTTCCTGCACTTATTTTTTCGAGGTAGTATGTAACCAACCCAGCAGTTCAAAAGCAAATCTAATAATAATTTATTGAGCGGCGAAGATAAGTGCACGAAATGCGACAAAAATTATGCAACAACCTAATATATCCGGATCTATGTGGAAAGCATATAACTGAATTATCGAGGCTATACGCCGATTATGCGCGAGGCCGATTTCTCTTCGAAATCGACGGGGGTGTGCCACACGAAGCGCTCATGTGTAAATCTATCGATTCCGTGAGGCTGCTGCTGACAGGATCACTTCAGCCGGAATATATTTCATTGTGCGTGAACAGCGAATGCCATATCGCGAGCGTTGTAACCAGCGTTTCAAAACTCATTCGACATTATCTTTTATGTTGCTACAACACAGTAACGTAACGGCAACGTGTGTAAGGTACATGTAGTTGTAATCGATATGGTGCTTAAATATCGATATTGTGCTTAATAACTCCATTACGATGCGAAGATAAAAGAAAAGAAATCTCACCCACGCATTCCTTTTTTATTGGAATTGTACGTCGAACAATGATTGTATGTAAAATGAGTCTCCGAAATACGACGGGTTTCGCTATCGGCAAGCGCTTTTAATTGGTACCGTATGCGCACTCGTCGGGTTTCGTCGCAAGCAAAACTGAAGCGCGATCGATTTACTTATCGACTTCGAAATTTCATCCGTGCTCCACATCGAAATAAATATTCTCTCCGGCAGGTTTATTCCTGACTTATTTATATGCGTCTGGAGCGAAGTGTGTTTACAGTTTGTTTTTATACTTGGCACGCAAGTGCAGTTTCAGTCCATCTGTAAGAGCGCACCCGCCAACCAGAAAATAGCGATCTCGCGGATTTTGCGATCCGGATTTTCCTGATATACTATCCCCGTGCTGGGTTCAGCAACTCCTTGTTGAAGTTTCGCGATTTGCATTTATTGCAGCGTACGTGCGTTACGTGCGCGGTCGTGTTCATAATGACGTGTCCTCTTCGCGAATGACGCTCGTAAAGTCCACTTTGATGGAAATTATTTTGGAAGGTCGACACACACATGCATTTTGCACATCAACATACATTTGATGACATACATTTAGGTATTTGTATGAAGATAAGCGTTTGTGCCATTGTGGACACTTTCCGATCGAATTTGCCGAGAATACAAGCTCTCGATTTCCCACTCTTTTCAATGAGAAAAGGACAATTCGCGTATCGGGCGCTGATTCGAAGGATGCCCTTGTGAGCGTCGGTTGCTCCTCAAAGAAAATCGATACTTTGAATTAATTGACCTACATCAACGACAAGGACTTGTGACCTCATCATTAGGTTCGGCGCGAATAAGCCGATCATTATGTATACGTGGTTACGCTAGTATTCCACGTAATACAGCAATTAGGTATTTAGTAGCTAATGATATCGACTATTTATATATGTATGATTACACAAATGCTCCAATTGTAAAATATATATCTTTGCAAAATAGACGTCGTGCGTAACTTTATAAAAATTATAAATATGCGAAATTTTTCTTTCTCTGTCTCTTAATCTTAATATAATGTCATGATGACAATTTCCTGATAAATATACTTGATATTATCTTTCGTTATTTTGTGTTCTATTTTTTTCGAATTCACTTTTTATTTAATATAATTTATGTAATGTGCTGATGAGAAAATAACTCTTTCATTTCTAAGGTATTCATTTTACCTCACGCGAAACTTATTTTTAGTATCTATTTTATAATTTTGTCACGATTTTATATTACGAAAGAATTTTTAATATATTACCACGAACCGTTATTAAAATATTGCTATGCCACGATCGCCGTGAATTTCTTCTTATATTCACGGCATGGTAAACTGAGAAATTTTCCATCGCAAGCATTAATTCATCTTTTTTTCATTTTTTTTAAATGCTCACGGCAAACATTTACTTGCGTTTTCGCACTCAATCTCGCTCCTGTGAGACTTTTCACAAAGGTACTTCTGCAGTTCGAACCAATTAGCGTTGTCCACGGTCCGTTGCGTTAAAAAGTCCGTCTTGCTCGTTTTGTTTATCATTTAACACTTGAACGCATCGTGCAAGAAGATCCGTCTTTCGCTGAAAAGGATTAGGACTGCGAACAGATCTAAGAAATAGACGACGAGCAGCAGAGCGTTGTATTAGCACAGCTCCTTTTATTCGCTAAGTTTGCGGAAACGTTTGCCCAAGACTTGACTTCGCGAAATCGTTTAATTACAACAAAAGTCTTCAGTGTAAAATGAAAGTAATTTAAAATTTATTTAAAATGAGAGTCGATAACTCGACAACAATTAGATGTTTCGACTTATAATCAATCTTATCGTTCAGGATAACGATTTCGCGAAAAATCCAGAATAGAGAACACGATAGTAGATGCAGGTCCAAAGAAATCGCAACAACGTCGTTCGCGAGAAGAGAATCTAATAAACGAGGCGCTATCACGCCCGGTCGTTTAACCCCTTCCTCGCAGGTTCAAGGGTTCGCGTGCTCTTCATATCGCCGAGCATCCCGTATCACGCGTGCCATGCGTGATCGTCTGTCTATTTCTCTCGGGTGCGTAAATAAACCGCCAATCCCACCGAAATACTTTTGCGAGACGATGTTGCACAAATCAGGATCTGAATGATCTCCGCCAATGTTGCTTGCGTCACAATATCCCCAAGCCTTATCAGAAAGTGTTCTAATCGAGCCTATCGATCTTTCGTCTTGTCGATCTTTGGCCTTGCTTTATTCCTGATATTCTTAGAAAAGATATCGCCGTTTGTATATTGCAATCCATAATGTTTTTATAATGTTTCATTTCGCCGTCACGGCTTGAGCATTTAAACCTGAACTCAAGGAACTTAAAGAATTTAAAGACACTTGAAGAGACTTCACGATGTTATATCTGTGATTTAGACGCAAATGCCTAACGAACGTAAGACAAATGGCAGTAAACAAATGTTCGGAGTTCATTCGAACATTTCTAAGTAATAAGGAATTGAAAGATCATTGATATGACGTATTGCGACTGTTGCTCCTGCACATGGTCGATATGACGCCAGAAAACGTAGCTCTCATTTTCATGTATGTATTCTCGTACTATCGCTTTTATGCGAATTGCATTTATTTTTATCTAGGAAACTGTAGCGTATGGTATGTATGGTATGTTTGTGCATGCATTTTCCTTGTCGGCTTACTTTACCATTTTGTGGTAGATCATGGAAATGGTCGCGAACTATGTGCTGATGTATAAATTACAGATAATATTGAGTTACGATTCTTCCTTTGTTATTTTGTTGCAATTCAATGTTTCATTTATTCACGCGCAAATACGTAAGACTAACAAATAAGATCATTACGCATTTCCCGATATTTGCATTAATTATTAATTGATAAATAATAGATAATAAAGCAACATGCGGAATAATTGATAGAAAATATATAGCTATTTATGTTTATCCAACTCATCTTTTAAATAGTTTGATTGTGATCTATAATAATGTATAAATATTAAAGAAAAGCACACAAGTGACTAGTAGCGAAACACTTGTCTCTTTGCATTTTATTTTAATTTTAAATAATGATAAACAGCACCTATTCATTTGCCTACAGTATTATGCTAAATTTGATTATTGAATGAAACAATGATTTTTTGAATAATACATAACGTAATTACATTTACATGACATAGTTACATAACTCGATTTTGTACCAAATTCTAAAATTCCGACGAGGGTGGCAGACCACCTTCTGTTTGACTGCAGAGATTTTCTTACTGAAAACGCAAAGACTTATATGCCGTCTGACCAAGAAATTCTGTTACTACTGCGAGCTCCCATACATTGTTATGGTGATCTTTGTACAATCGGTTATAAATAATTTATTGATAATCTTTGTTATCGATAATCTGACATTTATTTAGACGACTTGATTACATTCATAATTATCTTTAAATTATACATTTAATATACTTTACACGTTTGATATACATAAATTTTGAAAGTTATAATATTCTAGAAACTGCTTTGTTGTATTTTGATAGTTGATATTATCTGTATTCTTCATTTTATCATTACAGATATAATCATATTATCTTTAAATAAATAATTAACGAGATGCGCGCGCGAACAAAAGTAGATGTGTATTCATTGATATGATTTTGCGTCTGTTGCATTGTACAATACATACGCGTCGCATTTAAATAATAATAATAAGGTTAATATTATTTAAATCATTATTGCTGTTCTGTTAAATAATTTGTTAGTTCTGAATAATTTTAGTGAGTTAACGAATGTATTTCCAAAAGTGGTATTATCAGATTTGAAAATATATCTGACATTTGAGAAAATGGCATTATAGCATTTACTATATATGCAATAAAATTTAAGATATTTCTGATAAATCGTTGTTGTTGTAGTCGAATAGGTATGGGCAAGACAATAACAGCGTTCTTATAAAGTAGTCCAGCCTGTGATACGAGAATTCCTAGACTTTTCGTATTGTTTGCACATGTTATCACTTGCTCAATATCGTGTTGCACATCTTCACTAGTAACTTGGCCAGTACTATCACTATTCGCTGAAAAATTATTGAAATCATCATTACTCACGTATGAATTGAATCCTTAGGCGTCAATGAACTTATTGTATATTGTATGTTATATATTCTGTTATGTATTATTCCTTAGTATTTTTCATAAGAACTTTTGATAGAAAATTGTACAAACACTGCGCGTATCAACGACTGATACAATTAATACTATATAGTTTATGTAATGTACGTGCAAATAGTTTTGTATATTAAATAAGAAATTGTAGAAGACAATTTACTAAAAAAAAATTTTGATTAGTGTTAAACAATGTGGCCTTTAGTTTTGTGAAACTTACCTCCCTGGACACAAGTCATGGCAAATATACACAGCAGGAACATCAGTAAATATGTATTTGAATATCCTTGCAACCTCATGGTGCTCCTGGGTTGTTACGGATATGAGCAGAAATGTAACAAAGGTATTCCACTAGTGGGCTTCGGAACTCGTACTCGGCGCATTTATAACAAACACCGATAATTATAATGCAAAACATTACTTACCTCTATCGCTCGTGTGCATGTATGCGTGACATGCAACACTTATATTTGTGCAATTTCATGCAAAAACATTTAGTTTTTAAAACATGGCACAACCGTTTTCGCTAAAACAAATTTCGTTTAGTGCAGAGGAATTTCGAGAATTGACGCACGGTGAAATTTTGCAAATCGGTGACGGTAATTGTTTAAATTACGATGCTGAAAGTTTTACAGCAATTTTTTAAGTAGAATGTTTTTCTATTTTACGATGTTCTTCGTGAAGTGACGAATGTTTTTTCAATTACGTATCATTTTTGTCAAACGTAAATCTTTTTATCATTTTCTCGTTATTTTCATTTAGAGTGCGAAATATAAGGGATACTGCGTTACCAAATAAACGATTGGTTTTCTTATATGCAATGCTAAATATTATCTGTCACTGACTCATTCTTATCGTTCGCCTTGTCGTGTTTATTACGTTGCTTTGTGTAATTTTTCATTCTAACCTGCTAATAGTAGATAAAAGGAATACGAAGGACACTGCGCGTTATTGTTTTACAGAAACATTTACTCACGCAAGTAATTTTACGACTTTTTGATAAAATTTTCAATATGATATGTGCAGATACGAAAAATATTTATTTACACATGGATATATAATAAATAAGAAAAATCCGTTTGTTTTGTGCTTGTTTTAGAGAGCATGTCCACATATTATTTAAGTAGAAATTGGAAGATCTCAAAAATTACATGTAAAACTTCTCAAGAATCACAATACATTTACATATAAAAAGTTTTATAAATTTCTTACACTTACACTTAAAAACTTTCACTTCTCAGACTTAGCACAGCATAATCTTGATTGGAAATTCTAGTTCAGTAGTTGTTCCTTAAGCTAACTTTTTGAGAACCTTCTTGGAGAACTACGTACGGCAAGGGTCATAAATCTAATTTCTAGTAACTTTTCCACGTTTGCCACTTTAAACTCGAAAGTTGAGGTCGATCGAGTCAATTCGAATTTTTTACCGATGTTATCATGTTTCAGTCCAATAAGGTAATCATTGAAATAGAAACGAGCAGATTCGCTTCTCCTAAACATATTTTTATGAAATGTGTTTAAATAACGTCAATATACATTTGCAGAAAAATTACGTTAAAGTTACGTTACAAATTGCAATATATATATGATTACATTTCTGTGTTAATCTTTCGCTTATACGTTCATCTCGCTTTCAGGATGTTTTCGCAAATTTTTTCTTTACCGAAAGACGTGCGTAAACACGTCACATCCGTTTATTCGCAGAAAGTTTCTCTGATAATCCGAGAAAACAGGCCGAACAATGGTGAATACAAGGTCAATCTCTTCGTTGACCACGCAGAAAGAAGGGAAGATTGATAAACATCTCTTGGATATATCCCGAAATCCATAATGTTGGCGTCTCGCCAGAGGTGGGTGGCGCCTGGCGTCGCGTCGTGCCGCTCCATATATGAATCTATTTCCTTAGTGGAACTTATTTATTTTTAGCATCAGATATCCTTGATAACTGCGTCTGAAATTGAAACTTCGTTAGAGCGCAGTTTATCTTCAAAAATTTAATTCAAATTCAGACTCAAATAAATGAAACATTAATTCGCGAAAAGAATTCGTTAACCGTCTGGCACTTTGCAAATTAACAATATTTCCCGATAACCGCTTCTTTATTAGAAAAAAATTTAGTTAAATTCGTGTGAGTGGAAAAGAGGGATCTATAATTGAAAACTTCGTGCGACGATTTTACAACGCTCCGCGTATTTGCGTAGCAGATGGGCGAACATATTTGTGAGAATCGCCGCCAGCGTTGGGGATTCGATTGGCTCCGATTACATTTGATTATGTGCAACACGAAGAACGTCTGAGAAGAGCACAAGCCGCACGTACGTGCACGTTGCTCCTGTGCAAATGTCGGATCAGCGGTTTTTATTATCATTACGTGTGTATGTACGACTATCGTTGCATTAGCTTGTCGTCACTTGTCGCCAGTGCACTCCGCTCCGTGTACATACCGAGTTTATTACGCCTTAGTCAAGCCGCGTGCGCGGTTTAGCCACGTCGATAAACCGTCCCCATGAATATATCGGCATTAGAAAAAAGAATGCGTCGCCTGCGTTTCCCTGACATCATCGTATGCAAAGCCAAGTGTGTTCGGCACAGTCAGTAGACTCTGGTAATAATACCTTGTGATAACGTATCGTAAGAGGCTTCGTCGCAAATGTCAGCGTTCACCAAGCTTCTCGTTTTCCGATTATAGAACGGATTAGTTATGTAAATTGGAGCTGCAGTGCTTTGCGTCGCATAGACTGGCATCCTTGCACATTCTCTCATGAATAAGAATTATTCTTGTTTATAGTATTATCTTGTTTATTGACGTACTTTTTTACATACATGTTTCTATGCATTTACACGTTTCGGGCATAAATATGAAAAAGGAAAATATGGTTAGCATTATTGTATCGAAGATTACATTCAGTCATATTTCGAAAACGAATCGAAAAAAAGAAGTGAACAAAAAGTGAACTTCTGTTTATGAGAATTGTGCTGCGCAGTTTGTGTGATATCATCGTTCAAATAAGTGGTATAAATTTTGGTAGTATGCATTCGAATGTCAGTGCATTTTTAATCCCTCCCTTCATCCGAGGTAATTGTTAATACATTGTTAATATATATAAACTGCCAAAAATGTTAAACAGAATCATTTTGAAGGTATGAAACCCATATAATAATATTATAAATATCTTTTTTATTATGAGCTCGCAGATTCCGCCAGATATTTCCACGTTGTGAATTCAATATAGTTTCTCGGTTTATTATTGGTTTCCGGCATATGCTGCGCAGCTGGCATTCATACAACGACGAAATACGATCCATCCCATTTTTCCATAGTTCATCTATGCTCAATATTTTTTTTATCAAAAAACGCATCTCGTTACGCGTCGTTATGCTTCCCCGCGAACGTTTCCGTTTGTTAATAGAATAGGATAGGACGGAGTAAATGGCGCATCGTCAAAAGAGTATCGTATTCATTAATTATCGTGAATAACCGACCGTGAATATTGTTGTCGGTTGGTAATCACTATCATCACGGACGATCGTAAATCAAAGCAGCAAGAACTGGCGCACAATTTCTATGTGCGAAAAGGAACCACGAGAATTCACTAGTAAGTCGAATGCAACTTGCGGATCGAATAAGAGTATGGTGTAATTTGTTTAAACCTCGATGCAGACGTTTACGTTAGCGTGTGTACATCTAGATTTCGTCTTTCTTGTTTGACGACGATATTTTGGCACGGAAACGAGGGTTGCCTCGTATTGCGTCTCGTTTTGACGAGCTGTTAACCAGACAAGTGGTATCCGTTTTCGATCGAAGAAGAATGTCTGACAAGTGCGCGCAGAGAAAAGTTCGTGGAAAGGCTCGATAAATCGTGCTAGCTTCCTCGAAGCGAGAAATTATTTGTACTGTCGTGTGAAAGGCCGGATGTTACCACTCGTTCATTGATGATTCGGAATTGATGCTGACCATTCGCTAAGCGACTGCGAGGTAATCCGCATGATCGTAAAAAAGAACATTTAAATGCGTCTGAGAGTGATAAATTCGGTCAAACTCAAGGCTGATCCTTCTGAAAGAAAAAGAATTACTTTCTATTCGTATTTTTTGTCACTGATTTCTTGCAAATATGAAATACATTACGTGTATCTGAAGAGAGCTATTCTGCGTACGCGAATCTTAAAAGCATCAATATATCGGTCATCTGTATTTCTACATTCAAGAGTGCATTGAAATTCTTTCGTATATTATCATTAGCTTTCCTAGACATCATTATCATAGATATAGGCGACTTTTTCAGAGATAACGGGACCGGTAAATACGCGATAAATGACGTAAATGTTACTTGACGTAGTCGGGAGGAAGCTTTTATTCGTAGATATGAACGTGGCACGCTGAACCCGGAGACAAATCATCGTGATTATATCTTTATGGTATTACCGATTTATTGCTGTTCGCGTTTTCCGTACAAACATGCGGATCAAATGTACACTTAGACCAGTTAGTGAAGATGTATGCAGCTCGATGCCTGTAAGACGACAGTCGTGGCACATTCTCTGTAGCGCGACTCTTATAAATCTTGTCGAATATTATGCTTCTCACATCGACCGGTACATCGCCGATGCGGTGACCGAATAGAGATTATTAAATAATACGAGACTGATCAATACTTTGTAATTATTTATGCAAAGGCAGTCATTTGCCGTTTAGCTGTATTTTTTATGCGAAGCGCATGCATCATGACATGAAACTTGGATGACACATAGCGTGTTTACGTCATTCAATAAATAATTATACTTTTGGAAAAATTCCTTTCGCATTTTAATCTCTCAGTTGTTTATATCTTTTCTTATCTTTTATTTATTACGCTAGTCAATGTAAGATAATGCATTATAATTATGTTCAATATGATCCCCTTCAAAAATTGCACTCCGAGACTGTTTGTCTCCGTAAGATTCATTTGTCTTTGTCGCAATGCGGGTGAATTCATTATCATCTGCAAATTAAGCACTGTTAAACGATATCAAGTGCATACAGTACACGCAGGCATACAATGCAACATAAGATGGAGAAAAAAACATGTTCCTTTTCAGATTATAAAATCAAAGCCTTTCAAGAAGCCGATTTTGTCTTTAAGCACAAGACTGCATTTTATTTTTTTTCGTTTTATATATTCTTGTTTTTCTTTATTTAAACATTTAACAAAATAAAATCTTTTAACTTTAGCAATTACACGTCGCGATCGATGATAACTCATAACGTATTTCAAATTTCCTTCCGAGGCAAATTAGATATACCAACTTTAATTTTTACATCTGCTTGCTTCCTCTTCTGTCTTGTTTTATTTTTTTCCTCTTTTTCTATCCTATTTTTCCTCATTCAATCTAAACTCCAATATTTTCCTTAATGGTACGTGATAATATGCATGCATAAGAAACATGACGGATGATATATAAATAGGAAAAGTGATTGAGTTATTTTTCTCTAGAATCACTGGAATCACTGCTAAAATAAACAGTAAAGTTTTGCGTTACTTTTTATTAATTACTGAAATATCGTATACTTTAATTAAAATGGATAATATTTTCTTGTATGAGCTTTTCTTTTTTTATCATCACGTATGTACACGTGTCGCTGTTAAAAATCGACGAGATTACATAAAGCCACTCGCGCTATTTTATTACACACTTGTTATCGAATTTCAAAGATTGATTTGTTGAGTATCGAGTTTGTCGTCGCGTTCAGCGTATATATTTAGAGCGCATTCATGTATCCAACAAATGGAGTTTATTGTAACAGGATTGCATGATGATGCATAAATGCACTGTGAATATAACTAAAAATCACTGAATTGTTTTTAATGAAACGTCTTTCGTATATTCATGTAAAATATAAAAATTTGTTTTGTGCAGTCAATGTTAATCAATTTTCAAAGTTTGTTAATAACTCATGGGCGCGCGATATTTCTTAAAATATTATAAATTTTACAAACGCCATGACAATATTTTATGAAAATGTTTTATAAGCATCGTGACGATGTTATTTATTTGTTGTTTTTAATATGGCTCGTTTACGTTTTGGCAAACAGAAGAAATATTGAAAAACAGAAAAATATATTTTTCGCACATGTTAATAACTTTTTGTGAATATATCCATATTCTATACAAAACCTAGAAATTCCGATTTCGTATAACTCTTTTGCTTTAATTATCTAGGTAATATATTTATTTTTGTATGTAATTTGTTATCTACTTAAATATCTGCACAAAGTGCTATGTATTCAGGCTTAGTAAATTATAGGACGAATTATAAGAAACAATGAAATAAACGATTAATCGCTAGCAACATCTTGCTATTATTTTGATGACGACAATTGGTTATTTTCGCCCATACAGTCGCTCTTTATTCACATTATACGCACATTAATACGCTCTGCCATTTAATGGAAATTACGCTCCAATTCGCAATATAACGGCACGTGAAAGATACACGTGGAATGTATATAGTTAGTGCAGATGTAACCATTGTTCGTGTATTGTGCAAGCATGTTTCGATGTCGTCGAATATTTCATAAAAGCAGTCTGATTCTTTTCAAGCCTCGCTCAAATGAATAATACGCATTCAATACTATGATCATTCACGTTTGTAAATAACTGGCTTGTAAATAGCTGATAATTGACTTTTGATCAGAGAAAGTCTACAGCATACAATTTAATTTTCCAACAATACACCAAGCAAACGATAAGGAGAAACAATCAATAAGCAATCAATGAGATAATAAATAAAAAAGTGAAAGCGGGTAAAGAGAACACCTACTTCTATTAATCTATTAATCAAGATGCAATGATGTATTTGTTTTATGTTTAGCAAGTATTCGATGACTAATAGATTGATTTGTCGTGCGATATAAACTCGTGTAATATAAAAAATATGATTGGTAGAAGTCAGAATGATCTTCGCTTATCTCGTTCGCGCGTTTCTCGTGAAACGAAACGTTTTGCCGAACCATCCATTATCTTCCGGCTGCTTCCGTCTCAAGGACCAGCGTCATCATTGTCATTCACACTATTGTGTACGCGCCATAATTTCTGGATGTACCGGCATGCACGTGATAGCCCTTATCTCCCGACGTGGTTGTTGCACCGAGACGCGTCAGTTTCGCGATGGATCGCGATTAATTTATGGTGATGTTGTTACTCTGAATCCGTTGCGAGAAGAAGAACCCGTCTACTCAAGCCAACAAAGATCACGCAGTTATGCACCACGTTATGTTCCCGAAATAGTCAGATCTGTTTTGATTGCGAATTCTCGTCGGGGCGTGTAACATTTCCTTGCTAGCAAACCGTTTCCGCTCGAAGAGCCAATCTCATTACGACCAAGTGTAGATATTGTTACACTTGCGTCTTTAATTATTCAGCGTCCTTATCTGACGTTTGAGTGTGCCAATCTTGGTTCCCATCAATTTTTCTACTGTACTTAGGATGAGATTAGGGTGGGAATATTACTGATATTACAGCCTCACGTACAATCATCACTGTCGAGCGCGCAAACACGGACAGGATGATTTTTTAAATATAGTTTATATTTCAATTACAGAACTCGTTTGTGGACAATTTTATCACGATGGACTTAGATTATTGACGAGTGTTTACCGAGCTCGCACCAATTAGCTGCCACGCGTTTTTACATTTTTTCTTTTCAATCAATACGATATAACTGCAATTATTGTGATCTTCGAATGAAGTGTGTTTTGCAAGCATTTTTTCTCCGCGCGGAAAACTTGACTAAGACCGGTATAAAGTAGACTTGGTTCGAGAAGAGTGGTGAACTCATCCGGCCGAAGATATGTAGATTCCCACGTATTAAATATGTAATAAAAAGCACTTACGATAATTGTCGGTAATTTTCTACGACGGCAGCTAATTATGAATGGCAAATGGGACATTTAGATGCAAGCACGATATTTTTGCTCCTACGACGCTGGTGATAATCTGAAATTAACATGGGAAAACGTGATATGAAGGATTTATCCCGATAAACAAACATATTCTGCAATTAATTTAAATGAGTTAATCAACTATTTTTATTTACGGACAAGGAAAAGGCGACAGATGAAAAATTATTCAAAATCAACAGAATTAATTACGCATAAAATCTGCTGTTAG